>NC_134880.1:32593843-32641343 GCF_041734735.1 Babylonia areolata
TATAATAAAATTTAAATAATAATAATTAAATAATAATAATAATAATATAATAATAATAATAAATAATAATAATTAAATAATAATAAAATAATTATAATAAAATAATAATAAAATAATAATAATAAATAATAATAATAAATAATATAATAATAAAAAATAATAATAAAAAATTATACTGATCACTTATAATAATAATAATAATAATAATTATAATATATAATGATAATAATAATATAATTTATAATCATTTGATAAATTATCACTCTTATATATATATAATAATAATTAATAATAATAATTGAATATAATAAATTATAATAATAATAATAAGATATAAGATGAAGAAGATTATCACTCTTATAATAATTAAAATAATAATTAATTATAATATTTAATAATAATTTAATTAATAAAATAATGATATAATTGATTAATAATAATTAGAATTATTACACTTAGAATGATAATAATAATTAAGAATAATGATCAATAAGGTATAATACATTTCACTCTAATTAATAATAATAATAATAATATAATATTTAATAATAATATAAGAGTTTACACTTATTAAAATAATAACATAATTAATTAATAATAATTAATATAATAAGTTTCCAATAATAATAATAATAAGACAAAGAGAATGATAAGATTAAGAGAAGAAGAAGAAGAAGAAGTCATCTCACTTAATATAATAATTAAAAAATAATAATAATAATATAATGAAATATTAATATTAATAATAAAATATAATAATTAAATATAATACAATTAATACTTAATATAATAATAATAATAATAATAATAATAAATTATATAATAATAATATAATAGATGAATAAGTAATATTAATAATAATTTTTCACTCAAATTATAATGAAATAATAATAATAATAATCATTAGTTGTTCATCATCAGTCAGTGACTCTAAATTAATAATAATTATATTAATAATTATTGTTGTTTTCGTATAGATTATCATTAATAATTAAAATTATTTTATGTAAATGTATAATATAAGTTGAATTTTAGATTATCATCTATTAATAGATTATAATAATTATAATAATATTATATTAATAATTAATATAATAAATATAATTAATTATTAATAATAATTAATTTATTAATATTAAAGTAATATCATAATATAATTATAATTATTAATAATATGTAGATTTCAAAATAGATATTATAATAATAAAATAATAATAATAAGAATAATGACAGGAAGAATAAGATAAAAGTAGGTATATTAATATAATAATAATTGAATTAATAATTAAATAATATATATAATTATAATATAATAATAATTATTAATTGATTATAATATTAATATAAGATCTATCTACTTAATAATAAAAAGATATAATAAAAAATTTATATAATAAAATTAAATATCTAATATTAATAATAATAATGAATATAAATTTACTTAATTTTAATAAGTAAGTAGAAGAAGAAGAAGAAGAAGAAGAAAATTATCACTTAATATAATAATTAAAAATAATTAATCATATAGAAATTATATTAAATAAAAATATATAAGATAGAAAGTGAATATATTATTTTAATAATGTAAGATTATACCTCTAATATAAAAAAATAATGAATTAATATAATAAATTTATTTAGATATATTTATTAATAATAGTTAATATAATTATAATTTAATAATTATAATAATAATAATTATATAATAATTAAATAATATATCAAATATAATAATAATATAATAATAATAAATTAAATTAATAAATATTATAATTAATAATATAACATATAATAATATATATACAATGATCACTCAATTATAATAAAATTAATATAATAATAATTTTAATAATAATAACAGGAAGATTATCACTTAATAATTAATAATAATAAAATTTATATAAAATTGAATATAATAAATTAAATAATAAGTAATAAAATTAATAATATAGAACATACTTTATAGATGTTTAAATTTAATAATCATAATAAAATTTATATAATAATATATAATAATTATTGAATATTAACTCATACTTTTATATATTTAATATATTAATTAATTAATAATAATAATATATCATGTAGAATAGTATAATATAATATAAGATGAAACAGTTATCACTCTAATTAATAATAATAATGAATTATATAAGAGTTATTCATCTATTAATAATAATAATAATTAGTATATTAAAATTGAATGTTAATTGAATGTCGATAGATAGTAGTAAGTGTAGATGGATGCTACTGTTTTATATATTAATTAAAAATAAATTGTTGTATGTATAATAATGTATGTATTAATCTATTAATAAATGTAGTATAAAATTATTGTTATTATTGTATTATGAATGAGTGTACGTATTTTCTATGATTAAATGTATAGTTAATATTTATTTAATAATTAATAATATAATAATTATTAATTTATCATATAAGAATTATCACTCTAATATATAATATATATAAATTTTATAATTTATTTAAATAATATTAATAATAATATGTAGAATGATTGAAGAGTTTGAAGGTAAGCAGATAGATTCTGTCATCCTTTAATATAATTTAAAATAATAAGAATTCGTAATAGATTTATAGATGAGTTTTTACAATAATAATAATATATTAATTTAAAATATAATAATAGAATTAATATAATAATTATTATTATAATTAATATGATTGTTGTACAATTTCGTCTATATATTAATATAATATAATAATGATATAATAATATAATTTATTTAATTTATATATTAATTATTAATTAGAAATTATATATAATATATAATTATTAATTGAATTTGTAATACATTGTTATGTTTCTAATTTAATAATTAATTATATATATAATATAATGATAATTTACTCTTATAATAGAATTTATATATATAATATGATACTAATATTATAATTTATTATATTTATTCTGATTTAATGTATAATATAATAATAATGTATAGATTTGCATTTTTATTGTTCATGTGTTATATAATAATAATAATTATGAGTTAATATTTAATGATATATATGTGTCACTTTATAATAAATTAATAATTAAATAGTTAAATATAATATAGAGAGTATATTAGTTATATTGTTTGTCGTCTGTTGTAATAATATAATTATTGTTATGTTTGATATATAATTTGTTGTAATACAATTATCCTCTATTTAGTTAACTTAATAATTATTAATTGTAATAATAATAATAATGATTTTGTCTTAATGTTAATTGCTGTTATTATTATAATAATGTCAAGAGTGATTATCATCGAATATATCATAACGTAATGTTATATAATGTATTTATTATTATAATTATTATAATATGTAGTTTATCCTCTAATATAAAATTAATAATTTTTATTAAGTGTTATAATTATATTATTAATATTGATTATACTAATTGTTAATAATGTTTTCGCTAATTAATAATATATAATATTATAATGTTTATATAATAATGATTAGAGTTTATTTGTTGTTCTTGTTTGTGTGTGCGTGCTTGTTGTTGTGTGTGTGTACTGTTGTTCTTGTTGTTGCTATTATTGTTGTTGTGTGCGTGCTGTTGTTTTTGTTGTTGTTGTTCTTGTTGTGCTTGTTGTGTTGGTGTTGTTGTTTTTGTTGTGTGTGCGTGCTGTTGTTGTTGTTGTTGATGTGTATGCGTACTCTTGTTGTTGTTTTTATTGTGTGTGCGTGTTGTTTTTGTTCTGTGTGCGTACTGTTGTTGCTGTTGTTGTTGTGTGTGCATGGTGTTGTTCATGTTGTCGTTGTGTGTGCGTGCTGTTGTTGTTGTTTGTGTGAGTGCTGTTGTGGTGGTTGTGGTTGTTTTTGTCTCCGTGCTATTGTTCTGGTTTTGGTTCGTGTTGTTGTTGTTGTTGTGTGTGCGTGTTGTTGTTCTGTGTGCGTACTATTGTTGCTGGTTGTTGTGTGTGCATGGTGTTGTTTCATGTTGTCGTTTGTGTGGGTGGTGTTGTTTTTGTTTTGTTGTGTGTGCGTGCTGTTGTTGTTTTGTGTGCGTGCTGTTGTTTTTGTTTTGGTTCGTGTTCTTGTTCTCGTTGGTGTGTGCGTGCTGTTGTTTTTTGTTTTTGTTGTGGGTACTGTTGTTGCTGTTGTTTTTGTGTGTGCATGGTGTTGTTTTTGTTTTTGTTGTTGTTGTTGTGTGTGCTTGCTGTTGTTTTATTTGCGTTCTGTTTGGGTGTTGTGGTTGTTCTCTTATCTCCCGGGCCGTTGTTCTGGTTTTGGTTCGTGTTGTTGTTCTTGTTGTGTGTGCGTGCTGTTGTTGTTGCTGTTGTTTTGTGGTGTGCATGGTGTTCTTCTTGTTCTCCTTGTGGTGTGCGTGCTGTTGTTTTGTTTTGTTGTTGAGGTGTGTGTGTACTGTTGTGTGCGTTGTGTTTTGAGTGTGTGCATGGTGTTGTTCTTCTCGTTGTTGTGTGCGTGCTGTTGTTTTTGTTTTTGTTGTTGTGGTGTGCGTGCCGGGTTTGTTGTTGTGGTGTGCGTACTGTTGTGCTGTTGTTTTTGTGTGTGCATGGTGTTGTTCTAGTTCTCGTTGTGTGGTGTGCGTGCTGTTGTTTTGTTTTTGTTGTTGTGTGCGTGCTGTTGTTGTTGTTGTGTGTGCGTACTGTTGTTGCTGTTGTTTTTGTGTGTGCATGGTGTTGTTCTTGTTCTCGTTGTGTGTGCGCGCTGTTTTTGTTTTTGTTGTTGATGTTGTGTGTGTGTACTGTTCTTGCTGATGTTTTTGTGTGTGCATGGTGTTTTCTTGTTCTCGTTGTTGTGTGTGCGTGCTGTTGTTTTTGTTTTTGTTGTTGTTGTTGTCTAGTGCGTGCTGTTCTTGTGGTTTTGGTTCTTGTTTTGTTTTGTTGTGGTGTGCGTGCTGTTGTTTGGTTGTTGTTTGTTCTTGTTGTGTTTGCGTGCTGTTGTTGTTGTTGTGTGTGTACTGTTGGTTCTTGTGTTGCTATTGTTGTTGTTGTGTGCGTGCTGTTGTTGTTTTTGTTGTTGTTGTTCTTGTTGTGCTTGCTGTGTTGATGTTGTTTTGTTGTGTGTGGCGTGCTGTTGTTGAAGTGTGTGTATGTTGTGTGGCTACTTTTGTTGATGGTTGTTGTTTGTTTCGTATGTTTGTTGATGTGCTACATTGTTATTGTTTTGTTTATTGATGTGTTGTGTGTAATGTTGGTTATCTTATGTAAGGTGCATGTTGTTTGTTTTTGTATTGTGTGCATATATTGTTGTTTATGTTGTTGTGTGTCCGTGCTGTTTTTGTTTTGTGTAGTGCTTATGTGGTTGATGTGTTTTGTTGTCTGAGCGTGCGTTCTTGTGGTTTTGTGTTGTTTTTTTGTGTGTGCGTAAGCTGTTGTTATTGTTTGGTTGTTGTTGTGTGTTGCGTGCTGTTTTTGGGTGTGTGTTGTTTTTTGTTGTGTGTGCGTGCTGTTGTTTTTGTTGTTTTGTGTGTGCGTGCTGTTGTTGTTTGTTTTTATTGTGGGGTTTGTTTTTGTTCTGTGTCTCTGTTGTTGCTGTTGTTTGTTGTGTTTTGCATGGTGTTGTCATGTTCTCGTTGTGTTGTTTGTTGTTCTTGTTGTTGTGTGTGCGTGCTGTTGTTGTTGTTGTGTGTGTGTACTGTTGTTCTTGTTGTTGCTATTATTGTTGTTGTGTGCGTGCTGTTGTTTTTGTTGTTGTTCTTGTTGTGCTTGTTGTTGTTGGTGTTGTTGTTTTTGTTTGTGTGTGCGTGCTGTTGTTGTTGTTGTTGATGTGTATGCGTACTCTTGTTGTTGTTTTTATTGTGTGTGCGTGTTGTTTTTGTTCTGTGTGCGTACTGTTGTTGCTGTTGTTGTTGTGTGTGCATGGTGTTGTTCATGTTGTCGTTGTGTGTGCGTGCTGTTGTTGTTGTTTTGTGTGAGTGCTGTTGTGGTGGTTGTGGTTGTTGTTGTCTGCCTGTGCTATTGTTCTGGTTTTGGTTCGTGTTGTTGTTGTTGTGTGTGCGTGTTGTTGTTCTGTGTGCGTACTGTTGTTGCTGTTGTTGTTTTGTGTGCATTGTGTTGTTCATGTTGTCGTTGTGTGTGCGTGCTGTTGTTTTTGTTGTGTGGTGTGCTGTTGTGGTGGTTGTGGTTGTTGTTGTTTTCTGCACGTACTGTTGTTCTGGTTTTGGTTCGTGTTCTTGTTCTCGTTGTGTGTGCGTGCTGTTGTTTTTGTTTTTGTTATTGATGTTGAGTGTGTGTACTGTTGTTGCTGTTGTTTTTGTGTGTGCATGGTGTTGTTTTGTTTTTGTTGTTGTTGTGTGTGCTTGCTGTTGTTGTTTTATGTGCGTTCTGTTGTGGTGGTTGTGGTTGTTGTTCTTGTTATCTGCCCGTGCCGTTGTCTGATTTTGGTTCGTGTTGTTGTTCTTGTTGTGCGTGCGTGCTGTTGTTGTTGCTGTTGTTTTTGTGTGTGCATGGTGTTGTTCTTGTTCTCGTTGTTGTGTGTGGCGTGCTATTGTTTTTGTTTTTGTTGTTGTGTGTGCGTGCTGTTGTTGTTGTTGTGTTTGCGTACTGTTGTTGCTGTTGTTTTTGTGTGTGCATGGTTTTGTTCTTGTTCTCGTTATCTGCCCGTGCTGTTCTGGTTTTGGTTCGTGTTCTTGTTCTCTTTGTGTGTGCGTGCTGTGTTGTTTTTGTTTTTGTTGTGTGTCGTAGTGGTCTTGTTCTTGCTGATGTTTTTGTGTGTGCTGGTGTTGTTCTTGTTCTCGTTGTTGTGGTGCGTGCTGTTTTTGTTTTTTGTACGTGCTGTTGTGGTGGTTGTTGTTGTTGTTGTGTGTGCGTGCTGTTGTTGCTGTTGTGTGTGTGTACTGTTGTTCTTGTTGTTGCTTTTGTTGTTGTTGGGTGCGTGCATTTATTGTTTTTGTTGTTGTTGTTCCTGTTTTGCTTGTTGTTGGTGTTGTTGATTTTGTTGTGTGTGCGTGCTGTTGTTGTTTTGGTTCTTGTTGTTGTTCTTGTTGTGTGTGCGTGCTGTTGTTTTGGTTGTGGTTGCTGTTGTTCTCGTTGTGTGTGCGCGCTGTTTTTGTTTTTGTTGTTGATGTTGTGTCTGTGTACTGTTGTTGTTTTGTGTGAGTGCTGTTGTGGTGGTTGTGGTTTCGTGTTGTTGTTGTTGTTGTGTGTGCGTGCTGTTGTTGTTGTGTGTGCCTACTGTTGTTGCTGGGTTTTTTTTGTGTGCATGGTGTTGTTTTTGTTCTCGTTGTTGTGTGTGCGTGCTGTTGTTTTTGTTTTTGTTATTGATGTTGTGTGTGTGTACTGTTGTTGCTGTTATCTTTGTGTGTGCATGGTGTTGTTCTTGTTCTCGTTGTTGTGTGTGCGTGCTGTTGTTGTTTTTGTTGTTGTGTGTGCGTGCTGTTTTTGTTTTGTGTACGTGCTGTTGTGGTGGTTGTGGTTGTTGTTGTCTGAGCGTGCTGTTCTTGTGGTTTTGGTTGTTGTTGTTCTTGTTGTGTGTGCGTGCTGTTGTTTTGGTTGTGGTTGTTGTTGTGTGTGCGTGCTGTTGTTTTTGTTGTGTGTGTGTACTGTTGTTCTTGTTGTTGCTTATTGTTGTTGTGTGCGTGCTGTTGTTTTGTTGTTGTTGTTGTTCTTGTTGTGCTTGTTGTTGTTGGTGTTGTTGTTTTTGTTGTGTGTGCGTGCTGTTGTTGTTGTTGTTGTTGATGTGTATGCGTACTCTTGTTGTTGTTTTTATTGTGTGTGCGTGTTGTTTTTGTTCTGTGTGCGTACTGTTGTTGCTGTTGTTGTTGTGTGTGCATGGTGTTGTTCATGTTGTCGTTGTGTGTGCGTGGTGTTGTTTTTGTTGTGTGTGCGTGCTCTTGTTCTGGTTTTGGTTCGTGTTGTTGTTGTTGTTGTTGTTGTGTGTGCGTGCTGTTGTTGTTTTTGTTTTTGTTGTGTGTGCGTGCTGTTGGTCTTGTTGTTGTGTTTGCGTACTGTTGTTCTTGTAGTTTGCGAGCTGTTGTTGTTGTTGTTGTTGTTGTTCTTGTCGTGCTCGTTGTTGGTGGTGTTGTTTTTGTTGTGTGTGCCTGTTGTTGTTGTTTTGTGTGCGTTCTGTTGTGGCTGTTGTTGTTGAGTGCGTGTTGTTGTTGTTGTGTGTGCGTACTGTTGTTGTGGTTGTTGTTTTTGTTTTGTGTGCGTATTGTTGTTGTTGATGTTTCTGCGTACTTTTGTTATTGTTGTTGTTGTTGTGTGTGCATGGTGTTGTTTTTGTTTTTGTTTTTCGTTGTTTTTGTTATATGCACGCGCGTGCTGTTGTTGTGGTTGTGGTTGTTGTTGTTGTTGTTCTTGTTTGTGCATGTCGTTGTGGTTGTGGTTGTTGTTGATGTTGTTGTGTGTGCGTGCTGTTGTGGTTTTTGTTGTTGTCTGCCCCTGCTGTTGTTCTGGTTTTGGTTCGTGTTGTTCTTGTTGTGTGTGCGTGCTGTTGTTGTTGTTGTTGGTTTTGTTGTGTGTGCGTATTGTTGCTGTTGTTATTGTGTGTGCGTACTGTTGTTGCTGTTGTTTTTGTGTGTGCATGGTGTTGTTCTTGTTCTCGTTGTTGTGTGTGCGTGCTGTTGTTGTGGTTTTGGTTCTTGTTGTTGTTATTCTTGTTGTGTGTGCGTGCTGTTTAGGTTGTGGTTGTTGTTGTTGTTGTGTGTGTGTACTGTTGTTCTTGTTGCTATTGTTGTTGTTGTGTGCGTGCTGTTGTTGTTTTTGTTGTTGTTGTTCTTGTTGTGCCTGTTGTTGTTGGTGTTGTTTTTGTTGTGTGTGCAGGACTGACACTACAGGTCTTTACAGTGATATCAGGACTAATATTCTAGGCCTTTACAGTGATCTGAGGACTAACACTACACGTATGTACAGTGATCTCAGCACTAACACTACATGTGTGTACAGTGATCTCAGAACTAACACAATAGGTGTGTAGAGTGATGTCAAGGGTAACACTACAGGTGTGTAGAGTGATGTCAGTACTAACACTACAGGCGTGTAGAGTGACCTCAGGACTAACACTAGAGGTGTGTATAGTGATCTTAGGACTAACACTATCGGTATGTACAGTGATGTCAGGACTAACACTACAGGTGTGTACAGTGATCTCAGGACCAACACTACAGGTATGTACAGTGATGTCAGAACTAACACTATAGGTGTGTACAGTGATGTCACGGCTAACACTACAGGTGTGTACAGTGATGTGAGAACTAACACTACAGGTGTGTACAGTGATGTCATGACTTACACTACAGGTGTGCATTGTGATCTCATGACTAACAATAACGGTATACACAGTGATGTCAGGACTAACACTTCAGGTGTGTACAGTGATCTCAGGACTAACACTACAGGTGTTTACAGTGATATCAGCACTAACACTACAGGTATATACAGCGATGTCAATACAAACAATTCAGATATGTACATTGATCTCAGGACTAACACTACAGGTGTGCACAGTGTTGTCAGGACTAACACTGCAAGTGTGTGTCGAGATCACAGGACTAACACTACAGGTTTGTGTCGTGATCTCAGGACTAACACTACAGTTGTTTTCAGTGATGTCAGGACTAATACTACAGGTGTGTACAGTAATGCCAAGACTAACACTACAGTTGTGTGCAGTGATCTCACGACTAACAGTACAGGTGTGTGCAGTGATATCAGGGGAATACTACAGGTGTGTACAGTGATGTCAGGACTAACACTACAGGTGTGTATAGTGATGTCTGTACTATGCTCAGGAAAGAACGAAAGCCGTCCAGAAACAACTTAACAGTATTGCTCAATGGTGCAAAGACACAGGACCTTCCATCAATCCAGCGAAAGCCCAAACGTTGCTGTGCACCCTGAACAACAGAACCGCGAGCAAATCACCACCTTCTGTGTCATTCGATGGGATTCAGATCGAGAAAACTGAATGCCTACGCTACCTAGGAATACACTTCGACAGGATGCTGAACTTCAGAAAACATACGGAAAATATTGTTCTCAAATGCAAAAAAGGCCTTTCAGTCTTAAAGGCAATGGCAACCAAAGGTATTGAACAACGCCACCTCTTCCTGCTATACCAATCACTCGTCCTCAGTATGATCGACTACGGACTTGGGCTAACAACACCGTCTCAAAGCAACCTCCTAAAATTAGAAATTCAAAATGAAGCTATGAGGCTGATCCTTGGAACAACAAAAGACACGCCCACAGAAACCATGCGATACCTGCTTGACCTTCCTTCAGTGCAGGCCAGAAACAAGTTAGAGCAGGTCAAGACCTACTTCAAAGCATTAGAAAACCCTCAAAACCCACTGCATGACACAGTCAAAGAACCAAAAGGCAGCCGTCTAGGACGAGGAAGATCATGGATGGGGCAAGCAGAAGACACAATCCAGCTAGTATGCCGACTGCAAGACCTGAAAGAAACAAAAGAATGGGAGAAAACCCCCGAAAACCTCAACCATCTATTCAACACAGCCATTTCACCCACTCTAGGAAGACATTGTCAGGAATGGCTAGAGGGCAAAACTGATGCGGAAGTGAAGCTACTCATAGAAGAAAACAATAAAGAAGAGGACATCATCATATACACAGATGGCTCAGTCACCAAAGACCAATCCGGTTGGGGATTCACTGCGAAACAAAATGGAAAAACAGGGAAGAGAATGCTGCCTACAAAGTCACAACCTCCAGCCTAACGATGGAAGTTGAAGCTGTGACACATGCCCTCCAGTGGCTATCGTCCATCCATACGCCCGGAAACCAACATGCCATGATTCTAACCAACTCAATGAACCTCATACAGAAAATTGAAAACGGAATGGGAAGCCCAGAGTGGCATAAGGCAATGCGCAACTTTCAGATAAAAAAAAAAACTCACACGGTCATACTGCCCGGGACATGCAGGAGTTAAGGGAAATGAGCGAGCTGACAGACTTGCTGGTAACGCAACTCCAACGAGCGGCCTACATCTAGGAAAATCGGAAATCCTCATCAAAGTCAAAGAATATAAAAAAAGAACAGGTACAAGGCCATCACACCATCGATCGCATCAAAGAAATAAAAGCAGAGAGAGAGAGCGGCCGTAAGTCTAACATGAAAGGTAGAGCACGATGCTTTGCTCATCAAACAAATATCGGCATCATTTCCAAACCAACATTGCGCAAATTTCTTCAAAACGGAACAGAGTCTCTGTGGGCTTTTCCAAATACAACAGACTGAGCAACACACAAGACGCCACGTTCTTGGCATCAGAGATCTTTTCCCATCCCTCTTGCGCCCAATCAGTGGCAGCCTCTGTGCGTGTGTGTATGTGTGTGTTTGTGTGTATGTGTGGGTCTGTGTTTTTGGGTGCGTTTGTGCATGCGTGAGAGTGTAAGTGTACACAAGTGTCAGGAGAGTTCTGTGCATGTGTGTGTGTGTGTGTGTGTGTGTGTGTGTGTGTGTGTGTGTGTGTGTGTGTTGTGTGTGTGAGGGGGAGGTGGGGGTGCAGGGAGGAGGTGAGGTAGAGGATGAGGTATGTGAGTGTATGCATGCCTACACTGTGGGAGCAACAGGATATTGGAACGTATATATTATATATATATCTTTGTATATATGTGTGTGGGGTTGGGGGTGGGAGATATGGGCGTGTGTGTGTGTGCTTGTACAAGTAAGCGTTCATCTGTGTGTTTGTGTGTGTGTGTGTGTGTGTGTGTGTGTGTGTGTGTGTGTGTGTGTGCCGTGGAAGCTGCGATATATAGACTAGAAATGAGTGTGTGGAGGAAGACTAGAAATGAGTGTATGGAGGAGGGGGTAGAGGAGGTGCAGGGTAATTTGTAGTGTGTGTGTGTGTGTGTGTGTGTGTGTGTGTGTGTGTGTGTGTCGGAGCTCATGTACGTTTATATGTATTTGACTGTGCTTTCATATCTGTGAAACTGCGTTTTTGGGGCATATCTGTTATACATGTGTGGGTGTATGTGTGAATGTGTGTCTTCATTTTTTTATATTTGCTTATTTATCATCATTGTTGTCTTATTTATTTAATTATTTATTTTTTATTATTATTACTATTATTATTATTATTATTATTATTATTATTATTATTATCTTATCATTATTTTCATTACTACTACCTTTTTTTATATCATAATTATTATTTATTTATGTAAGCTTATCTATATATATTTTTTTTTTTTCTCAAGGCCTGACTAAGCGCGTTTGGTTACGCTGATGGTCAGGCATCTGCTTGGCAGATGTGGTGTAACGTATATGGATTTGTCCGAACGCATTGACGCCTCCTTGAGCTACTGAAACTGAAACTGTACTAACAGTACAGGTGTGTGCAATGATGTCAGGTCTAACACTACAGGTGTTTACAGTAATTTCAGAAATAACACTATAGGTGAGTACAGTGATGTCAAGACTAAAACTACATGTTAGTATACTACAGTTGTGTGGCATGATGTCAGGATTAAAGTTACAGGTGTGTACAGTGATCTCAGGAATAACACTACAGATGTTTGAAATGATGTCAGGACTAACACTATATCATGACTGTTATTACAGGTGTGTGTCGTGATTTCAGGACTAACACTACAAATGTGTAAAGTGATGTCATGACTAACACTACAGGTGTTTGTCTTGATCTCAGGACTAACACTACAGGTGTGTACCGTGATGTCAGGACTAACACTAGAGGTGTGTACATTGATCTCAAGACAAACACTACAGGTATGTACAGTGATATCAGGACTAACACTACAGGTATGTACAGTGATCTCAGGACTAACACTACAGGTATGTACAGTGATATCAGGAGTATCGCTACAGGTGTGTACAGTGATGTGAGCACTAACACTATAGGTGTTTCCAGTGATGTCAGGACAAACACAGCAGGTGTTTACAGTGATATCAGGACTAATACTACAGATGTGTCATGATCACAGGAATAACACCACAGATGTGTCATGATCACAGGACTAACACTACAGATGTGTCATGATCACAGGACTAACACTACAGGTCTGTACAGTGATATCAGGACTAGCACTCCAGGCCTGTACAGTGATCTGAGGAATAACACTACACTTATGTACAATGATCTCAGGACTAACATTACATGTGTGTACAGTCATGTCAGAACTAACACTATAGGTGTGTACAGTGATGTCAAGGCTAACACTACAGGTGTGTACAGTGATGTCAGTACTAACACAACAGGTGTCTACAGTGATTTCAAGATAAACTCGACAGGTGTGTATAGTGATCTCAGGACAAACACTACCGGTATGTAAAGTGATGTCAGGACTAACACTACAGGTGTCTCAAGTGATGTGAAGACTAACACTACAAGTGTTTACAGTGATATCAGGACTAACACTACAGGTGTGTGAGGACTAACACTACAGGTGTGTACAGTGATGTCAGTACTAGCACTGCAGGTCTCTATAGTGATCTGAGGACTGACACTATAGGTGTGTACAGTGATCTCAGGACTAACACTACAGGTGTGTACAGTCATGTCAGTACTGACACTACAGGTGTATACAGTGATCTCAGGATTAACACTACAAGTGTATGCCGTGATGTCATGACTAACACTACAGGTCTGTACAGTGATCTTAGGAGTAACACAACAGGTGTGTACAGTGATGTAAGGACTAACACTACAGGTGTTTGTCCTGTTGTCAGGACCAACACTACAGGTGTGTGCGGTGATGTGAGGACTAACACTACATGTGTATACAGTGATCTCAGGATTAATACTACAGGTGTTGTATACTGATCTCACGACTAACACGACTGGTATTACAGTGATGTCAGAACTAACACGACAGGTGTGTGAAGTGATCTCAGGACAAACACTACAGGTGTGTACAGTCATGTCAGTACTGACATAACAGTTGTGTACAGTCATCTCAGGTTTAACACTACAGGTGTGTGCAGTGATGTCAGCACTAACACTACAGTTGTGTACAGTGATCTCAGGAATAACACTACAAGTGTGTGTTGTGATCTCAGTACTAACACTACAGGTGTGTACAGTGATCTCAGGGCTAACACGAAAGTGTGTGTGGTGATCTCAGGACTAACACTACAGGTGTGTACAGTGATGTAAGGACTAACACTAGAGGTGTGTGTCGTGATTTCAGGACCAACACTGCAGGTGTGTGCAGTGATGTGAGGACTAACACTGAAGGTGTATACAATGATGTCAGGACTAACACTACAGGTGTGTCTCGTGATGTCAGGACTAACACTACAGATGTGTACAGTGATCTCAGGACTAACACTATAGGTGTGTACACTTATACCAGGCCTAACACTATAGCTGTGTACAGTAATCTCAGGACTAACACTAAAAGTGTGTATAGTTATGTCAGGACTAATACTACAGGTGTATGCCGTGATCTCAGGACTATGCCTACAGGTGTGTACAGTGAAATCAGGACTAACACTACAGGTATTTTCACTGATCTCAAGACTAACACTACAGGTGTTTACAGTGATATCAGGACTAACATACAGGTGTGTACAATTATCTCAGGACTAACACTTAACGTACTTACAGTGATTTCAGGACTATCGCAACAGGTGTGTACAGTGATATGAGGACTAACACTACAGGTGTGTCCAGTGATGTGAGGACTAACACTACAGGTATTTATAGTGATGTCAGGACTAACACTACAGCTGTGTACAATGATCTCACGACTAACACTACAGGTGTGTACAGTGATGTCAGTACTAGCTCTCCAGGTCTGTACAGTGATCTGAGAAATAACACTACATGTATGTACAGTGATCCCAGGACTTACATTACAGGTGTGTTGAGTGATCTGATAACTAACACTATTGATGTGTAAAGTGATGTCAAGGCTGACACTACAGGTGTGTGCAGTGATGTCAGGACTAACACAGCAGGTGTGCACCATGATCTGAGTATAAACACTACAGGTGTGTGCCGTTATTTCTGGACCAACAATACAGGTGTGTACAGTTATATCAGGACTAACACTCCAGGCTTGTACAGTGATCTCAGGAATAACACTACATGTATGTACAGTCATCTCAGGACTAACACTATAGTTGTGGACATTGATGTCAAGACTAACACTACAGGTGTGTACACTGATATCTGTACTAACACAATATGTGTATACAGTGATCTCACGATTAACACTACAGATGTGTATACTGATCTCAGGACTAACACTACCAGTATGTACAGTGATGTCAGGACTAACACTACAGGTGTGTACAGTGATCTCAGGACTAACACTACAGGTGTGTACAGTCATGTCAGTACTGACACTACATGTGTGTACAGGGATCCCAGGATGAACACTACAGGTGTGTGCAGTGATGTCAGGAATAACAATACAGTTGTGTACAGTGATCTCAGGACTAACACTACAAGTATGTGTTGTGTTCTCAGGACTAACACTACAGGTGTGTATAATGATGTAAGGACTAGCACTACAGGTGTATGTCGTGATCTCAGGACTAACACTACAGGTGTGTGCAGTGATGTGAGGACTCACGCTAAAGGTGTGTACACTGATGTCAGGAATAACACTACATGTGTATACAGTCATCTCAGGATTAACACTACAGGTGTGTATAGTGATCTCAGGACTAACACTACAGGTGTGTACAGTGATGTCAGGACTAACACTACAGGTATGTACAGTGATCTCAGGACTAACACTACAGGTGTGTACTGCTCATGTCAGTATTGACATTACAGGTGTGTATAGTGATCTCAGGATTAACACTACAGGTGTATGCAGTGATGTCAGGACTAATACTACAGTTGTGTACAGTGATCTCAGGACTAACACTACAAGTGTGTTGTGATCTCAGGACTAACACTACAAGTGTGTTGTGATCTGAGGACTAATACTAAAGGTGGGTACAGTGATGTAAGGAGTAACACTACAGGTGTGTGTCGTGATCTCAGGACTAACACTACAGGTGTTTACAGTGATACCAGGCCTAACACTATAGCTGTGTACAGTGATCTCAGGACTAACACTAAAAGTGTGTATAGTTATTTGAGGACTAATACTACAGCTGTATTCAGTGATATCAGGACGAACACTATAGGTTTGCCGTTATCTCAGGAATAACACTACAGGTTTGTACAGTTATTTCAGGAGTAGCACTCCAGGCCTGTACAGTCATCTTAGGAATAACCCAACACGTATGTACAGTGATCTCAGGACTAACACTACATGTGTGTACAGTGATCTCTGAACTAACGCTATAGGTGTTACAGTGATGTCAAAGCTAACACTACAGGTGTGTACAGTTATGTCAGTACTAACACAACAGGTGTATACAGTGATCTCAGGATTAACACTACAGGTGTGTATAGTGATCTCAGGACTAATACTACAGGTGTGTACAGTTATGTCAGTACTAACACAACAGGTGTATACAGTGATCTCAGGATCAACACTACAGGCGTGTGCAGTGATGTCAGGACTAACACTACAGTTGTGTGTAATGAACTAATGAATTAACATTGAATTCTATGATCTCAGGACTAACACTACAGGTGTGTACAGTGATGTAAGTACTAACACTACAGGCGTGTGTCATCATATCAGGAATAAAACTACAGGTGTGTGCAGTGATGTGATGACTCACACGAAAGGTGTGTACACTGATGTCAGGACTAAAACTACAGGTGTATACAGTGACCCCAGGATTAACACTACAGGTGTGTATAGTGATCTGAGTTCTAACACTACCGGTATGGACAGTGATGTCAGAACTAACACTACAGGTGTGAACAGTGATCTCAGGACTACCACTAAAGGTGTGTACAGTAATTTCAGAACGAACACTACAGGTGTGTGTCGTGATGTCAGTACTAACACTACAGGTGTGTACAGTGATGTTATGACTAACACTACAGATGTGTATAGTTCTCTCAGGACTAACACTATAGGTGTGTACAGTGATACCAGGAGTAACACTATAGCTGTGTACAGTAATCTCAGGATTAACATCTAAAAATGTGTATAGTTATATCAGGACTAATACTACAAGTGTATTCCGTGATGTCAGGTCTATGACTACAGGTATGTACAGTGATATCAGGAGTAACGCAACAGGTGTGTACAGTGATATGAGGACTAACACTACAGATGTGTCCAATGATGTGAGGACTAACACTACAGGTGTGTACAATGATCTCAGAACTAACACTACAAGTGTGTGCCATGATTGCAGGACTATGACTACAGGTGTGCACAGTGATATCAGGACTAACACTACAGGTATGTGCACTGATCTCGGGACTAACACTGCAGGTATGTACAGTGATTTCAGGAGTAACGAAACAGGTGTGTACAGTGATGTGTGGACTAACACTACAAGTGTGTCCAGTGATGTGAGGACTAACACTACAGGTGTTTACAGTGATATTAGGCCTAACACTACAGCTGTGCACAATGATATCAGGACTAACACTACAGGTGTGTGCAATGATCTCACGAGTAACACTACAGGTGTGTAGAGTGATGTCAGTACTAGCTCTGCAGGTCTGTACAGTGATCTGAGGAATAACACTACACGTATGTACAGTGATCTCAGGACTAACATTACAGGTGTGTTCAGTGACCTGAGAACTAACACTATAGGTGTATAATAATAATAATAATAATAATAATGGTATTTATATAGCGCTGGATCTTGTGCAGAGACAAATCAAAGCGCTTTCGCACCAGTCATTCACACGCATGCATAACTCTAAAACTGTATACAGTGATATCAGTGATGTCAGGACGAAAACTAAAGGTATGTACAGTGATATTAGGTGTGTACAGTCATGTCAGGATTAACACTACAGGTGTGTGCAGTGATTTCAGGACTAACACTACAGTTGTGTACAGTGATCTCAGGACTAACACAACAAATGTTTGTTGTGCTCTCAGGACTAACACTACAGGTATGTACAGTGATGTAAGGACTAACACTACAGGTGATTTGTGATCACAGGACTAACACTACAGGTGTGTGCAGTGATGTGAGGACTCACACTAAAAATGTGTACACTGATGTCAGGACTAACACTACAGGTGTATACAGTGATCTCAGGATAAAACTACAGGTGTGTAAAGAGATCTCAGGACTAACACTACCGGTATGTACATTGATGTCAGAACTAAAACTACAGGTGTAAAAAGTGATCTCAGTACTAACACTACAGGTGTGTACAGTCATGTCAGTACTGACATTACAGGTGTGTACAGTGATCTCAGGATTAACACTACAGGTGTGTGCAGTGATGTCAGGACTAACACTAAAGTTGTGTGTTGTGATCTGAGGACTAACACTACAGGTTTATACAGTGATGTAAGGACTATCACTACATGTGTGTGTCGTGATCTCAGGACTAACACTACAGGTGTGTGCAGTGAGGTGAGTACTAACACTATAGGTGTGTACAGTGATGTCACGACTAACACTATAGGTGTGTGTCGTGATCTCAGGACTAACACTACAGGTGTGTACAGTGATGTTAGGACTAACACTACAGATGTGTACAGTGATCTCAGGACTATCACTATAGGTTTGTACAGTGATACCAGGACTAACACTATAGCTATGTACAGTGATCTGAGCATTAACACTAAAAGTGTGTATGGTTATGTCAGGACTAATACTACAGGTGTATTCCGTGATCTCAGGACTATTACTACAGGTGTGTAAAGTGATATCAGGACTAACACTACAGGTGTCTACAGTAATCTCAGGACTAACACTAAAAGTGTGCATTGTTATGTCAGGACTAATACTACAGGTGTATGCCTTGATCTCAGGACTATGACTACTGGTGTGTACAGTCATCTCGGGAGTAACACTACAGGTGTCTGCACAGATGTCAGGACTAGCGCTACAGGTGTGTACAGAAATCTCATGACGATCACTACAGGTGTGTACATTGATCTCAGGACATACACTACATGTGTGTGCCGTGATCTCAGGACGAATACTTCAGGTCTTTTCAGTGATGTCAGGACTAATACTAAACGTGTGTACAGTCATGTCAAGACTAACACTACAGGTGTGTGCAGTGATTTCAGGACTAACACTACAGGTGTGTGCAGTGATGTCAGGAGTAACACTACATGTGTGTACAGTGATGTCAGTACTAACAGTACGCGTGTGTCCAATGATGTCAGGACTAAAACTACAGGTGTGTACAGTGATCTCAGAACTATATGTGAGTACAGTGATGTAAGGACTAACACTACATATGAGTATAGTGCAGGTATGTGCAGTGATATCAGGACTAGCACAACAGGCATGTACAGTGACCTCAGGACTATCACTACAGGTATGTACAGTGATATCAGGACTAACACTACAAGCATGTACAGTGATCTCAGGACTAACACTGCAGGTGTGTACAGTGACGTGGGGACTAACACTACAGGTGTGTCCACTGATCTCAGGACTCACACTACAGGTGTGTGCAGTGATATCAGGACTAACTCTACAGGTGTGTACAGTGATCTGAGGACTAAAACTACAGTTGTGTACAGTGATCTCAGGACTAGCACTCTAGGTCTATACAGTGATCTGAGGAATAACACTACACGTATGTACAGTGATCTCAGGACAAACACTACAGGTGTGTGCCGTGATTTCAGGACTATGACTACAGGTGTGTACAGTGATGACAGAACTAACACTCCAGGTGTGTACAGTGATCTGAGGACTAACACTACACGTGTGTACAGTGATCTCAAGCCTAACACTACAGGTGTATACAGTGATCTCAGAACTAAAACTATATGTGTGTACAGTGATGTCAAGACTAACGCTACATGTGTGTGCACTGATCTCAGGACTAACACTATAGGTTACTACAGTGATGTGAGTACTAACTCTACAGGTGTGTGCAGTGATGTGAGGACTAACACTACAGGTGTGTACAGTGATGTCAGGACTAACACTCCAGATGTGTGTCGTGATCTCAGGACTAACACTAGAAGGTGTCTGCCGTGATCTCAGGACTAACACTACAGGTGTTTTCAGTGATGTCAGGACTAATACTACAGGTGTGTACAGTGATGTCAGGACTAACAATACAGGTGTGTACAGTTTTCACAGAACTAACACTATAGGTGACTACAGTGATGTCGGGACTAACACTACATGTGAGTATAGTGATGTCAGGACTAACACTACAGGATTTTGTCATGATCTCAGGATTAACACTACAGGTGTATACAGTGTTCTCAGGACTAAGGCTACATGTTTTTGCAATGTTGTCAGGATTAACACTACAGGTGTGTACAGTTATCTCATGACTATCATTACAGGTGTGTGTCGTGATTTCAGGACTAACAATACAGGTGTGTAAACTGATGTCAGGACCGACACTACAGGTGTTTCTCTTGATGTCAGGACTAACACTACAGGTGTATACAGTGATGTCAGGACTAACACTACAGGTGTGTACATTGATCTCAGGACTATCACTACAGGTATACACAGTGATATCAGGACTAACACTACAAGTGTGTACCATGATCTCAGGACTGACACTACAGGTATGTACAGTGATATCAGGACTAACGCTGTAGGTGTGTACAGTGATGTGAGAACTAAAACAACAAATGTGTCCAGTGATATGAGGAATAACACTATAGGTGTTTACAGGGATATCTGGACTAACACTACAGGTGTGTACAATCATCTCAGAAGATCACACACACCTGTAATTTTAGAATTGAGGTCACTGTACAAACCTGTAGTGTTAGTCCTGACATCATTGCACACAGCTGTAGTGTCAGTCCTCAGATCACTGTACACACCTGTAGTGTTAATCCTGAGATCATGACACACACGTGTAGTGTCAATCCTCACATCACTGTAAACACATGTAGTGTTTGTCCTGACATCACTGTACACACCTGTAGTGTTAGTCCTGGGTTCACTGTACACATCTGTAGTGTTAGTCTTCACATCACTGTACACACCTGTACTATTAGTCCTGACATCACTGGACACACCTGTAGCGTTACTCGTGATATCACTGTATGTACGTGTAGTGTTAGTCCTGAGATCACAGTACAGACCTGTAGTGTTAGTCCTGAAATCACTTTACACACCTCTAGTGTTGGTCCTGACATCACTGTACACACACCTGTAGTGTTAGTCCTGAGATCAAGACACACACCTGTAGTGTTAGTCCTGACAGCACTGTACACACCTGTAGTGTTAGGCCTGACTAAGCGCGTTGGACTACGCCGCTGGTCAGGCATCTGCTTGGCAGATGTGCCGTGGTGTAGCGTATATGGATTTGTCCGAACGCAGTGACGCCTCCTTGAGCTACTGAAACTGAAAACTGAAACTCTTATCTTACGTATCTTTTGTTAATATTTTTTTTACATTATTTCTCCCTTTTCATCTGTGACTTATTCCATCATCTTCACCTTTCTTGGAATTGTTCTTTCATTTTCCTTCTTTTTCATTTTTCTTTCTCTTTTCGTCTTTTTTCTCTTGGTCTCGTCATTCGATCTTGTTAATTTTGCTCGACCTCCTCTCTCTGTCTCTTCTTTTTTTTTCTTCTTTTCCTGTACATGGATGTCTTTTTATCATAAATTATTTGTTCCATTAACATTGGAAAACGTGGACTTCATAGAAAGATCCTTTTATCCATGTCAGCGTTCGGTGGGTTATGGAAACAAGAACATACCCAGCATGCGCACCCCACAAAACGGAGTATTGCTGTCGACATGGCGGGGTAAAAACGGTCATACACGTAAAAGCCCACTCGTGTACATACTACAAGTGAACGTGGGAGTTGTAGCCCACGAATGAAGAAGGCCTATTTCGGTTTCAGAAGTGATGAAATGAGGAAAGGACTAGTTGACTAACGATGCAAATCATATCTGACTTACGCGAGGTTTGCTAATTTCTGACACTATGGGGCGAGTGAGAAAATGGAAAGCCTATGACAATGGCAACATTATGAAACGACACGGGCCAGAAACAACCAAGTTTCACAAGAGTTATCTTCTCAGAGGGTATAGGCCTACCAGGGACCGACAAAAACGTCGAGGCGATTTCTGCTGCGCCTCTGGATGCGACAGTAAACAGTTTTCCTTCGGACTCGCTCAGGACAAAAAAAAGGGTATGTTGTGAACATACCATTCATGTTCAGATGTTTATCAAAGTGACAGAACCATATGATAACAAACTCCGATCAAAGATATGCGCAAATGTATGCAGAATGCTAGATGCAGCATTGCATCAGTTAGATATATTTTGTGTGATGCAGAAGAAGGCAATGAATCTTCTTCTTTTTTTTTTCTTTTTTTTTTTTTTTTTTTATTAAACAAAACAAAACAAAACAAACAAAAAAACATAAAACATCAGTTGATTAAATAGGAAGTTGCATTCGCAACAGTAGCAAGAAATAGGAATACTTCATCTCACAGAATGAGCACAACAGTTTAGATCTAAATTCCACTAGGTACATACGGGCAAATTTTATAAATTGAAATTAAGCTCAGCAAATGATCTGTTGTTTGCTTTTGTTCTTTTATCTTGCATTTCATCTATTAATATATTAGACTTATTTTTAAAACATCATTTCGTGTAATGATTACATTATTCACCAATATGCTGCTGAACTGAACTCATAAATCCCTTAACATGTTTCCAGTGCCAATGCAGACTAGCATGAGTGAAATATAATTATGTGGGATATTGCACACACACACACTCTCTCTGTAAGTTTCGCAGGCATATAGGAACTAGGGAGACTGAGAGAAACACGCTTACAGAGGAAAACGGCAAAGGTGATCATCAATCCAATAAACAATACAGTGATATGATTCACGAAAGCGATATTGCAATGATAAAAAAAATTATAATGTTACAAAGGGTAATCTGAAGATCTCCATAGTCAGATGCCACATAGATCTGAACTTGAAAAAAAAAGGGGGGAAAAAAAAAAAAGAAGAAGAAGAAAATAAAAAGCAAAAACAAACCTTCACCTTCACCTATCCCATAGTCTTGTGGACCGTTGGGGCGCCACAGGTGATCTGGCAACCAGCATCCTCCAATCCTCTCGGTTTTTGACCTCCTGATTGTATCGCTCAACCTCAAGCCTGTCCATTCTGGGATGTTATCCTCCCATCTCTTCCTCTGTCTGCCTCTCCTTCTCCCTCCTTGCACTGTGCCCTGCAGGAATGTCTTGGCAAGCCCTGATGATCTCATGACATGGCCATACCATTTGAGCTTGCGTCTCTTGACCAAGGTCAACAGGTCTTCGTAGGGCCCAATGACTTGCCCGATTCTGTTTCGAACTTCTTCGTTCGTGATATGATCTTTGTAGGAGATGCCCAGGAGTCTTCGAAAGCATCTCATCTCAGTGGACTGCATTCTCTTTTCTATTTCAGCTGTTAAGGTCCACGATTCACATGCATACAAGAGTATTGATGTCACCAGGGTACACATCAGTCTGATCTTTGAGCCGAGTGCAATGTTCCGGTCGTTCCAGATGTACCTCAGTTTTGTGAGCGCTGCTGTTGCATGTGCAGTCCTGGAGAGTACTTCGGCTTTGGATCCCTCATCTGTCACAATTGCTCCTAGGTATTTAAAGCTGTGGACAGTTTCTAGCTTCTGGCCATACACTCATATGTCAGTGCTGATGCCATTGGTGTTGTTGGTCATCAGTTTGGTCTTCTCTGCACTGATCTGCATGCCATAGGCTGTAGAGGTTTTATCAAGGTGGTCCACTAAGCTAGCTAGCTCCTCTTCTTTATCCTGCTAGGCCATCAATATCGTCGGCGAAAAAGTTGGTGACTGCTCTGCCTCCGATGTTGACTGTTCCTTCGTGGTCTTCAAGTGCATCAGTCATGATTCTTTCCAGGAAGATGTTGAAGAGAGTTGGTGAGAGCAAACAGCCTTGCCTCAAAACAACAGCAAGAAGGCATACCAACTTGTGAAAAAACTGACCAGCACAAAGCAAGAGCGAACCACCACCATCCAGGACAAAACCGGAAAATGTCTCACTGAAGAACAGGACATTTTGAAGAGGTGGACTGAATACTGCTCCGAGCTGTATGGCCACAGAACCACAGGAGACCCAGAAGTACTGAACTTCCCTCCAGCAACCAACAACGACAACCACCCCATCCTTCGAGAAGAAGTGGAAGCAGCTGTAAAATCACTGAAAAAGGGGAAGTCAGTAGGAGTGGATAATATCCCAACAGAGCTGGTCCAAGCAGGGGGAGAAGCAATGATCACAGCCCTCACAACCATTTGCAACAAGATCTAGCAGACAGGGGAGTGGCCAACACCGTGGACCCAGTCACTGATCATCACCCTCCCCAAGAAAGGCAATCTGCAACAGTGCCAGAACTACTGCACGATCAGCCTAATAAGCCATCCCAGCAAAGTCATGCCAAAGATCCTGCTAAATAGATTGAAGCCACAAGCGGAGAAGATCATCGCAGAGGAACAAGCAGGTTTCAGACCAGGGCGCAGTACAACAGAGCAAATCTTCAACCTCAGGATACTGTGCGAGAGGTACCTCTAACATCAGCAAGACCGCTACCACGTCTTCGTGGATTTCAAGAAGGCGTTTGACCGAATATGGCATGCAGCTTTATGGGCCACCATGAGGTTGTATAACATCAATGCCAACCTGACCCGAGTGACACAGAACCTCTACGACAAAGCCACCGGCGCAGTCTACTTCAACAGTAGCACAGGGGACTGGTTCAGAACCACAGTCGGAGTGAGGCAAGGCTGTTTGCTCTCACCGACTGTGTTTGCTCTCACCAACTCCCAAAAACAAAACAAACAAACAAAAAAGCTCAGGAGCATGTCTGTGTTCCCCCAGATAAGTCCTCCAGTAGTCAGCGGTCAGTGGTGTTCTGTGGTCAGGAGTGGCTAGTAGTTTCTCAGTGAAAACAATTTTCCATTTACACTGAAACATGATGTCAAATAAGTTGCTTGGAGAAACAGGTATATTTCCCATTTCAGTTCTTGTAAAGTGCAGAATGGTACGTTTTTGGTCAGGATTAATTGACGATGCAACTGATGAATTATCATGTAAAGCATATTCTGCTTTGTACAGAGTATTTTCGTACACAGATTCCCCATCAAAGAATATTTGATTAACAGCGGTTATGACAGTGTTTGGGTTTTCACAAACATTCCATAGTAAGGATTTCTTTTGTCGAAATACCACTCAAAGTCTAAAATATATGTACATTCAGTCATGCGGAAAATCGCGCAAAAATAGTACTTAATGTCCGTTCCATAGGAGCACCAAACCTAACTTTTGTTAAGAAAAATGTATCTCACAACTTCCAGATACATATATATATGTCCTTTGATAAAGTTTCGTTGCAGTAACCATAAACTGCAGATCGAAATGATAAGAAGAAGAGAAGGCGAAAACAGAATTTGCAAGGAATGTAATATGGGAACTGTTGGAAATGAATTTCATTTTGTTTTAGAATGTCCCCAAAATACTATAATTCGAAATAAATTGATACCACGTAAATATAAATCACAACTTAATAATGTTCGGTTTATGCAATTCATTCAGTGCTGGTAAGAAAGCACCGCTTAATTTAATTAAATTCATAAAATTTGGAAAGGGTGCATGTGTAACTTCAGTTACATTTAATACATACTTGTCAGTATATTGAAGTTTGATTTGTTTTGTTGCAAAATCTTTGGTCTTTGGTGGTCAGCTGTCAGTTATCGTCACTAGTCTGTAGTGTTCAGTGATTAATGATGGTCAGTGATCAGTCAGTAGTGTTGGTGGTTAGCAGCAGTCAGCGGTGGACAGTGATGTTTAGTAGTCAGTAGTGGTCAGTGGTCAAGTGATTAGTGATGGACAATAGTGCTCAGCGGTGGTCAGCAGTGGTCAATGGCAGTCAGTGGTGACCAGTGCATGATCAGCGGTGTCAGTGGTCTGTAGTCAGCAAGTAAGTGGTCAGCAGCGGTGTGGGGGTGACTTAGATCTGGATAAAGGAAAATCTGGGGAATATAAACGTTGGGAAAGACAGGATTGACCTGCTGAGCTCTTGTACACAAACCACAAACATACATAATCTTTCTTACTTTCTTTCATTCTTTTAAACTTTCTTTCGTTAATTCATTCATTTCGTCCTTACCTCATTTCGTCTTTTTTTTCTTCTTTTCTTGCTTGAATTATCTTTATTTTTTTCTTTTCATGCTTCCTGCGTCAATCAAGTTTCTTATTTTATTGCTTTCCTCTTTTCCTTTCATTCACTGCTTCTTCATTACTTTCTTTCTAATTCTTTCTTGACTTCCTTTCGTCTTCAGCATCATTAACACACAGCAAAACAAACAGCGACAATTTGGCGATTACTAAGTAACCGCTGATTTCACACACACACACACACACACACACACACACATTCGTGGAATACCAGACTTGCAGAGAAAAGATGTCAAGTCACAGTGTCCCTGATTTGCTGAATTGTCGACGATTGTGTAAACCGAGCTCCTGCGACAATCGGGCGACACTATTTAACGGTTAACAGCATGCTTTTACAAAATATGATACTAAATTAATCATTTTAGCACCCCGAGATTCGCCTGTAATACTGCAATTGGTTTATTATATACAGGACACACACACACATATGTATATATATACACACGATCATGCACTTTTCCCGTACTAGAGGTTGCATTCAGTGTTAAATAAGCAAGTCATTATTCTAGTTCGATCAGTATTCAAGAACTAAGGTGATCAGTGGTAGCATAATTGGTAAAAACACCAGATTGGGTCTCATAACGGAACACGGCACATTAAGTCCGTATTTAATGAATTTAGCGAATTTCGCAAGTTTTTCTTATCACTGACTTGCATAGCCGAGGTTGCATATTCATTAATGGAAGATTATTCGTGTTTTGTATCGTTAAGGGTCTGGGCATTTCATGACAAAATGGTATTCGTCTCCAACTCGAGGAGGAAGGTGGTAGTCCGGCGAAATGGATACTGAGACGCTCGTCCTTGAGGGTCTGGGTTCGATTCCCATCAGTTTTCGCCCTTTATCCTGAGTTTGACTGAAAAATCAGCGTCTGGTCATTTGGATGAGACGATAAAGTGAGGTCCCGTGTGCAGCATGCACTTGGCTCACTCCCACGAAAAGTAACCCAATGACAACGAGAGTTGTCTAAGAGCGTTGGTTTATGCTGCTGTCAGGCATCTGCCCAGCAGATGTGGTGTAGCGCTTCTATTTGTCCGAACGCGGTGACGCCTCTTTCAGAAACTGAAACTGAAACTCCCACTCGATTTCGGGTTGTGTCAGGGCTCTTCGTGGTGTGTTCACGTGTTCCGACTGTGACTTGTGATTTCCTGTTCTGAGTTTCAACACTGGGAGGCCATGGCCGAACAGAGCAAAGTGAAAACTAGTTAGTTCAGTTCAGTCAGTTCTTGGGACGTTTCAAAAGCCTCGCGGCATTTTAGTGTCCAGTACACCAGTTGGAGTTGCCAGTACAATTGCTCAGGAGTAATGATAATGATTTTAATTATTCGTCATACAGAATTTTAAATTGCTGATACTTTTTACCTGTTAAGGAGATTTTTGAAAGTGTTAACACTGTTAGCTCTCTTAACATGCAAACTGGGGGTAGTGCATTCCAGTAAGGTGCAATTCTGTTGCTAAAACAATTTCAGTCCTTGAATTGTTACAATAGTAGTCCTTGAATACTTAATAAATAGTTTGTAGGTGGAATTCCCTGTTATGTCAGTGAAAGTTTTTTTTTGAAAAATGTCTCTTGGTCAAATTCATCAATACCATTAAGTATTTTATATGACGGTTTGTATTTAATCACCACTCAGTAATTCTTCGAAATTTTAATTATGGCAAATTAAGCAATTTCAGTCTTTCTTCAAACGTATTATCCTGCATTCCAACAACAAACCATGTTGCCCTTCTTTGAACTTTCTCAACTGCAACAGCTTGCTTTTTATATAGCAGGTACCAAGTGATATTTCCACATTCAAGGTGTGGTCTCACTAGTGGCTTGAATAATCTAACGAAAGTGTCACTGTCCATATATGAGAATGGTCTTTTTGAAATCTCGAGTACTCTGTTTGCCCTCTAATATTACAAAATTAATGTGTCTATCATATTTCAAGTCATCGTCAAGGATAACTCCCAAGTCTTTTTCTTTTGAACATTTACTTAAATTTTTCTCTCCATCAGTCAGTCTCATAAAATAGTTATTATAGGGGTTGTTCTTCCCAACATGTAATACTTTACACTTAACTGCATTAAATTGTAGCCAAGCACTCAGCTGGCTACAAATACTGCTTCAGGCACAATCTTGTAGCAGACGCCTTTTTCGCAACTAGCCCGCCTGTCTTCAGTGACTCACTCATAATGCATGACGCCATTCCAAATTTGAATGCAAAGACCCTTCCAAACAAATGCTCCCAACATTTATTGAATCAAGTCTCTGTATCGTTCACTGCCAGATCTTATCTGTTGTGCTTACACACACACTTTAATCAGTTAGAAGCATAAATCATTCCTCAGTGCAGAGGTTTCAACTGATGATAAGCTTACGTCATTTCAGTTGTCTTTTCGTCACATATAATGCTACAGTATACAATTCTATATGTGATCCCCTATCTTACACTGCAACCACACTATTATAGACCTTGTTCGTTAGAAAACCGGAAGTCAGTGAAAAGTTCAGCCCCATCTTCTTGGGACGTCCGGATAAGTAAACATGGCGACTCTGTCCGCTGAAACTGAAAGTGTGCTTGAATCCATGAAAGTTAAAGAACCAAAAGAGTATTTAAAAAAAGAACGGACAACTGATAAGTAGCGCGAAAGTTGAACTTGTTCGTCGTGCAAAGATTTTCAATTGTCGCGGAAGGCAAAGTTAAGTCAGTTTCTGCTGTCACAGAGACATTTCTGCTGTCAAGCAACATAAACCTCCGCAGATTTTTAACAATTGAACTGAAGAAAAAAGTATCGCTCCTGTGTGTGACCCATTCAATCAGAATCTATAAACATTCTAGCATTTCATATTGTTGCTACATAGTATCAGTGAGTGTGTGTGTGTGTGTGTGTGTGTGTGACGTGTGTGTGTGTGTGTGCGTGCGCGCGCGCCTTCTAGAAACATATTTCAGACTTGAGAAAATGGCCATTGCTGTTCCAATGAATTTGATCTTTTTCTGCCTTTTCTATCACATGACTTTTTAATACATATAGTGGGGAAGAGTGTGTTGGAGTTGAGCATGGAAATCTGTGGGGAAATGAGTGTTGCAGTTTAGCATGGAAATTGTGGGGAGAAGAGTGGTGGAGCTGTGCATAGAATTTGATTAAAGATAATCATCATCAAGACTGATTCATGTGTGTTTCATTACAGTTGCATTGATGATTAACTGCAAGTAAAGAATGATTTCATCTTATGGTGTAGCATGCATGCATGTGTGCATACAGTACTCACTCATTCATTATTACAAGTGACATGCTCTGATAAGTCTTCACAAGACTCCCAGACATTCAGACACACCAGTCTGGTACAATCAGCTGGCTTGTTTACCCAAAATGGATATGTCTGTACTTTCACCAGGTTAGAATATGTATTTCTTTTATGGAAACCTGTAAGTTCATTGTATCTAACAACTGGCTAAAGGATTAACACATAATACCAGTTTTCACTTTGATGCCATTTTTTTAGAAACTGGTAGTGCTGTAAATTCTTAGTGTAAATATTTGCATTTATCTACATTAGCATGCCCCACCTCCCATCTTTTATTTCCTGTATTATTTTTAATCATATATATATATATATATATATATATATATTTCATTTGCTTATTGCTTGCTTGTCAAATCTGTACAGTCAAATTTGGACTGTTTACAAAATGCAGTGTAAACAGGTCTGAGTCAAAGACAAACAGACTTGAAGAAAACCACAAACAGACTTGAAGAAAACCACTTTGATTAGATATTTTCTTTTATTTTTTTGTATCATTCATTCATACCTAAATGCTAAACAATGAACAATTGTCTAAACAATTTGAGTTATTTATGATGTGAGCACCATTTAGTTTTGGATGTTGTGCATGTGTGCGTGTGTGTGTGTGTGTGCGTGTGTGTGTGTGTGTGTGTGTGTGTGATATACATCTGTATTGAAGTTCAATGTCTATATTCACAAAGTTTTGATTTTTTTTTTCATGATCAGAAAGAAACCCCCCCCCAAAAAAAAACTCTGCAGTGAATCTTAACTGCTTTGAACCACACTGCACCCCTCCCCACCCCCACCTTTCTCCCTCAAAGAGAAGATGAAAACTCACAGCAACAGTTTCTGAAGTCTTATTTAAATGCACCATATGATCAATATCATTAGCAAGCAGTGGGTATAAGCTTTGGCTGTTGAAATCAAATTATCTCTTATAAACAAGTGGTGTATATATTGCATATAAATCAACATTATATCAGATAAATATAAACAGTATATAAACAGTTGCAATATTTGTTCACATCAGTATGAAAAAATATCAGGAGCATTCAAACTCCACAATTCCCAAGAAGAAAGCTTAAAAAAACTTCATACACAGATAATAATCTGTCTGTCTTACACAATTTGTCAATACATGTACCAATGATCCACCCTGAATCAGTCCGCTCTCAACTAACACACACACACACTCTACAAATTGACACCCACTACTGTAACCCCCCATTCAGTCTAAATTTTTTGACAAAACAGTCTTCAGGCCCTAACAAGTCATCTTTCACTGTGTCATCAGTATCAGATTGGTGTAAAGGGGGAAGCAAAGCTGTCAGATCATTATATATTTTCACTTCCAAAGTTGTTAAATTTTGTAAAATTACTCAATTTACTGTCAGCAGCACTGGTTTCCACTGCTGAAGAAGTAGCAGTGATGTCTTCTTGGACTTGCACATCTGACAGCTGTGACAAAAAAAAGAAAAGAATATATAATTATAGCTTGAATGATATGACATTTGTTTTAGTTACACATTTTCAGTCAAACTCCATACAACCCCCAAAATGTGTCAGATCTATTTACTGCATTATGCATGTGTAGAATCTCAAGCCAGTGAGTTGTTTAAATTTGCAAAAATAACAATGCAACAATGCTCTGTGTGTGTGTGTGTGTGTGTGTGTGTGTGTGTGTGTGTGTGTGTGTTTATGCTGCAGAGGTTCCCCTCTGTTTTATTTAATCCAAAGTTAGTGTTTCGTTATGGGTGATAGCGTCAGATTTACTTGTACAGCAAAGTTCCCATTATTCTAATTAGTGGAACTGTTCGACCCTAACATGTAATATGTCGTCTTGATTACATTACGAAACCTTAATTTGATGAGAAAGAGTGAGACAGTGTGAGTGTGAGTGTGTGTGTGAGTGAGTGGGCAGGGGAATGAGGTGGGGGAATTATAATGGGCGTTTGTGTGCATGCATGGATGTATGTAGGGAGAGGGTGGGGGAGACACGTATGTGAGTATATGTTTGTGTTAGAATATTTTTTGAGATAATGATGTTAATGAAATTTGGTAAATTGATTTGTTAAATATGTTCTTTTTAAATCATACCTTCCCTCAAATCAGAATTTCCTTGTGTTGCTCAGTTAATATTTTATTCAAATGGTTGCGAAAATCAAAATGTCAGTACAACAAACAGTTAATCTGACAATAAATGGTTTCAGTCAGTCAGTGTGTGTGTGTGTGTGTGTGTGTGTGTAAACATTCACATTGCCTGTGGAAGTAGCAAGTATCTCACTGTCTCAGTATCATTGTTAGAGCACTTTCTGAAAATGTGCAAGCGTTTCCACTTGAAAGAAGTATGTGCTGACAAATGTTGTACAGTGGAAATTCTGTGTCGTGTTTGTTTCAGGGGTACACATAGTTTTGTACTATGTGTCAGAGATGCATATATCTGTGCTAAGAATGTGACCAACAAACACACACACACAAAATCCAGTTGAATGATACAAAATTGGTGATTGGAAGTTGAAAAAGACCAGTCAGCTGGTGTACTGTAATTCTCCGTTTTAAAGGTTAAATTGTGCTTTTGGATTCAAACATTAGACAGATAAGTGTGTGAGAAATGAATCCAGTTTAACTGATTATCCCACTTTGAGAAATCAGACCCAAAACATTCTTAGGCTTGGCTGTTGAATTGAAACAAATATATTTTGAAACATAAAAAATGAATATTCGATTCAAAATATCACATACCGTGTTTGTTTTCAGTTCACGAAGTGATCCTGAGCTCGACACGCTCTATGCAATCAATTCGCGGCTGGTATTCGTTGCGATGTCACCTTTTTTTTTTTCCTTTGAAGTTCGAACAGCGCACACAGTACTTCTTTCCTCCCGTTTTTCCCAGACCCATTCTGAAGCATTTACACAAATGCAATCGACGAACTCGCAACTTTCGCTTTTAGAGACTCCCCACGAATTCCGTTTCCGGCTTAATCAAGGGCAAATTACTCCAAATTTTTTCTTTTCTAACGAACAAGGTCAATAGTGTTTTGATGAGAATAGATCAGGTACTTTGAAGATACAAAGCCGATTTTGATTTCCATTGTCGACACTGAGCGACATTCACTGCACAACTTTCGTCGCTTGACAGCTTGGGCTGAGTTGAAAACTGTGTTTCCGACATACCGTGTTTAATCAGATAGCCTACCTCTTTTGTTGGATTAGTAAACTACAAGTATAATATACTGGCAGAATTGTTGCAATTCCATCTTTAAATCTACACTACCTACATTTGGCTACATGAAACTGATTTAACGCAGTTCGTAATTTTCAGCGACGAACTCATTAAAAACTGATCAGTCCAGGTGACTTAGATTAAGATTGTAAATTCATTTTAAATAATCAACACTTCATTTTATACTCATTAGAAAGGTGGTGTTGAGCTCTTGGTTTTGCGACCAATCCGACGTAAATCAGCTCAGGGATCATTTAGAAAACTATCACTGAACACCCGAAACAAACAGACAGATTATTCAAATATTCAGCCCAACAGACCTGATTTGCTCGCAGTCATTGAGTCCGATCATTGCAGTTCGTGTGATTTGCATAAATAGCAACAGAACGGTGACGCTGATCACTTTATCACCCGAGCCTCCTTTAATTGTGGCTCTGCTTTCACGATCTCTCTCTCTCTCTCGCTGTGTAGCCCAAAAAGCCAGTGTCGCACATCATCGCTGCACTGCATGTCTTTTCTTTTTCGTATCTTCTCTTCTCAAGATATTGTAGTAAAACAATAGAAAAACCCTTTGTGACTGGCTTCAACATGTCTTTGGCCTGTGCGCGGATCTTTCCTATCCTTTCATCTGCATACTCTTTAATTCAGAAATAATCTAATTTCTTTTTTTACCTTTAGTGGGTTCTAAACTGCACCTGTAACAACTCCGTCTTAGTCCACAATGATCATGTCTGTTGTTAAACAAAAGGGAAGTAACTCTAACACGTTACTAAGGCAAAACAAGAGACGCGAACTTGAAGGTGTCGCTACATTACCCACCTCCTAGCGCGGTACAAATACGAAGCAAAATGTTAACATAAAATAAAAACAACAACACTGAAACTATTCTCATTGAAATCTTGGGGGAAGGCATGTGATGCGCCCAGAGCGGGTCGTGACATTAGAGGGTTTTCTGACGGGATGGTGAGGGCACAGTGTGTGGTTTTGTGGTATTTGATGTAGAGCGTGATGGCTGTGTTGGAGGTGGTAAAACCTCACCACCGGATGTCTTGTTTCCTGTGGTTGTGAGCTGTGTGACGAAAGCAGCTTTCAGACGGTCCACTGACACTTTATCTGAACGGCCTTTGATGTCAATGGTGTAATATTTGTCATTTGTGTCAATGATGCAGTATGGACCATCGTAGGGTCGTTGCAGAGAATGTCTGTGGGCGTCGTGTCTGATGTAAACGAACCCAGTGGAGGCCAGATTTGAAGGAACATAGGTAAGTTGTTTTCCATGGAACCCTGGGGTTGGTGGTAGCATGGTATGCATGGTGCGCTGCAGATGTTTGAGAAACATCGAGTCAGGTACCATAGTGCGACCATCCAGCGGCTGAAGGAATTCACCAGGCAGGCGAAGAGTTGAGCTGTAAACAAGGTCAGCTGGGGAACAATCAGGGTCTACCCGCCAAGAAGATTGTATCCCCAACAGGACCAATGGCAGCTCTGCATACCAGTCTGGAGTGGAAGTGTGGGCCTTGAGTGCTGCTTTCAGTTGGCGGTGGAATCTTTCAATGATGACGTTCACCTGTGGGTGGTAGGCAGTTGTTGCATCGATGCCCAAGAGTTTGTTGCACTCAGTCCAAAGTGTTGAGGTGAACTGCCTCCCATGGTCAGAGGTAATGTCCTCAGGGACACCAGACCTAGCGATACAGTGATGCACCAGAGCTTGAGCACAGGTAGAGGCATGGGCATCACGGAGAGGGATGGCTTCTGGCCACCCGGTAAAGCGATCAATGATCGTGAACAGGTAGATCATGCCTTGACTGGCAGGCAGAGGTCCAACGAGATCTACATGGATGCTGCTGAATCTGGTAGTTGGTGGTGACCGTTCTATAAGTGGTGCTTGAGTGTGCCGATGGATTTTGGATGACTGACAGCCATGGCATTCCTTACACCATTTACGGATGTCTCGTTTCATGCCATGCCACACTAAACGCTGGCTGATGGCTTGCTGTGTGGGACGTACACCTGTGTGTGAGAGTCCATGTATTTGATCAAAGACTGGCTTAATCCAGGAATTTGGAAGAATTGGGCATGGTAAGTTTGAGGCCTGTGGTAGCTGTGCGATAGGAGTTCATCTCACAAGATTGAACTTGGTTGTGCGCAAGTTGGCTGAAACTGCCAACTGAGTAGATGCTGTGTTCCTCCGAGTCCGAGTTCAGCGTGAAGCGTGAAAATGCATCAGCTACCACATTGAATTTGCCTGTGATGTACTGGATGTTAGTGGTGAACTCAGCTATGTAGGAGAGTTGTTTGTTGAGGCGAGCGGTCAGTTTGACTTGAGAGCTGATACCAATGGCTTGTGATCTGTGAACAGCATAAATGGTCTTCCTTCAAGAAAATGTTTGAAGTGTTTGACAGCGTTGACACAATCTTGTTTCTTGTGGCATGTTCATATGTCTCTCTTTCTCAATTGGTAGTTTGTGATTACTTGTTATGAGTTTAAACATGGGGATGCTATAGCACAATGGCAAAATGTCTAGATAATCTTCAAATGCCATTTGGCTTTTAAATAAACAGTAGTTATTGGCTTTTGTAGAGTTAAGACAAGTTTCTACCCATTTTTGCGTATAACTATCTTTAAGCCTTTGGGTCAGATTGTTTATCAGCCATGCGGTTGATACAGACTGTAGATAGTACCACACAAAAGACAGCCCATTTTCATCTAGAATCTGTTTGATTTTAAGTAACCAATCATTTTTATGTATTTGTAAATTAAAACATTCAGTTAATGTATTCAGCATGCGAGAGGAGAATTTTTTACTAGTCAATGTGTCAGTGGACAATTTGTGCCAGAATTTGATCATTCAGCAATATACATGCACAAACAGGGGGAAATGTCTTGTTTCACCATAGATGAAACAGTTTGGAGTGCTTTTCTAAAGCTGGAGTGTGTATTAACAGTATTCCAAGTGTAATGATTCGGCAATGTCAACACAGTTATTACCCCAAACTTCACAACCATAAGTTGATATTGGCATGACCAGTGACTTGAATAAGTCTAACTGACAGGAAATAGGGAGCTGAAATTGTCTGCTTTTTCTTAACAGTGCCATCATTGCCCGTCTGGCCTGATCTTTTAATTGTTGCACAGCTATGTTAAGCTTACCACTGAAATTGAAAGTCAGTCCTTGGTATTTAAACAATTAAAGCAAGTAACATGTTCTAGAGTATTCCCATTAACCTTCGCCGGACGGTGCTATTGACTATACATGGAAGACGGTGTGGGTCTGTGTGGACCCATGTCCCTCAAAGAGGGAAAATCATGTCCACCCTTCCACAGACGGTGTGGGTCCATGTGGACCCATGGCCGTCATAGAAGGAAATTTTGTGTTCATCCCTCCGAAGACGGTGTGGGTCCAGGTGGACCCATGTCTACAAAGAGGGTTATTTTTTCCGATTTTGGCGAAGTTCTCAAAATACTGCTCCATCCTGCAACAATGGCGGACAGTGGCGCTTGTGCTTCCATCACAGCAGAATTTGTGTGTTAGTGTGTGTGTGTGTGTGTGTGTGTGTAAACTGTATGTGTATATGTTGCATGTCTGTATGTGTGACACTAAGGAATGTTACCTGAAATGCAGACTATATTTCTAAGGCAATTAGGCTTCAAGCAGCAAGAAAAAAGAAACATAAAAATACAAGCAAGATCAAAACATCAAGAACACCAAGCAGTAGTAAGAAACACACACACACACACACAAAAGAACTCAACAAGCAAGAATCATGTTAGGTCATGACATTGTGTAAGAGCCAAATACCATATCTTTACTGCATTTGGTATAGCTAAAGAACATGTATGCATTTTAGAATTCTCATGATCTGACAAGTTCAGCATTTTTACTTTGAGCACGCACAGGAAGGCAAAGAATTTGCATGTGGTTGGGACAAACATGCTGACTGCATTTCTGGCACCTTTGTCTCACTTTTCGATCAGCCTTCCATGAGCAGAAAAAGCAGCATGCTTTCTTGCGCTGTGTGGGGGCAGCTTCACCTGATGTTCCAGGATCAGAACTGGCTTGCCTCTTGTGCAATGTGCTGGCAGCTTCACCTGATATTACTGTCTCAGACTTGCCTTGCCTGACCGTTTTTGCTCTTGGCATTTTGTGCCCTTCTGACTCAAGCTCAATCCTCTTGATTGAACGTTTCATCAGATCAAGAGTGCCCCGGTGCATGTTTGTGTGCATGAGATGGCGCTTCATGTGTGGCAACGTCAGGCTTTTACTGAATCATTGGATGAATGCACTTCGTGCATCTTTCTCTGCAAGAGAATCATCTTCAAATTTGATTGACCAGACACAGCGTGCAGCCACTGTAGCAAGATCAATGATGTTGGCAAACATGACAAATGGCCAGCGTTTGGAAATTCTTTTTGGGGTATAAGCATGGGCAAGCTTATCCAGAGAGTCTACGGCCCCCTTTGTCTCATTGTAAAAAAGAACAATCTCAGGCTTTTGCTTGGGGGCCCCTGGCTTCACCATCCCTTCGTCATGCATTGAGCTGTGGAGAACGGTGTTCTTCCTTCTCTTCCCCTGGTAATTAATAAGGGTGACAGTCTTATTGTAAGCAAACTCGCTGCCGTGAAGTGGGAGGTTTCTGTTGCTTTTGAAAGGGTAGGGTAGAAACCTTTTGTTGGATCTGACTGTCCCTACGACTGTCAGGCCATTGTTTTGACAGCCCTCGGCCAAAGCCAAATCTGTGAAATAATTATCACCTGTAATATTTCTTCCACTCTTGAAGAATGGAGTTGCCAGCTGAAGGGCAATGCTCCTTCCAAGATTCACCTGTCTGTCCTGGCCGAGGGGCCGGTCAAGGTATGGAATTCCCAAGAGAGGGAAATTATTGGCTGAGTCAGCAACCCAGAACACCTTTATGCCATAGCGATCGGGCTTGCTGGGTAGGTACTGGATGAAATTGCACCTGCCTCTAAAAGGCACAAGCTGCTCATCCACAGTTAGAAGGGGCCCAGCAATGTAATAGGTACTAAGGTTTTTGTTGAATTCGTCCCAAACGTCTCTGAAAGGGGCAAATGAATCTTTTGCTCTTCTGTTTGATATTGTGGATTTGTCATCAAATCTCAGACAACCCATGAGGATTTAGAATTTGTCCCTACTCATGGCTGCTCTTACAAGACTGACCCCGTATTCCTGATCCCAAATTTCTGATCCCAAATTTCGCTGTACTTTGACTGCTCAGTCTCTCTCTCTCTCTCTCTCATTCTCTCTCTCCCTCCTCTCACCTCTCACTCCCCCTCATCTCAGTGTGAAGGTCCTGTGTGCTGATAAAAAGAAAAAGAAAACAGCCAGAAATAAGCATTCTGTGGAATTATATTCATAAGTGAAATCTAGTCAACACAAACATGACCTCAGTTTTCCTCCTTTCCTTCTGATCCCCTCACTTGACTACATCCCTCACTCCTCTTGTTTCCCACCACCAGACACCACCTCCCATATGCATACTTGCCCTCCGCTCTCCGAGTCTCTGCCACCAATGGTAAGAGGGGGGTGGAGGGGTGGGGGTGGATAAAACCACACAGTCAATGAGTGTGGCAAAATTGGCACTGAGCCAAGACAGTGACCGCTTGCTCTGGCTGAGAATCCCTGACTGTTGAAATTGATATGGCCAGTCACATACCCACACGCACCTCCCTCCAGTCATTCCCCTTCCCCATTTCTTTCCTCAAACCAGCACACAAGTCTGTCAGGGGAACAGACACTACAGCAGCAGAGACCAGATGGTCAGTTATATGGTACAGTACAAACTTGTGTGATAAGTACATTTTCCTTGTAAACACACACACACACACACACACACACACACACACACACACACACCAAACCTCTTAAAAATCAATAATTTCGTTTTCTGGCAGGAGTTGAGTTGGCCCTGGATGGTCAACTGGGCCAAACTGAAATCAGTAGTACTAATAGTGATGATATCAATTTAATGTGAAATCTGCAATAGATAAATAATACAGGTGTATATGGATGTATGTTTGCTGAGATGTTCCTGAAAATTTAACCCTGTCCCTGATTCTAATGTGTGTTGTTCCTGAAAAGCAAATTTGGGGGTAGGCATGCCTGATGTTCTGCTTTTTGATCCCCCAAATTCAAAAAAGCAACACGCCAATCAAGGCCTCAATCTCAACATCGTCACAATCTTGCCATTTTTCCTGGTACTGATTTTGTCTATACAAATTTGTGAAACGGACAGTGTCTTTAATGATTTTGTCTGAAATAAACAGTTTGTATGTATCATACGGATCATGCACATTTTGGGTTCCAGGGACCTGACTAGGGGGACGCTTGAAAATGTTCTTAGACGGCGTCTTTCTTTTTTCGGTCACTGGAACTTTGCTCCATCTTGTTCCGTCCTTTGCTGTACATGTGTTGGAATCTGGTGGCACTTCTTGCTCCTCACCTGACTGAGAAAAGACTTCTTCTTCATCTTTTTCGAAATCTGGTTCATCATCACTAGGGGACTCCGCATCAGGCTCAGGTGGAAGAAATTCTTTGTCACTAGTCATCGCCACTTTCTTGTTCATGGTCCTGGGAACTGGCAATCCGTGTTCTTTGCTCATCTGGGGTAACCAAAAAAAAGAGATAGGTACAATATAGTCAGATATGATTCCATAAATTTGCAGTTATGTTTTACACACACACACACACACACACACACTGTCATCGAAAAAACCCGGGCAACATTGTAAGCATTCGCAACTAAAAATGACAAGCAACAAAAATGCAGACTCATGTAAGCACTTGTAAACAATTAACCCATAAACACTAGAGCACCAAAACAGAGAGAGAGAGAAAGCCCCCCCCCCCCCACCCCCCACCCCCCTGTCTCCCCAGACACATACATAGACTACAGGCAAACATACACACATACAACAATTGAAAGTGAAAGTAGGCATTCATACCAAAATCTTCTTCTGGGGATAGGAAAGCAAAACAGTAGGTTTCATTGGTTTTTATAAAGCACATACGTTAATCCCCCTATCCGCTCCTCTATCGGCACCTGTGAACGCATGAACTACTGCGCGAGTACACCTCTGTGATTGTATTCTTCAAGCCTTTTTACGTTATTGATTAGTTTTGGCCAGCTTTGGGATGCAACTTGAACTGAGACAGAGACAGATACAAACCATAGATACAAGCTATTTCTGCACTGCCCAAACCCCTGACCCATCAACCTTATTTCCCCTAATAAATAGTCAAGTGGTTTAAATTCTAACTCAAAATGTTGATATACTCACCAAAATTATGATCTTCCTCTGCGTCAGCGCAGGTGACAAGGGCTTCAAAAATGTTGGGTCTGTCCATGACAGTATCAGAGTGACTGTCCAGCCTCCATGACAGATACTCGTAGCAAGGAGTGAACGTGGGAAAAAATCCGCCGCTTCATCAGAACTTGTTACTTTCAGAAGTGCCAGTATCGGTTTCAGTTTCTCTCTCCAGCATGCAAAGAGGGGTCCTACAGACCTCCCCATTGTCGCCCTCTGTAGCCAAGGGTTATAATTTTCCTTCTTTGCGAGCCATGGGTCCACACGGACCCACACCGTTTGCGGAAGGGTAAACACAGTTTTCTTTCTTTGCGAGCCATGGGTCCACACGGACCCACGCCGTCTGCGGAGGGGTAAACTCAGTTTTCCCTCTTTGCGAGCCATGGGTCCACACGGACCCACACCGTCATCAGTGACTAGTTAAAATGTCACCTTTAATTACTTTTTGAAATTTTGACCCATATTTTCGAAATTTTAGCACAAGGAGGGGATTTGTGTGTTTGGAGCATATCTAAAATTTCATTGAAAAATATCTATAAATATATGAGATATCGGTATTTAAAGACCCTTCTGGGTCCACATGGACCCACACCGTCCGGCGAAGGTTAAGTGTAAACGGGTACTGGTAATTTAGTTTCTTACCGCAGAATACCAAAATTTTTTGTTTTGGAGCAATTCCATTCATTACAATATGCTTCTAGTTCATTTCGCGCCTTCTGAAGCTTAGCTTCTGAGTCAGAAAATATTACTGTGTCATCAGCATACAGAATTAGTAATAGTTTAAGGTATTCAGATACTCTTTCATCATGGCTTAGTCCCATATCAACAGGGGAGCAACCATTCCTGATAAGGTGGGTTTCCAAATCATTCGCATACAAAGCAAACAAAAAGGTTTTCACCTTGGCAAACACCTTGATAAACTGCAAAAGACTCAGAAACGGCACTATTTGAGGAAATGCATGAAACAATTCCTTTATACATGTTCCTGACAATATTGAAGAACTTGCCATTGATTCCAGAGCAAATAAGTTTTGTCCATAAGCCTGTATGCCACACTTTGTCGAACGCTTTCTCATAATCTGTGAAAGCACAGAACAATTTTTTCTTCCTGCTTCTCATTATGTCATTCAAACAAGAATATTTAAGGTATCAGAAAAGGTGCATAGCCTTTCGTTGAGTGCAGCAGTAAAGAATTTAGCACTGCATGAGATTAATGTGATGCCCCTGTAATTATTCGGGTCGTTTTTGTCTCCTTTATTTTTGTAAATGGGATGATGGTACCAGTGAGCCAGTCATCTGGTAAGGTGCCAGTTTCAAATATTCTATTGAATAAATTACACCACAACTGTTTTAATCTATCAAAGGTATGATAAATGGCTTCATTGATAATTCCATCAATTCCGGGGGATTCATTATTCTTTAGCTTTTTAACAATAGAACAAAGTTCTGCTTCTGTGAAGCTTTTATTTAGAATTGTTTTTACTTCATCTGATTCAATAAATTCTCCCAATAATCTGTCAGTTTCTTCTTCCTGTGAGAGTATGGTCTGGTCACTTGTATTTATTTTGGACAAATTTTCGAAGTGTTCCTTAAATTTGTCTAACGGAATTGTTGTTGTTTGTTTATGGTTCTTCCCATTTATGATAGACCAATAGCGTTTTGGATTATGTGATTTCATTGTTTGTATGTCATTAACTATAGATTTTCTGTACTTTTTTTTCAGCTTTTCGAATTGTGGATTTGTACTGTTTACATGCTGCTTTCATCTCTTGTTTTAGAATCACATTGTCCTTGTCATTCAGATGAGTGTTTCTGGTGTTGTATCTTTCTCTACTTAGTTTACATGCTTGGTCAAACCAGGCCTTGTTAGTGTTGTGTACACATTTAGTGTTTGTTGAAGATCTTGGAGCTGTTTATTTAAGTATGTCATACTTGTCGCAAGTGTTCAAGATAACCTTTTTCATGACATCATACATGTCATTAACATCAACATCATTCATATTATTTAAGGATAACATGTCTTCATCACTGACAACAAAAGCATCATTTGGTACATTTTCTTTACGCCAAACAGTCTTGCGTTGGCATGAAGTCAATTGAGTAGCACTGTCATGTCTAGCTTGAGCAGTACTTTCTACATTTACACGCGATTTACCTGACATGACAAAATTTGTATGGACAGAGCAATGAATATCTGAGAGTCTAGGATCAAACTCATTTACACTGAAATCATGGACTTGTGTTATTAACTGAATTTCACCAATCACATAATCAGTAGTACTTTGGTCTTTTATGTTTGTGTTTTTTCCATGGTTAACGTCATCGCCTAGCCTGCCATTAAAAATACATAAGTTATTTGGGCAGCATTCATTAAGGAGAACTTTTCCAAAATTATTAACACTATGTTTATCTTCTGTATTTCTATTGACTGAGATACCAAGGCTGCTCAATGTGAGGGAGGGATTCTGATCAATATTGTCAAGAAACATGTCAGTATTTAATAATTCTAGGACAGTGTTATCTTCTGAGTCAATAAAATCACTACTACAACCAGTGTGAGCATCGAAATCTCCCATTAACAGTACATAGAATTCATGAGTATTATTAAGATCTACCATTTCTTGCTTTATGTCTGCAAAACAGAGTCGCGAAGCATATTGTGAACTTTCCGGTGGTGTGTATACACCACCAAAGAGTACATCTTTGTCAGTGTTGAATAATTTTTTTATCAAAAGCACACCAGGATACAAACTGAGATTTGGATTGAACATACTTGCATTTATCTTCAATCCTTTTCTTTACACAAATAATAATACCCCCTGATCTATTGCAACTCAAATTCTTCCTATGTTTAAAGAAACAAGTAAAGTTATGGCTATCAAAAAAGCCCTCTAAAAGTTTGTCTGAAGTACTGCCTGTTTTCGTTTCATTGAACACAAGTATGTCATTAGCTAGCACAGATTCAGATAAAAAGTTCAGTTTGGAAAGCAGCCCACACACATTGATACATAAAATATTCAGTTTTGGAGCCTCTTCCTCTGGCTTGTCCTAAGCCAGGTTCAGCTTCTGCAACACCTGATGTTCTGACCCCTTTGTTAGTTTGGCCAGATGTTTGGGACTGTCAATTGGGATCTTTATGTTCCTCCCTTCTCTGTTCTTTTCGTGGAGGAAACACACTAATTTACCATTCGTTGAGGGCACGTTTCTGACTCCATCACATCACCGGGCATGGATGGCCATTTTGGCTCTCAGGTCGAAAAGGTCTTCATTGAAGAAGGCCCCTCACAGAGCTGGGACTGACTTTGCTTTGGTCCTTGCTGCCTTCATCAACTCTTCCTTCTTGCGACGCGTCATGAACTTCACGAGCAAGGCACGATGTTTATTGCCAACTCGTTTTCCCACTCGGTGGCTGGTAGAGATGTCTCTGCTGTCCTGCTACACGCCTAGATCCTTCGCCATTTTAATCACCACCTCGTCCGTCTTTTCTTCTGGGTTTTCCTTCACTCCCGAAATTCTCACACAGTCTCTTCTGCTGTACTGTTCGTTGTGTTCCCTCCAATCGCACACTCACTTTACTCTTCTTTCAGCTCTTTGTTCTCTTTCTTAAGCGTTTCCAGCTCCTCACTTTGGAACTGCATCGCTGTATCGATTTCACTAAGCTGAGCGTCCAGTGCATCAAGTGTTTGTGTCACAATGTCGAGTTGATCCAATTTCCCAAGTTGTCTGGTCACAAAGTCCCACTGCTCAGCAGAGATCAGCAACATTTTTTGCTCAGTGGTCAAGTTGCCACTATCATTTTCACATCTAGTTGATTTTATGATGATCGTGCCACTTTGTTGAGCTGGTTTTCTAGGAGGAGGACCATTTGAACATGATGGTGTGTTAGCTAGCATCTCTCGTCGATTTTCCCTGTTCTGCCATCTTGATTCACTGCTTAAGCGAGAAAGTGAGATTGTAACCAATATTAAACAAAAGGGAAGTAACTCTAACACGTTACAAAGGCAAAACGAGAGACGCATCTCTCATGTATATACCACTTGGGTTAATATACGGCTACAAAAGTGGAGTCGCCAACAGGATATTGATCCATGACAAAATAGATCCACCAAAATTCCATTTAATGTTTTTATTTCTTAATCCAACCTATTATCAAATTTCACAAATTAAACACCATCACCATTCACACTTGTTTACAAAAAATATACGGACGTCTGCTTTTGCCTTGTCAGCTGTGGTGAAATAGTCGCAATAATTTAGCATGCTAAGATTGGACTTCGCCCCCATCTTTTCTCTTTGGGGAGCTGATGCCTGTGGCTATGTTCAATTTATTTTTAACATATTTCCAGAAACACTTTGGGTTGTTTTTAATCTGCGAATGTTTTGGTTTTTTCTTTTTCACAAGGGAAGTTACTCTTTTTAACGCAGCTCGTCGAGCGCTTTTTGTGAAGGGTGTGCTCATTGGAAGAAAAAAAAAGAAGAAAGAAAGAAAAAAAAGAAAGGAAGAAAGAAAGAAAAAACGTTACTCTAAAGAGCGACTTTACCGACGAAAAGCATGAAATCGGCCAATTTGGAAACAAAAGAAAAAAAGAATCAGTGCATGTAATGTCAGCACATTCATCACGAAGTGAGAAATCAAACATGGCGACGAGGATGAGCGACACGAGCAGTCGTCAGAAATCTAGTTCACTTGCGTCAGATTCGCCTTCACCAACACATCATCATAAATCAAGGTATTATTGTTTTTTCACGAGGGCAATTTATGCGGCGGCCTGGTGAACATATATTTTGCAACTGTATTTAGCTGCTTCGAAATATATCGGAAAGTGAAAGTGCAGTCACTTTACCGACAGTGACAGTCTCACACACACAGCACGCACACACACACAATCACGCACGCACACACGCGCGCCCACGCACGCAAACACACACACACACACACACACTCGAAAAAACAACCCCCCCACATCCCCCCCAAAAAAAAACAAAAACAAAAAAAAACCCAAAAAAACAAAACAAAAAAACAAGAAAAAAGAAAAAAAAGAAAAGAAGAAAAAAACAAAAAAAACAAAACATGCACGCACACACACAAAACACATCTATTGAACAAGAGTTGCTTCAGCCTCTTCAGTCAATGACATGGGACACACACACACACACACACACACACACACACACATATATAATGATTTTATATATATATATATGTGTGTGTGTACATAAATCTGCACATGTACAATACTGGAAACACCCTGTGAAATAATGCCAATGTGGTCCCCAGCTTCAGCTTTAATTATATAACTTCCTTTGCATGTGTTTTTGGAATTTATTTCAGTGAAAAGACCCCTGGAGAGTTCTGTGTTTATATGACTTACAGAGGCGTCACGTGGTGTGAATCCTCAAAATTGATTGGCTCTCCGTCATGTCGAGCAATACGGGCCATCAAGAGAGGCAGAAAGAGGAAAAAGAAGGCTTCGTTTTTTCAACTTTATGCTTTGTATTTGTTTTCTTGTTGTGCAAACAATGGCATTTCATTGTATAGTGTTTGGTTGTAGCAATGGAGACTATCGATTGAAGAAATAGAGGACAGCAATTTGTGAAATCCACGATGTTCGCATGGAGCGCCCGAGTGCTTGTGCACTGCACCTTTCAGGTAATCATCTTTGTAAAATGGTAAAATAAAATAAAATAAATGAGTAAAGAGATATTAACGCAGATGTGGAAGATGTAATGACTTTTTGTTGCCAGTGAAACACTCATAATGAATTCACAAATCTTAATTTATATGACCACAATCTGGAAATTTCACCTGTATCTGACTTGAGGGTGGAAATATTCCCCATCCCCCCGCAAAAAACCCAAAAAAACCAAAAAAAACCCCCAGTATGCTGATAGCTAGTGTTTTCTGCTGTTGTTTTTGTGTTTGTTGTTTTATGTGTGTATAAAAAGTGGCTTCTTTGGTATCTTTTTTGTTGTCAGTATTGTATTTATTGCTATCTTGTACAATAGCAAAGAAATATCAAAGCTTGAAAGTTCCTTTGGTAAGGTTTGGAGAACAGAGAGCTGTTTGTGTGTATCATGTGAAAATCTCTTGTATTTGTGCACAAGTGTGTAGTGTTTGTGTATAATATATGATTATAATTCAAAACATATGCACTGACTGTAAACAGTTGACTATAAACTGTAATTGAAAATGTATACCACTTAGCAGCTTATATTTGATGCACGAAAAAATTGATATTTCTGTTTTCTTAACAAATTTTGTATTCTGAACAGGTCAGATGCATTCTGAGTATTGAGCCACTGCATTTTCAACAAGGTGCAAGGAAGAGGAAGCGACAATCTGTCACAGATGCCACACCTCAACAGCCAGCAACTAAAGACAGTCCTGCGGGTAGCAGAATGTTCTCAAATGACACCATCATTACTGGACAACTATGGATGTGTGTTTGGGCATACCTGACAGACCCTCTATAGACAGTGCCACTGGGAGTGATGCTGGTGAACATTATTTTTCTGTTTTTTGCAGCATTGATGGTCTTGAAAACATCTACCACTTAGCTGCAGAGATCTGGTGGATGTGGCATTGATAAACCTGAGAGATAAAATACTGTACAGTGTGTATGTGTCTAAACCTGCATTCCTTATCTTGAACTTTACTTATTGACATGTTCCAGTCTTTATGTATTTGTTTTTGTACTTGTATTTCTTTTTATCACAACAGATTTCTCTGTGTGAAATTTGGGCTGCTCTCCCCAGGGAAAGTGTGTCGCTATACTATAGCACCACCCTTTTTTTTTTTTTTGTATTTTTTCCTGTGTGCAGTTTTATTTGTTTTTCCTATCGAAGAGGATTTTTCTACAGAATTTTGACAGGAACAACCCTTTTGTTGCTGTGGGTTCTTTTACGTGCGCTAAGTGCATGCTGCACATGGGACCATATTGTCTCATCCGAATGACTTTAGTTAGCCAACTTGCCATTTCATCTGTCCTGTGTTTGCAATCACCATAACAGCGCCTATCTTCTAAAAGTCCTTTAGCCCCAAAGAAGAATATAAATAAATCAAATACTGAATCAGAATATAAGAAAGTTGTGGAAAAACAACAACCCTGCTCTAAATGATTTGGTTTCAGTTGTTAGAAAAAAATTCCAGTAAAATGGATTATTGAAAGAAGTATGATGAAAGTTCCCAATAAATCATGATTGCGTTTACCATTTGCAATGATAGAAGTGAGAAAAGGCTCTAAAATCAGACTTGCCAAACTAGTTGATGAATAATTACTTTTAATGTTACTTTCGGACAGTTGGTTTCAGAAGCAGATTGTAATGAATGCATAAATTCAAAATTGGTTTTTGTGTTTAAAATCTTAAATATTGCCAAACACACAACTGAAGATCTGAAACATGTCCCAGATTTCTGTAATAGCCTGTGTATAAACCAGATCTGGAAACGACAGTCCAGTCTGTCCATGGTTCAATGTGAACTGGAATTTAGAGTCAGAT
>NC_134880.1:32643843-32778598 GCF_041734735.1 Babylonia areolata
AGTGATGAGGTCACACACGTTTGGTTCATTATTTGTGTTGATCGCCTTTGGCATTGCTCGACGTCAGGATGAGAGCTTCATGCGCATGCGCAAAATTCAAGATGGCCGTGGAACTCTCCAGGGCTTTATTTGGCAATATAATTGTTCATCTAAATAAGCTATCTGTCATTACCAATTATCATCATGTCTGCCTGATTTTTAAAACAATTTAATTTGTCGGTGGTTGTGGCAGAAATGGCATCAAAAAGTGGGACATTGCTTGGGTTGTAACTTTTACAACAACCTCACTTTATCAGAGCAAGCAATACAATAATGAATAAGTGTATTTTGCTGGTAAATAAAACAGTAATCCCACTGACAGCACGTTTTAGCAAAACACTATGCACCAGGATGATTTTGACGCACTGGAAAATACAGCGTCTGTGCACTTCGATAGTTTCCACTGATACCACTCGGATTGCATTCTGCCTATACAACACAGAATTGTTTCATCTGAATTAAGATTAGTCCAGAAAGCATCTCTGGGGATTGATGTTCCTGCTCGTGATTCACTTTTTGGAAACTTAGAGCTGAATACAAGTTCCCCTGAAGTTGTTTCAAGCACGGTATGTTCTGCTTCCACATGTAACGCACAGAACATTTCTCCTAGCTCAGTGATATATCAGTGTGGTTGTGTTCCGCACTCCGAATTGGAAGTGAATGGGATCAATGACAACATGAACATGACAGAAACCACATGGTCCTTGCCGGCTAAAACACCACTGACACATTGGCTGAATCGTCTCCATCTGACGCTATGAAACGTATGCGACATCCTCTCAGATTTTCCATATGTTTGGTCTGTAGGTGCTGCAAGCAAAGGAAAGAATACGATTTTGTTTTTGTTTTTTATTACTTCTTCTTCTTCTGCGTTCACTCGTATGCACACGAGTGGGCTTTTACGTGTATGACCGTTTTTACCCCGCCATGTAGGCAGCCATACTCCGTTTTCGGGGTGTGCATGCTGGGTATGTTCTTGTTTCCATAACCCACCGAACGCTGACATGGATTACAGGATCTTTAACGTGCGTATTTGATCTTCTGCTTGCATATACACACGAAGGGGGTTCAGGCACTAGCAGGTCTGCACATATGTTGACCTGGGAGATCGTAAAATTCTCCACCCTTTACCCACCAGGCGCCGTAACAGTGATTCGAACCCGGGACCCTCAGATTGACAGTCCAACGCTTTAACCACTCGGCTATTGCGCCCGTCGTTTTTTTTTTTATTACAATAGCTGTGCTACAATTTACAATTTACTGTACAAAAATTCAGTAAAATAATACATAATGGTCAATTCTCTCAAAATGCAATTGCTTCCAGAGTAACGCACTAACAGTCCTGCATGATATCTGCAGTGCATAAAGATATTAAAAACTTTCTTGAGGTTAAATTATATGTGCAACTTCTGTACATCTTTGTTATTTCGCAAAATTTGACACATATTCGTTATTTTTTTGTGTACAGCGAATCATATTCCTGTGAATCCGCAAAACCGAAAAAATTTAATTCTTGTTTCTTTTGAATCGCACAAGAACAAATGCACATGATGTGGAGGATTCTTTATGCGTCTTTTTGTCTTTGTAAGCTTAATTGTGTGTGTTGTGATAATTGAAAATATTTTCAACATTACTGTTTGTGTTTCTTGAAGAAATGCTGGTAGGATTTAGGAAACGCTAATGGTTATTGTTTTCCAATCACATAGTCCAGTTAAAGATATGTGGCTGTTGAAATTTCCAGAAAGTTCTTAATAGTCGGCTGTTTGTGAGCGTAGGTTACTGCAGAGACAATACTTCATTTCAATATGGCGTGCGTCGCGATCTCCACACTTTTTATTCATTCGTCGATGGGCGACAAGAATTGTATTCATTATTTGAAGATGAATATTCTGTATGCTAATTTATGAGGAAGAAGAACGATTCCAGCTGTCTTACCAAGAGTTGTTTTTTTTTTGTTTTGTTTTTTTCCATTATCGAGACATTTTATATTATATTTGTCAAAACTAATAAAATAACTGGTCACTGAAATGCCAACCTCTGCCTTCTATTAACCCTCTCGAACTGGTACTCTGTTTCATTCACTAAATTATTTGTGCGCATACAGCACGCGTGAAGGAGGGGATACGTGTGTGCACATACTACCATGACACGCATGTACGCATGCATGGTCAAGTTTACACAGCCACACCTGTAAAGTGTATTTGACATTAACTGCCTTGATACACTTCTGAAGACATGCTAAGTTTGGGTAATAATGCCCTGCGTTAAGTGCCTGTGTAAAACACATGCGTGCGCACACATACACAAACACACGCACGCAAACACTAAATGAATAAATAGAGAAATAAATAATACATATATAACTAAATGTAAATAATTTCATTTCAGAAAAAAATCAATCTCTGTTTGAAGCACTTCCACGCTAAACATAAAAATCCTGAAAAATGAACAAATTAGGATGCTCAGTTAGTGCAACCGCAAGCTTCCCACTGACTCCTATCAACTGTGCTCTGCTTCCCTTCGTGCATCATGGTTCTGGTTTACACAGATTACAGTCATGTGCCACCCTTGTTGAGGATTACACAGATTACAGTCATGTGCCACACTTGTTGAGGTTTACACAGATTACAGTCATGTGTCACCCTTGTCCTGGTTTACACAGATTACAGTCATGCTCCACCCTTGCTCTGGTTTAAACAGATTACAGTCATGTTCTACCCTTGTGGTTTACACAGATTACAGTCATGTGCCACCCTTGTTGAGGAGGGGTACATGTTGGGGATATGCATGAGGCATCTGTTCCTTTGTTACTCCATAACTAATTAAAGAAACTGGCTCAGTCAGAATAACTGAACCCTCCCATGTCACTGAAAATTATCCAGCCCTCCCTCCTACCCCCTGAACCTCTCCTCTTCTAGCCCCCTTTCCCATAACTCTCCATCTCATCCTCTACTCCTTCCCATCTCTCCCACCCCCACTCCTTACTTCTTCCCCAACCCCGTTTTTTTCACCCACATCTCCATGTGTACATCTGTCACACACACACACACACACACACACACATATATATATATATATATATATATATATATATGTGTGTGTGCTTCTCTTTTGCCAAAGTGGGTTTGGCTGGTGACAGAGATGGGGGCAGGGGTGGAGCCGACAGAGCAAAAGGAAAACAAAACCACAAAAAAGCGAAGGAAAAAAGCAAACAAGTGGTAAACAAGCTCTCTCTCTCTCTCTCTCTCTCTCTCTCTCTCTCTCTCTCTCTCTCTCTCTCTCTCTTTCTCTCTCTCTCTCTCCAGAATAGAAAAAAATGAGGAGCTGTTGTAAAAGTAACTTATGTACCCATGCATGGAAACTCAGGGATACATATGCACCAAGGCCAAGAAATGGATGAGATGCATTCACAGAAACTTTTGACGAAATCATTGACATGTTCATATAATTTTAGGGGAAAACCCCCCCCACCTCAGTGTGATGAACTGTGCATGATATATCTTTTGAGGTACCAAGTATACCATACCAAGTGTGTATCATGTACCAAGCAATAAAGGAGACCCGAGACTCAAAAATGCTATTACTAAAAAATATGGGCACAAAAGCATTGCCTATTCAGTTTTCCAGTCTGTCCCTGTTTCAACAACCAAGAACAACAACACTGATGATAATAATAATGATAATTTAAGTTGTCGTGATTATAATAAAGATGATCAAAGAAACACACACACACTAAAAGAACAATAATGATTTAAGGTATATAATGCACATTGTAATACATAAGCAGATACAGACAAGATACATGTTGATAATACAAAGTAGAAAATAAATATGAATACAAATAACAAAAATGAAAATAAAATCAATATGAATACAAATAACAAAAATGAAAATAAAATCGACAAAGAGAGAACTCACACTGTCAATTTATGTATTTATAAAAGAATAGTGACAACACACACAAGTTGATATTTGTCATTTGTCATATACAGGCATAATATGAAATATTAGTGGCTGATGTTTCTTTCTCCTTCTTCTTCTCTTTTTTTCCCCCCTTAATTTCATTTTTGTACATATTTTTACGTCACTTAGTCTTGAATTTGTTCATATATCTTATGGTAAAGCATGGTGAGCCGCATTTGAGATGGGGGTACTGTGCAATATAAGCCTGCATATTATTATTATTATTAATTTTTTTTTATCATTAGTGCTGCTGTTTTTATTTATTTTGGGGCCCTGTTGCTTGTGGAGTAAAAATTCTCAGTCATACATTTGATAAGAAAGAGTTTTGTTTTGCCCAGACTTTCTTGGGTCAAACACCGTTGTATTTTGTATTCATTATGTCAATTCAGAATAAATTAAAAAAAAAAAAAAAAAATCACATACAAAAAATCTGAATACAGTGAACAATAACAAAAACAGATGTATGTCATTATAGTCCATTACACAATCGAGATAATCAACAAAACCAATACCCGGTATTCCATAACTATGTCATAGTAATCAATAACAGTTATGGAATAAATCACCCATACGAAAAAAGGTGTACAACGTTTGATTTACTTATTTAGGGCATGTGAAAAAAAGAAGAAGAAAAAGAAGAAAAGACCAAAACGAAAGACAAAAAAACCCCAACAACAACAACAAAAAAAGACAATAGTATGGAAGGAAGTCATACAAATTGTACAGTTATGTGTACAAAACTTAAAGTCAGTCATAACGGCAGTCAGCTGGACTACCAGGCAGACACACAGACAGACAGACACATACGGACAGACAGATAGTCCCTCTCCCAACCCCTATCTAACAACCCTATCTTGCTCTTCCAAAATTCCAATGGTTCCTGTCCCTTTTTCTTTTCTTTTTTCCCCCTCCCTCTTTCTCCTCCCCTTTTTTTTCACAGTTGAGAAGTTAAATCAAAACATTACACAGAGCACAACATAGACCCATGCTCACAGGAGGCACTGTATAGCACTGGTTTCCTTTTTTTTCCTTTTATATCCCAATGACAATGCAGGCATGCAAAAATCGAGCAGTGAATATTTCAACATAAAACGGTGACATTGTATGCGTACAAATCAATCAAACTTGTGTATGCATGTGTGTGTGTGTGTGTGTGTTTGTGTGTGTGTGTGTGTTCTCTTTTATATCATAATTATATATATACTTTTTTTTTTAAGATGGACCTTTTTTTTTTTAGCTTATTTTTTTGTATTTTCCTTCTCAATAGTGAATGGTTCCATGTGTGTGCAGTGTCTCTTTCACTTCTCTCTAGATCACATTGATTGTGTTATTGTGTGCGCGCGCTGGGGATTTATTTGTGCGCAAATGTGAAAGAAAAACAGCCATAGACTCACAGCTTAACCACACCTAAGTGTGTATTCCTTATAGATTGTAGTGAAGAAGAGGAATTTGTTTTCTTGAAGATGCTTACACTAGTTATAGTCATTTTACCAATTAAGACAAGTGTATTAATGTATTTATGGTATTTCTTCAAATGATTTAGATTATCTACCCCCAGAAAAATGTCTTTGACTGACAGTTACAGTTGTATGTTCATTTCAAAGAGGATTTTTTGTTCGATGTATTTCCAAAATGTGTACACAACTGGACAATGATAGAAAAAGTGTTCAAGAAAGTCAACTGTGTCTGGGCAGTAGGAACATTTGTCGTTTTCTTTTACATTCATTTTATTTAATATGATGTTTGTTGGATATATATTAATTATTATGGAGGATTTTCCAATGCAGCACTCTGAGTCTAGTTTCTGTTGTTACACTTACGGCTCAAAGCCAAGCTTCCTTATCAATGATAACATTGAATTTCCTGTGCCAAAAAGTGCAGGCTGTTGGGGTTGTTTTTTCATTTTTCGTTAACAGTATTTTCTTTATATTCTTTGGTTTTGTATTAAAAAAGATAGCTTCACAATCTGGTGTGACTGTATCTGTTCTTTCCATTTGTATCCATTGCATCCAGTCTTGGGATGGAATTGATCAGGGCACTGTATTCAAATAATGTTCCTGCTCTGTTTTGTAAATAGGTAATGAAAACATTTTTCCAAAACTCATTGTCAATTTTTCCTAACCTTTTACATCCTTGCTTCTACAATTAGTGTAAAAAATATCTTATTTTCTGTGGTCAGTTTGCCTAAGTGCCATTTAGGTATAAAACTGAAGTAGTCATGGTCAGTTGTTTACCTGCCCATTATAAGTAGAAATATTTCTGTTGATCAGTTACATTTATCATATTAATGCATCTGTTTTCATAGTTACTTTCAATTACTTTCCATTTTACTTTTTCAAATGCTGTTCTATTGCTGTGTTTCTTCTGCCACAAAAACTTATGTAAAATAGTATTTATTTTGTTGAGGACCCTATTTGGTATGCCTATTGACTGCTTTACATAAACTGACTAATTAAGAATGCTTTAATTATAATAACCTTGTCTTGAATACAAAGGTCCCTTTTACTCCACTGTTTCATCAAAGTGTTCATATGGGATACTCTGTTTAACATATTAGTTTCTCTATCTTTGGCCATTTTGTTTGCATGAAAATGAAATCCTAAAACTTTTATTTCTGTAACAACTGCAAATGGTAAATTATCCTCTTCCCTTCATTGCCCATTTGTAATGCTTTTATTTTCTGCTCATTCAGTTTCAACCCTGAGAATTTTTCAAATGTTTTAAGTAATGAAAGTGGTATATTTGCATCATAATCATCATTGAGGAATAATGTTGTCGTCTGCCATTTAATTTTCAAATACATGTTTTCGTTATCAGAAAAAACGTGGAGTTTTAATTCCTGAAATGTTGCTGTGTTTTTTTATAGCTTGCAATTTGGATGCCAAAACAAAAGCTAGTGGTGAGAATGGGCAACCCTGTCTTATTCCACAAAAAAAACATCAAAAGGCTCTGAAACCCATCTGCCATGATTAATTAAGCTTTGGCAACCTGCAAACAGGACAGAAACCCATCTCTGGAAATCCCTATAGAAACAGAAGACTTTAAAGATATGCAAAAGAAGAGTCAGAAGCTGTAGAAAAATCAACTGCTAATATATATCCAGCTTTTAAAAAAATCTTATTTAGATAGTTTAACATATCGTCTATAGACCTAATTATTGCTGCAATATTTCTACCTTTTATATATCCTACTTGATCCTCGTTAACTAGCTGATTAATTACTTTATTAAGTCTACCTGCTAGAGCTTTTGCTAAAATTTTGTAATCTGAATTAGTTAATGTTATTGGCCTCCAGTTGATTAATTTATCCCTATTGAGTTCTTTCCCTTTGTGTAATGATGTGATTACTCCTTGTTTTTGGGTGTAAGACAGTTCACCTTTTTGGAAGGATTCTGCAAAAGAATTATTAACTGTTTGCAATATTTTGTTCCAAAAATTTTTTTAAGAATTTGGTTGTTATACCGTCATTACCAGGAGCTGAACCATTTTTCATACTTTGCAATGCCTTGGTTGTTTCTTTAATTGAAATCGCTCCCTCACATTCAGCAGCAGCAGTTTCATCTAACTGGGGGAACTGTTCATTCTCTATGAAATTATCACAAGCATTGATTTCTTCAGCTTCAGTGGACTGGCTATATAATCGTTTGTAAAATGACACTTGTTCTTTAAAAATGTCATTCTGGTCAGTTTTCACCTGCGTCTCTGCGTAATCTTGTGATAACTTTTTCTTACCCCTTGCCTTTTTTAAATAACAAAAAAAAAAAAAAAAAGTATTGCATTCCCCTTCTTCCACCCATTTGATTCTTGATGTAATCTGAGCCCCCTTTGCCACATCTAAATATATTAATTCTAATCTATGTCTAAAAAAGTAACTTTTTTTTTGTAATCTTTGTTCCTGGTATCAGCTACTAATTGCTTTTCTATCTCAGTGATTTGTGTCTGCAAGAGAAGAGTATCATTTCTTTTCCTACAGCATGCTTTTTTTTTTTCCATATTCAACACAAGGTTTTTTTTATGTATACTTTACACTGTTCCCATTGGTCCATGTATGATGAGGTGACATGATCTGGAGTTCTTAATTGTCTGTCAAGTAATCATTAATTTTCTCCACAAATATTACGTCTTTTAAATAACTGTTGTTAATCTCCAATAGGCAGGGTCTTTTGAGAAGTTGTTCCTATTGAATTCGGTGACTACTGCTTTATGATCTGAATTAAGTACACTAAAGTGTTCACATGATGAACTCAGCACACTCTCTGAAATAAAACAATAATCAGCGTGCTATAAACGGGTTTATCCTATGCCATGTAAAATCCTTTTCATTTGTGCTCTCCATAAATCTGTTAATTCTAAGTCTTTCATTGATCAAATTGTTTTACTTCTTGAGGAAGATGGGGACGACCTGAAACTATATCTATTTGGTTACTCAGAACACTATTGAAGTCTCCACATATCTTAAAACATCACAAACTTCCTTTAGATTATTAAAAAAAAATGTTGGTTTTTCTGCTGAATTGTTGGGTGCATATGTATTGATCAGCTTCAAATCAGACGTTTGATATGAGACTGATATGACTAACATTCTGTCATATACTGCATAAAAAGTGGCATTTCCAGCTAACTGTTTATTGAGCATAATTATTTCCCCTCTTGTCTGATTGTACCCTCATTGTAAAATATTTTCAGTCCCCATTGTTTTTCCCATATTTCTGTCTTTTTTCTTTATATGTTTCCTGAAGGCAAATTAAATCAAACATCTGTTTTTTTCAGATAATTGATTACTGAGATTCTTTTAAACATATTTTGAAGTCCTCTGACAATTGAAAAGGCTATGCGCAGCTTATCCATTTAATACAGCATTACATATTATATCCCTAACAACAATAAAATATTCTTTAGTTTAACAAATGTATAAAAACACACATGCAGATCTCAAAGTCCATTATGTGTGGCTGGGTCGTCCTACTTGGTCATTTCGAAATCCTATCAGGCCTCATCCACACTGGTCAGCCCCCGTCGTGACAGATTCCCTGCTGACAGTTTTGTCATTCACCCCACCATTCTTACGCTGCTTCCTGCTACTTCCCCCCTCTGTCGGGCTGTCCTTGTTGCGGGATCTCCGACACTTGGGTGTCTCCGACCTGTGGCGATGTCAGCCTGAGCATCGTCTGTCGGAGGCCAGGATGACCCCTCTCCTGCCAGTCTTCACTCGATGCTACCTTGATGTCTGGCGTCGCCTCGGTGTCCACGGGCACCAGGTCAGTCTTCTTGGTCATCCTCTCCTTTTCTTGCTGCCTGGGTGTGTCTGCGCCAACAGAAATCTCGCACATAGTCACCCCGTTTATGGCCTGTTTTTTTTTTTTTTTTTAACATGCTCTGCATACCACATCGTTTTGGCATGGTGATGCATGATGGCCATTTTGAAGGCAGCGGGAGCAGGTCTCTTTTTTTGTTAACTAATTTTTGTTCTCGATGGTATATTTTGGCTGTGAAAAAACGGACATTTAGGGATTTTTCTAAAGGAACTTTCGGGACTGTTATGAATACAAATCTTTTTCCTGTGAGGAAACGAGTTAGTTTCTTGTCTGCGTCGCATGCTCTTTCTGATTTGATTGCCAATCACAATTTGCAACTGGCTTTAATTAGTGTTCAATTTCTGAGTCAGCCACTGAAAGTGGGATATTGTCGATCCAAACTTTTGTACTTGCTCTCTCTTCTTCTTTATCATCTCTCATAATAAAAGGATTCATGTTTGTGACTTGAAAAACGGTACCTCGCAACTGAATACCTCATACAAGAAGCGTTGTTCTAGCGTTCTTGGTTCCTGGGTGGATTCTCCAGAGGCCATTGATTTGCTGTGCTCTGACGACTGTCCCTTGACTGGCGACTTTCTCCGCTGCTGTGCATATTTCTAGCACAGAGACTTTCACTTTCACTGCGTTGAGGGCCACAATCATCAATTTGATTTTTACGCCTTTTTGTTGGGTTGCGATGAAAGAAAAACAAACTATAGAAAGTGACAGACCTATTAGTGAGGATGGAAACCTAGTCCTACTGTAAGTGGGTTCTCCGGCAGGCTACTATCACTTCACTTTTCGCCCTTCCGAGCTAGCCGGTCCCTTGCTGATCTAAGACAGCAGGGCCCCAAAAATAAATTTAAAAAGCCAAAAGTATTGGGGTAAGAGTGGGGATGGGGGGGTGGGGGTGGGGGGTAAGGGACCTATTATCTAATTAACTACTGACTGGAGGGCACCCTAGACTTAAAGGTGTCCAAGGTGTCTGCTGCCATAGCTGTTTCAGGCAGGTTGTTCCAGTCACGTATCATTCTGAGGAAGAAGGAATATTGCCTGTATTGGGTTTTACACCGGATCTGGTTGAGCTGGCGGGAATGTTTCCTTCTTTGTCTGAGTGGGGCTGGCACGATGCAGCTTTTGTCGACGATCGCCTCTCCATCCATTATTTTTCGTAGCATGGTAAGCCTAGCTACCTTCCGTCTGTGCTACAGAGTCGGCCATTGCAGTCTGTTGATCATCGCGGTGACACTAGATGTGTTGTGGTACCGGTTGATCACAAACTGTGCTGCTCGTCTCTGGACAGCTTCGATCTTCTTGATGTTGTCTTGGGTATGTGGGTCCCACATGGTGCACACATACTCCCAAGATTGGTCTGACAAAAGTCTTATATGCTGTTTCTTTGAGGCGCACTGCTGGGATCTTCAGGTTTCTTCTGAGGAAGCCAAGGGTCTTGTTGGCTTTTGCACAAATGGTGTTGATGTGCAGGTCCCAGCTTAGATCACTTGTGATAGTAACGCCTAGGTACTTTGAGGTAGAGACAGTTTCTAGGATATGGTTGTGGAGGGTATAGTCGGATTTTGCAGGACAGGATGATTTTGTAACTGGGAGAGTAGTACACTTTCCAGGATGGAATGCCATGTCCCAGCTGTGCTCCCATGCTTCTAGCTTCTTGAGATCTTCCTGTAAGTAAGTTTTGGTCAGTTTTGGAGGCCTTCAAACGGTAGACAGCTTAGTCATCAGCAAACATACGTGTCAGTGAGGAGAGTTCTTCTGGCAAGTCATTGATGTATGCCAAAAACAGCGCGGGTCCTAAAACAGAGCCTTGTGGGACTCCAGACTTCACACTGACCCGGCTGGAAGCTGCGCCCTCCACTACCACCGATTGTTGCCGGTCTTTCAAGAAAGCTCCTGTCCATTTGTTGATCTTTCTGTGGACGCTGTAATGTTTCAGTTTGTGGATGAGGAGGCTGTGGTTTACTTTATTGAAGGCCTTCGCAAAGTACATAATGATGACGTCCACCTGATTTCCTTTCTCTACAGTACCAAACAGTTCTTCTGTAAAATTGAGTAGTTGTGTCTCGCAGGACCGAAACTTGCGAAAGTCGTGTTGTTCTTGACATAAAATTTCGATTGGATTCTAGGTGAGACATGAGAGCACTGACGACGACATGTTTCAGAATTTTGCAGGGGATAGAGGTCAGAGAGACTGGGCGGTAATTAGCTGGGTTGTAGTGTTCTCCTTTCTTATATATTGGTGCAACGTTTGCATATCTCCAGTCAGAAGGGACATAGCCAGTGTCAAGAGAGGACTGATAGATCATCGGAAGGATTGGAGATATTTCAGGGCGGTTGTCTGAAAGCCGGGCAGTATCCTTCACTTTCAAGAAGACCGGGAGAATGCCGGATGCCATTTTGCTCAAAGACGACAGGGTTGTAGCCAGATAATGAGATATCTGAAGTGTTTACAACTTGTTTACAAACAGAGCCAGTGATAACTAAGTTCGAAAAATCAGCTCACTGCATTCGGTTAGCACGGAGCGCAAGAGACGCGTGACCGCACGGACTTAGCTCACCGAATCCAAGAGTGGAGTTCGTCGACTTCAGTGGAAGTGATTCAGATCTATTCCAGTGACGGTTATTGCTTCTTTGGTATGCAGGTTTCTGATCACATTAATCTGAAACTGGCTTCGCACAGTACTCTACTTCAGTTGTTTTTTGATACTTTTTTTATGTTATGCATATTTTTGAGTAGTTATTTATAGAAACGTCTGATCAACTGAAAAGTGATGGAGAGGTTGAGCAAATCTGCATTGAAACTTCTTCGTGGAAGAAAATCCTGACATCCAACTTGAGATCTCCTCTCATGTGCACTGTTTGCAAGGATGCATCCAGTAGATGTCATTCTGTAATCTTCCTTGAAGAGACTGCTTGTGTAAATTCTGCACCAACATTGATCTGACAGTGAAGACTATCCAGCAGTTTGCAGCATCACACAGCAGTATGAACTCACTTTTATCATAGACAGGTATACCTCTCACTGCAACACTTTCCCCAAACATTGCAACTTTAACATCACCTAATCATATGATAAAAATGATAATAATGTGGACTTCTATCAGTGCTTTCCACATTATACGAAACACACTCAGTCCTCAACTCACAACGATGCGCAATAACAATTTTTTGGGCATACAAACTCATACGTACAATACATACGTATATACATAACTACATACACGCATGCATGCATGCATCCATACATACATGCATGCATGCATCCATACATTCGATGCACACACAATAGAGCATTACAAATATATCTACACATTGATTGATTGATTGATATAGATACTTATATAGCGCCTATCAGTCAGAGACCAAGCTCTGCCTACCTGGGTAGAGCTGACTGACGGCTGCCATTGGGCACTCATCATTCGTTTCCTGTTCTTCTTCCTCGTTCGCCTCCTGTTAGATTAGCAGCCCGGTGTCCTCGATGAAGGCTGCTGTCCGTCACAGCTCCTCCAAGGTGCCGTACAACTTGGCTTCCACTGCTGTCGGTGTTGGCCAGTACTTCCTGCTGGATGCTGCATGTGTTGTACAGTCTTGAAGGATGTGGTCGGTTGTCATTGGTCCCTCACCACAAGGGCACTCTCCACTCTGTCCAGTGCCAAATTTTGTGTGCATGTGGTGGAGCAGGCAGTTGTGTCCAGTCCTCAGGCAGAAGATCTTGACCTGTTCCCGTCGTTCCAGCAAATGGTATCTGTCTTCTGGGTTATATTTGGGGTGCTGGAGGTGCCACTTTATTCCTTGCTGTGCCTTGATGATTGTCTTGATTTCATCGTATGACACCAGTTTGTTGGCCTGCTCCTTCTATGCACCATCTTTTGCCAGAATGTCCGCTTTTTCATTGCCTCTGATGTCACAGTGTGCTGGTACCCATTGTATCACCACTTTCTCCACTCTGGCACTCAAGGCAACAAGGGCTGAAGTGAGATGGTTCTGTTCTTAGCAGCGGAAGTTCTTGAGGGCTTGAAGCACGGAGAGAGTGTCTGAGAAAACCACCACCTGCCCTGTTGTTCTTGTTGAGTTCTGCGAGACTGTTGTGGCTGCCTCACAGAGGGCTTCTCGCTCAGCTCGGAAGTTGGTGGAGTATTTTCCTGTTGGGATTGCAATTTCTTCATCTCCGTCTTTGTATTGGAGGAAGATTCCAACTCCACCATCCCTCGTTGCTTCTGTGGTGGAGCCATCTGTAAAGACATGGGTCCAGTCTTCCTGGGGGTACTGGTTGCAGATGTACTCCATGGCCAGGGCCTTCCTTTGGGTGTCTGATTGTGTTCCTGTCTTCTCCACTCCGGGAATGCTGGTGACGACTGTTGGGAACACCCGCCTCTTCCAAGATGGGTGGGTGACATTTGCCGTGATAGGCTTTGCTTCGTGTTCCATCAAGACGGGGGTTTGTCTTTCAAGGCGTCTTGACTGGTGGATGAAGCTGTCTCTTTTCAGCCGGCTCTTTGTGGGTCTGCTCATTCTGTTGTTCATTTGTTTCCTGTCATTCAAGCAGATTTCAGTCACGTGCACATATGCACTCAGACAAACATCTAACATTTAACATTTTACGTATATGACTGTTTTGTTTATTGCACATCTAACATTTAACATTTTACGTATATGACTGTTTTGTTTATTGCAGCTTGTATGTATCACTGTGTGACATCCAACAAATTAAAATGTATTATTCAAGAAATTCTGAAGTCCAGCGAACTTGAATAACAGCAAACTTATTGGAGGCACTTACTGAAGGAAACAGGCCTGCACTTTCAAGTTCTAGAAAATATAATTAATAGTGTTTGAAAACAACTTTTAGTGAAAACTCTTTGAAATCTAATAAATTTCATGAATCAACAGCATCCAAATGTCGAAACAGTTATTTATTCCAATGTTGTTTGATGGATACAATATTATTTAATACTTGGATTCCATGTTACACATACAACATATCTCAATTACATAAACCCAAGTGCTGTTCATTATCATGGAAAGAAAGCTTTTAGTACCTGAACTGAAACAAATCACGAGATGTTTATGTCATAGCTTTTCCATTGTTTGTGAAAAATTGTTAAGCCCCAATGTTGCGTGAGTTAGGTCTCCACCCACACAGGAGCTTCTACTCAAGCTGTGAATAAGTTTTTCTTCTCAGGTTTAATATAAGACACATTACCTTAAGTGTCTCTATTGACGCCAACAACCTTTGCATGAGGCCATGTTATTTTCTTTAAAAAGCAGTGCCCTGTGGAAACCATGGAACACACAACACGCCTGTTATTTTGGCTTTTTCATGTGATATGTATTAGTGTGTATAGTGTGTGTGTGTTTGCATAAATTTGTGCTTGAGTGTTTGGTTGGCTGACTGTAAAGGGTTGTGCATGTAACATTGTGAGTTTTTTCAGATCATGATTTTTTCTCTCTTTCTTCCTTTACTTAGTATAATACCAGCCCTTACTGAGTTTGAAAAAAGTCAGCTTTTAGAATGTATGCAATTTCACTTTTTCAATGTATGCATAGATTTGTAATTGTAAAATGTGATAAACTGGTCTCAAAAATGTATATGTATTTTTTTGTTTTGTTTAACTTGCTGAGTTGCTGGGAAAGGAGCTTGTGTGTTAACTTGATTGGTAATCAATTTTTATAAATGGTTCCTTTGTATATGAAGGTTGATTTGTTCCCTCTTCTTTTTTTGAGGAAGGTAGCAGAATAGTCAAGATGCTTATCTGCCAATAGTGTGTCTGTGAGTGTCTCTGTGTTCAAATCCCAGTTGCCCTTTTACCTAAGTTTGACTGGAAAATCAAACTGAGTGTCTTGTCATTTGGATGAGACAATGACCTGATGCCCCGTGTGCAGCGTGCACTGAAAAAAAACCTCATGGCAACATAAATGTTGTTTCCTGGCATAATTCTGAAGAGGACATGCAATTTGATAGATACACAAATATATCTATTTGCATGCACTCAAAGGCATTGGGCTGTGCTGCTGCTCAGGCATCTGCCTTGCAGATGTTGTGCGACATACATGAATTTGTCTGAATGCAGTTATGCCTCAGTGAGAAACTAAAATTGAAACTCATTTATTTTACAAAAATGAAACTATAATTGAAACTCATATATTTTATATATAAAAAGAAAAGAAAAAAAAGTTGTTATAACTGTGTGGTGTGTGTTAAATTGGTCTTATTCTTGATGGTGTAATTATTGATTGTGTTCAAATGTTGGATTTGTACATTTCTGTTAATTAAAAGAAAAGAAACTTCTTTTCAAAGGTGACCAAAAAAAAAAAAAAAAAGAAGAGATTTTACTCTTTAGCATTTATTCATGAATACTGTTTTATTTTTCTGTATATATATATATATATATATATATATATATATGTGGCTTGGTTTGATCTGACAGTGGTAGAGACTCTAATCCAAGCAGACCTGGTTCAGCTGGTCAGGCAAGACCAGGATCAGCTAATAGACCTGGTTCAGCCAGTCAGAACAGACCAGGATCAGCAAACAGACCAGGATCAGCCATGAGTGCAGCTCGGGGTCCTCGTCTTGATCAGGCAGCTTGTATTGGGGAAGAAGTAAAGATTGGTATTCACCTTGCAGTGGAACGATTTAAGCTGGATGAAAATAAGAAAGGTAAGATTGATTTTACATTGTGTGTTGTCTTTTGTTGTCATATTTGGAAACGTTATTGTTGTTGTCCATCAGCACAACAAGGACCATCTTAGTCAGTTTGGGGTTGGGGTGGCTGTGTGCGCAGATGGCTGGTTAGTCCAATCTGTGCCCTGAAGGTTCTCTGGCAGTGTGGACAGGGGATGGTGGCGACAGTTGGGGGTTCCAAGGCTCATGCTTTTCTGCTCCTGTTTCCGCTGCTCAGTAACCACTGTGCTGGTGGTTTCACAGGTCAAGGTACCTTTGAAGATGGCAGAGTGCCATACGGACATGTCCACAGCTGCATGCTTCCATGTGGTAGTGGGTTGATGTTGAAGGCCTTTAGGAATGACTTCAGCATGTCCTTGAAACACTTTTTGGGAGTGCTTGCCGTGTTGTAGCTCGCCATAGAAGAGTTTCTTTGGCAGCCGATGGTCTGGCATGCGAGCTACATGTCCTGCCCAGCAAAAATGTGACTGCATGAGGATGGTGTGAATGCTAGGCAGACCAGAACGGGAGAGGACTTTTGTGTCTGGGACCCTGTCTTGCCACTTATCCCAAGGAGCTTCCTGAGGCAGGTTGTGTGGAAGTGGCACAGTTTCTTGGCTTGGCACTGGTAAACTCTCCAGGTTCTACAGGTATTCAGCAGTGTAGGGAGTACAATAGCCCTGTACACATTCAGTTTAGTTTCAGGGTTGATGCCTCTTCTATTCCACACATTGTTGTGTAGTTGACCGAAAGTGGCACTGGCTTTTGCAGTCCTCAAGTTTACCTCTTCATCAATGATGGCGTTTCTGGACAGTGTGCTGCCAAGATCAGTGAACCTGTCAATTGCTCTCCGTCGTTGATCCTTCATGGTGATGTTGGGTTCTTCTTCTTCTTCTGCGTTCATTCGTATGCACACGAGTGGGCTTTTACGTGTATGACCGAATTGGAAGTGAATGGGATCAATGACAACATGAACATGACAGAAACCACATGGCCCTTGCCGGCTAAAACACCACTGACACATTGGCTGAATTGTCTCCATCTGACGCTATGAAACGTATGCGACATCCTCTCAGATTTTCCATATGTTTGGTCTGTAGGTGCTGCAAGCAAAGGAAAGAATACGATTTTGTTTTTGTTTTTTATTACTTCTTCTTCTTCTGCGTTCACTCGTATGCACACGAGTGGGCTTTTACATGTATGACCGTTTTTACCCCGCCATGTAGGCAGCCATACTCCGTTTTCGGGGGTGTGCATGCTGGGTATGTTCTTGTTTCCATAACCCACCGAACGCTGACATGGATTACAGGATCTTTAACGTGCGTATTTGATCTTCTGCTTGCATATACACACGAAGGGGGTTCAGGCACTAGCAGGTCTGCACATATGTTGACCTGGGAGATCGTAAAAAATCTCCACCCTTTACCCACCAGTCACCGTCACCGTGATTCGAACCCGGGACCCTCAGATTGACAGTCCAACGCTTTAACCACTCGGCTATTGCGCCCGTCGATGTTGGGTTCAACATAGGGCCTTCCTGGAGCTGGCTGCTATGCTGCATTACTTCGGTCTTCTTGGTACTGATGGTGAGACCGAAGTTGTCTGTTAAAGTGTCATCTCATCAGTACTAAGAAGGGGGGGGGTTGGGGGGGGGGGGGGGGCAGGGGGGGGGGGGGGGGGGGGCAGCCTGAAGAGTTAGGACTGTAGACTTCTTTCAGGGAAGCATAAAAGGTCTTCATGTCGTGGCTGTCAGCAAATCCCTGGATCTCATCAGCTTTGCTACTCAGCCAAGAATCCTGCATATTGCGAATCTTCTGTTGGATGGTTTTCCTTATGTTCTTAAGAGCATCTTTCTATAGACATTGGGTCATCAAGATGGGCTCTGTGGGTGCAGTGTTTCTCATCAAGCAGCTGTTCGATCTCTGTACAGCTCTCATCAAACCAGTCCTTGTGTTTCCTGGTGATGGACCAAGGCACTCAACTCCACATTCTGATCGTCCAGAGAGATGGACTCCAGGCATTCTGCTAGTGTGTCAACAAACAGCTGTTTGGTGGTACTGCTTTTCAGCTTGTTGATGTTCAGGCGTTTTGGCGCCTTAATGCCCTGAGGGCGTCTCATGGGTTGGGCTGGGATGTTGAGCTTTGAGACAATGAGACGATGGTCAGTCCAGCACTCTGCACCACACATGGCCTTTGTCACCCGTACATCCTGCCTGTCCCTCTTCCTGATGATGACATTGTCAGTGAGATGCCAGTACTTAGAGCGAGGGTGCATTCATGATGTCTTGTTGCTGGCAAGGAGGCAGAAGACTGTGTTGGTGAAAAGGAGGCCGTGTTCAGCACAGGTACAGAGAAGAAGCAGACCGTTGCTGTTGCTGTTTCCAGCTCCATGCTTGCCTATCACTCCTTCCCAGGAGAGCTTGTCTGCTTTCAGAAAAATGGTAATACAGAATGTGGTTCTTTATAGAACTTGTCCATTATGTCATTGGGGTTGGTCATTGTTGGAGCATATATGCTGACAGTGGTGGCAAACGTTTGTCCTTGAGAAAGGGGGAATCTCAGTGTCATCAGACGCTCATTCACGCCCTTGGGAGGACCAGCCAACTTGCCAACGAGGGAGGTTTTCACTGCAAAGTGGACTCTTGCCTCACGTCACTCTTCAAGTCCATGCCCACTTCAAAAGATGGTGTATCCAGTGCCTCTTTCACAGAGCTTGCCCTCGCCAGCCAGCCGGGTCTCGCTAGGCTGCTATGTCTGTGTTGTATCTGGCGAGTTCTCTTCCAATCAGAGCAGTTCTCCTCTGAGGTCTCTCTCTGCAGTCCAGCAGAGTGCGGGCATTCCATGTTGCAAGGGTGAGAGGAGTGGTCCTCGGTTTTGATGGTTTCTTCTTTCTTTCTTGTGTTCAGCTGCTGAATGGGATCCTCACCAGCTGCAGTTTGCTGGTAAGGGTGGGGTGGAGCAGGCACTGTTCTAGCTCCTTCCTCATGTCATGGAAGTGAGCATTACTGAAGAAGGCTGCTCAGTCGCTCAGGAGGCTGCCAACTCCACAGCTGCTCCTTTCCAATGAAGGACAACCCTATGGCCTGAGCCACCTGTGTGCAGATTTCTGGCTACGAATTCTAGTGCATCCACACCTGTCAATTTGTCGCTAGCCCATCGCCACAGGACTTTGGATGAGGGGATGTGATGGGATGAATGACTAAATGACTTGCGTGATGACATTGTATAAAGTGAAGAAGAGTTGTGCAACATCATTGTACCTAGTCTATGAAAGATAAAAGAGCATTTATAAAGACATTCTATTTTTTGGTAAAAGTACACAATGTGAAACAGACAACAATTATTGATCTAAGTATAATCATTACGAAAAATAAACTTATAAAAAATAAATCATTATAAAAGATTAAGACTGAATTAATGCAATAAAGTTGCACAGGAACTATTGTAATCAATTAATTAATCATTCCCTTCATCAGTTAATTAATCTCAATGCAAATGTCTGGAACAGAAGAGGCATTAGTCTTGAGGCCAAGCTAAAGGTCTACAGAGCAGTAGTTCTTTCCACACTACTGTACGCCTGCGAAACTTGGACAGTGTACCAACGACATGCCAAGAAGCTGAACCACTTCCACACCTCATGCCTCAGGAAGCTACTGAACATCAAGTGGCAAGACAGGACCCCAGACACAGAGGTGCTCGCAAAAGCCACCCTTCCCAGCATCTTCACCATCCTGATGCAGTCCCAGCTTCGCTGGGCTGGACACGTGGTGCGCATGCCAGACCATTGGCTGCCCAAAAGGCTCATCCATGGCGAGCTGCAACAAGGGAAGAGATCACACGGAGGTCAGAAGAAGCGCTTCAGAGATACTCTGAAAGTCTCTCTGAAAGCGTTTGATATCAACCCTGACTCCTGGGAGGAATCTGCAGTGAACCGTGACAAATGGCGCGCTGCTGTGCACAAAGGCGCCAAGTTGTGTGAGGCCAACAGGACTGCTGCAGCTGTTCAGAAGAGGCAGGCCAGAAAGTCACGGGTAAACAAGCTCCCTGACAATGATATGCCTGTCTTTGTCTGCCCCAACTGTCAGCGAACATTTCGTGCGCAGATTGGATTATTCAGCCATCTGCGCATTCACAGATAGATTCATGAGCATCCTCCCCCGCCACCCCACCACCACCCTCCCCCCATCCCCCAGCTGGATGACAACGATGGTCATCATCGATCTCGATGGACACACCACCACCACCACCACCAATCATTCCCTTCAATGTCTGAAGCACATTGTGAACAGAAATTTGCCTTCAGATTCGTCATAAGAGATGGTCACATGGTGAAAAGCTTTTTTTTATTTTTCATTTGAAAGAAATATTTGGTGAATGAATTAATTTGTCTGTTAAATGTATGTGAAGGCATCTGTGTACGTAACTCCTTTACAAATAAAACAGAACATTTTTCTTCTATCCTCCTGTCTTCATCAACTTAATAAGTTGATCGATTGAGAGCCAGGGTGAGTGTATGCCACAGTCAACCATAAGCACTGGAATACAGGAGTCAGGTCATGGCTATCCACTCCATATTACACATGATTTATGATGAGTGTTACACTGATAACAATGGAGAAAATGTCCATATTCATTGCTGAGCACAGAAGTCAAAGAACTTGAAAACCACAAGAGCTTTTTTTCTAAACATTTTATTGTTAACTTTCAGCAGGCAGACTTTCTTTAGATGTTTGCATTAACTGAAAAATAACCAAATATTAACAATTGTGTTTACAGAATTGGAGTTTCCATCCTCATTCACTGCTACAGAGAGAGCCTACATACACAGACTGGTTCAGTCCATGGGACTGAAATCTAAAAGCAGAGGGTAAGATTAGAATTAAGACAATCAAGTAAAGTTGTGGTAAGGAATCTCATTGATTTATATATTTTTTTTTACATAGTGGTTTGAAACCTCATGAGCAATATGACATGCTCCATTTTTGACTCACTTGTGTAAACAAAGTGAGTCTATGTTTTAACCCGGTGTTCGGTTGTCTGTGTGTGTGTGTGTGTGTGTGTGTGTCTGTGTGTGTGTCTGTGTGTCTGTTGTATACTTAAACATTGCCATTTTCTCTGCAAATACTTTGTCAGTTGACACCAAATTAGGCATAAAAATAGGAAAAATTCAGTTCTTTCCAGTCATCTTGTTTAAAACAATATTGCACATCTGAGATGGGCACAAAAAAATTTAAAAAAGAAGCCAATTATATGCAAGCTGCATTTACTGTTATATTTATATATTTTTTATTCTCTAAACTTGGCACTTTGATATGATATTCTGACACAACAACAAGAACAGTCATTTTTATCATTTTTTGTTCAAACAGGAACTTCTTTTGCTAAGCATGGAAGTTATATTTATTTTGCAAACGTTTTGGTGCAGCTGGTAAAAAAGGGAAATCAATCTGTAATTAATGCTAGGGGACTGAATGCTTTCAACTGATCTTTCTCATCTTAAAAATTACATTTTGAAATTATACTCAATACATAAAAAGCTTGTGTGTTTTACTCTTAGTGTACAGGGCTTTCACTATGTTCATTCACCCAAGTGGTCTTTTTTCGGAAAATATTAAAATCAATATAACGAGTGGACTTTATAGATCTGTTGGCTGAGCCTTGAAGGTCATGGGCAAAAATCAGTTGCGTACATATATTTATACATGTTCAGAGCGCGTGCTCATATTCTTCGCGAACGTGAACGACGCCATTTTGTTTCAAGTTGTTGACCTGCCCGTTCAATCCTATATTCAATCAACAATACATGATAACATGTGATGGAAAGTAAATATTTATTCAGAGAAAGATTTGTGAACGCCTCATCACTTACTGGATTATGCCCCAAACTGCCATAAAGATATCTATAGAATCAGTCGGAATTCACAGTTAAAAATAATAAACCATGAGAGTTAATACCCTTGAACTGATGAAACGCAAAAATTTCCAGTCTTGACTTTTCTCAAAATGAAGTCCTTTTCACTTCATACGTTTAGAAGTACTTGTACTTGGCTCTACATGTTATTAGGTTAGCAGAATACTCAATTTTCATATCAACTTTAAAACTATAAAACTAGAATGAACATAAAAGAGAAATTGAATTGACCGTGTCAACCGGGTGTAACTAAACTTGTACATCTACCTAGATCCAGAGAAAACGGCTAAATGTTGCAGTGTGATTGCGGTGATAGCCACGTCTCCTTTACTGCGGACTTAAAAAGAATTTTTAATTGTCCTTAAAGATTTTTTGAATGCCCAAGATACACCAGAATAATATGATCTGAACAGCATTCTCACTATGAATACTGCAATCGATTTATCGCCCTTTAAAAAAAGCATGTTTAAATATTATATTTTTGAATGTCAGTTAAGGAGCCACGCCAGTGTAATGGATAAGACAGTTTCTTCTCATCCAACACGTGGGGTTCGAATCTGCCGTTAGGACTTTTTTTTTCTTTTTTCTTTTTCTTTTAACCCGAAGCTTTATAATAACAAATACAGAACACATTTTAACGATTAGATTTTTAAAAAAAGTGTATCACAAGTGAGTCTTGAAGGCCTTGCCTCTCTTGTCTATTTATTTGGCAATCAGTTATCAAACTCTGTTATTAGAGAGTTCCAGATCTGACAGCCTGTAGCCACAAGTGTAGGGGAACCTGTAGAATGTGATGTCACACATTGGCATCCCAGTCTGCAACATGTAGACACAGGAATTAACTGTTGTTGCTGCTGTTGTGTATTGAGTTACATCCTGAACACACACACACACACACACACACACACACACACACACACACACTTACTTTACTTGTTTTCTTAAATTTTGATTAAGCTTATCACTGAGCTTTGCGTTGGTGTTTTTGTTTCTTTCATGTTTACTAATTAATTGTAGTGACTGTTTGATGCCATTGGTCACTTTATATTGGGTTTGTATTTATCATTGTTGTTAACTTAGAAGGCTACCATCATCCATAATTAATTTTGATCTTGTAGTCATTTGAACCATGTTGGTTACATCTGATTCGTTGCCAACCAAGCAGGGACTTTGTCTAGGCATCTTGAATATAAACAATGCAACAAACAAGAAGGAAGAAAGTGCTACCATCCTTCATAACTGATAATCACTTTCATCTTTTCTGCTTTGCTGAATCTCGGCTGGCTTCTCTCCTTTCAGATGCTGAAATTGACATGGCAGGATATTAAATTATCTGATCAGACCCAACGAAACCCAGAACTACAAGTTTACTTATATATTTTGCATCCTGGTTAAATTGTAAAAGACTAAGTAATCTTGAAGCTTATAATATAGAATCAGTATGGGTTGAAATTAAGATAAATGGTAATAAACCTCTTTTAATAGGATTTTTATATAGAAACCCATCTGATAATACATATTGGGAGGATAGGTTTAGTTCTGTTATGGATGAAGTGATAATATTTAATTATGAAACTACTATTTTGGGAGATAAATTTAGATTTATAAAAACCCAAACCAAAATGGTATCAGAACTATTCAGTTAAGATTTACAAAAACCCAAACCAAAATCATATTAAACTACTCCATGCATAGCCTAGAACAATTGGTCGACAAACCAACACTGTAACTGAAAGCACATACACTTTAATAGATCACATTTATACAAATACAATACAAAACATTGTTGAGGTGTGTGTTCCACCACATGTCTGTAGTCATCATTACCCTATTTCAGTATTTGTTTTACATGGTTCAGAATTAGTGTTTAAATTCCAAAGGTAGGACATAAAGTTATATTTTATAGAAATTTTAAGAACTTCATTGAAGATGTTTTTCTTTCAGATCTAGCAATCTTGCCTTTAGATTACATATATCAGACAAGAGATCCTGATCAAGCAGTTCAATTCTGGATAAATGCATTCTTTTCTGTATACAATAAACATGCACCGTTTGTGAGGAAAAGAGAAGACAAGAAACAAAACCACCATGGATAACAAAAGGAATTGACTTTGAAATACATTGTAGACATTATCTAAATATCTATGGAACAAGGGAACAATTTAAGAAACAGAGAAATAAGGAAAATACAATGAAACGTAAATCAAAATGTAACTTTTTCAAAATATGATAGTTTCCACAAAAGATACTTGTAAAATCTGGAAAGCCATTAATATGTGGAATAATGCGTGAAGAAACCAACACTTTATCACCGACATAACAGCAGATCACTTGAATAATCATTTTGTAAACGTTTTTGATAAAAATATATCAAAAAGACAGAACCAGTGAAAATGACCTTTGTAATTCAAAACAGTATGTTAATTCAAAGGAAATTTATGTTCCATTTAGTCTCCAACCGATGAGGGTCTTAGATGTTAGTAATCATGTGAGAGTTTATCACTGCTGAAACAGTCTGGCAGGCATGATTTGGACGGGTTGGATGGAAGGATATTTAAGCTTTCTTCCCCTGTTATTGTTGATACACTGACATATCTTTATAATTTGTGTATCAATAAGAAATATTTTCCTTTGAAATTCAAGCAAGCTAGAGTCATTCCTCTCTGCAAATCAGGTGATTCTTCTGATCCATCAAACTATAGACCAATTCATGTCTGTTTTTATCAAACTTATCGAAAAACACTTGCAAAAAGCTTTGTATACTTATCTTGTCAATAACCAATTAATCTATGATCAGTCTGATTTTCTTGAAAAACATTCTTGCCACACTGCTCTCACACAACTTACTGACAGTATTTTGCATAACAGTAATGAAAGTAAGTTCACAGGTCTTCTTTTTATAGATTTTGAAAAAGCTTTTGATGTAATCAGTCATTCTTTGTTAATTCATAAATTACAAGTTTATGATTTAAACTTGATTTTACTCATAGAATCTCTTTCCGACAGGAAACAGTAGCAGTCAATAATCAAACCTCAAAATTGAAATCAATCAAACATGGAGTACCACAGGGATCCTTCTTAGGGTCAGTAATTATTATTTTCTTTTTATGTTAATGACTTGCCTTGTTCCATGACATGTAAATGTAAAATGTTTGCAGATGACACTACACTTCATTTAAGCAATTCAGATGCCTGTTATATTTCAGATGATCTTCAAGACAACATTCAGAAACTTAGTGAATGGACACAATTAAATCATAGTCCTTAAACACACAGAAAAGTAAATTCATGTATGTAGCAGCATGACAAAAAAGACAAAGGATGAAACACATATTCAAACCATGTTTCCTTGGGGAAGACAGTATTGAAGAGGTAGAATCACATTAAATTTTGGGTGTCTTTATTGACTAAGATCTCTCTTGGACTGACCATATAATTTATTCAGGAAAACATCTCTCCAGCGAAATATGTCGGTCAGCGAAAATAAAAAAGGATCCTTGACGTTCATTCACGAAGCTTTTTTTTTTTTTTTCTGTGCTCATGTTTTGCCAATCATCAATTATGCATCAGCTCTATGGAACAACTGTAGCGATACAGACAGAAAATGTATTCATCGGATATATAAAAGAGTATAGTATTCTTGAAGTTGAGCTCCCTGACCCATATGGATTATAAACTACTTAATGTATTATCTTTCCACAACAGGCAGTTCTTCAACAAGGATGTTTACATGTTTAATGTGATCCATGGAAATGCTCCCAAAAAGATAACAGAAACTTTTGAAACTAATGACTACAGACACAACCATATTTTATGTATACCTAGACCTAGAAACAACCTTTATTAATCCAGCTTCCTATACTCTGGTAGAAATCTGTTGAATAACCTTCCACTTGTTTTAACTTCCTGCAGTTTTTTCCCTTGATTTTCGATCACTGGTGATCAATGGAAAATTATCGGAAATCATCATACATAAAAACATCTGTTTGTTAACAAAAGCCATCATTCACTAAACAGACACAAATCTCATGAAAAAAAATATTAAAGAATTATTGTCCTGAATCAGCTCGAAAGGAGAAGGTCACCACATGCTTTCGCTTCCGACGCCATCTTGAATTTTGTCCTTTGACCCAGCATGTACTCGCCAGTTTTTCCTGCAATATGACTTCAAAAGATTCTTTCTCGTAAAACTAAGCCTTCAATAGCTCCAATGAAGACACCTGGGAGCTACAGGATGCCATGTCTGCCAGTGATACAGACGAAGACCCTATCTCACTTCGTCGATTCCAGACCATAGCAGACAATGCCATGCGTGAGTGTTTCGTTTTCATCATTCAATTTCAGTTAACGAAAGATACCACGGTTGTGATACACAAATGATAAAAACTGGTCACTGGAAATTATTTGTCAGCTTATTTTTTGTCTCATCGATCATTTGATAGTCAGTAACATACAAGCATGTAATTCTGCTTCGACACATCACATGCTGGATCTAGCAGACTGACCCAGTTTCTGCTTGCAGACGAGCAAGTGCTTCACTATGAGAATTCAAGACAAACTGATCAGTTGTACGAACTGTATTGATGTTGTGCTGGTTGTAATCGTGTGTGTCCATGATTTATGCATTTTTCAAATGACAGTCTGTGTGTGCGTGTGTGTGTGTGTGTGTGTGTGTGCGTTTTTCCCTTGCATGCAAGGTTTTGTGTGTGTGTGCGTGTGCGTGCATGCAACATGGTAATGCCAGTGGTTAATACATACGTGTGTGTGTGTTTGTGAGTGTGTGCATTATTTTTGGTGCACATTTCCATCAGCTGAAAAAATGTGATTTTCGCATTTTGTTACAGGAATGCAGGTTACAACATGGAGGATCCAGGGTCACAGAACTCTCTCCCCCCTTTTGAACCTGGAGTCTACCTGGAGAATGTCAAAACAAGGGCTGACATAACCAATATTTGCAGCCAATGGACATGTTTTTTTATGCAATGCGGAGACAACAAAACTGTTTCATTTCTGTCAGCAGCTCATACAGTGAATAGATCCAGCTTTGTTCGTTATTGATTTAAAGTTCTGGAGAAGTTTAGACAAATCAGTGTTAGACAGCCACAACTAGTTAAAGACAGAAAATATGGGTGGGGTGGACAAAAGTGATAAGATAATCAACAAAATTAATAAAATGCATTACACAAAACAAACAGTGGCAGAAAACTTTTTTTTTCATTAGTTTCAGTTTCAGTTTCAGTAGCTCAAGGAGGCGTCACTGCGTTCGGACAAATCCATATACGCTACACCACATCTGCCAAGCAGATGCCTGACCAGCAGCATAACCCAAGTCAGGCCTTGAGAAAAAAATAAATAAATAAAATAAAAAAAATAAAAAAAGAACTACTACAATGTACTACTACTAATATGTATAAGGCGCAAAAACTTGATGAAGTCAACTGTAAGCGTGCAAAAAAACAAAACAAAACAAAACAAAACAAAAAAAAATTATTAGTATTGCACAAGTAAATGCTCTTAATTTATTTCAAGATTTCAGAAGAAAAAAACCCCAGACAGTCCATTGACATGACAGATATGGTCAGATAGACTTTACTGAAGAAGTGATAAGACAGCTTGCAAGTCTGGGTGAATATGAAAAAGTTCCAGAAGCATCTAATAAAAAATATATTCACTAAACATTCTATTTCCCTGGTAAAAAAGAGAGAGAGGGGGTGTGTGGAAAGAATTGTAAACAAAAATGTTATGCAGAGTTAAAGAAAGAACAAAAAAGAAAACAAAAACTAGTGTGATGTGTCTTACCTGTGGAGACCACCTGTGCTTTATGGATGGCAGGAGCTGCCTTCTGAGTTTTCTTGTAGGTAAGGTCACACATATATATGTGTGGGACACAATGCAATGATGATAGGGTAGAGGCGGGGTCTGTTTTTGTTTTTGTTGTTGTTTATTTTATTTTTATTTTGTTTCTACAAGTAAGTGATGACTTCTGAAACAAGTATGTTCAGTTTGTTATTACCAGTAGTGTTATGACAGGGTGGTGGTGGTGTGTCCATCGAGATCGATGATGACCATCGTTGTCATCCAGCTGGGGGATGGGGGGAGGGTGGTGGTGGGGTGGGGGGGAGGATGCTCATGAATCTATCTGTGAATGCGCAGATGGCTGAATAGTCCAATCTGCGCACGAAATGTTCGCTGACAGTTGGGGCAGACAAAGACAGGCATATCATTGTCAGGGAGCTTGTTTGCCCGTGACTTTCTGGCCTGCCTCTTCTGAACAGCTGCAGCAGTCCTGTTGGCCTCGCACAACTTGGCGCCTTTGTGCACAGCAGCGCACCATTTGTCACGGTCCACTGCAGATTCCTCCCAGGAGTCAGGGTTGATATCAAACGCTTTAAGAGAGACTTTCAGAGTATCTCTGAAGCGCTTCTTTTGACCTCCGTGTGATCTCTTCCCTTGTTGCAGCTCGCCATAGAAGAGCCTTTTGGGCAGCCGATGGTCTGGCATGCGCGCCACGTGCCCAGCCCAGCGAAGCTGGGACTGCATCAGGATGGTGAAGATGCTGGGAAGGGTGGCTTTTGCGAGCACCTCTGTGTCTGGGGTCTTGTCTTGCCACTTGATGTTCAGTAGCTTCCTGAGGCATGTGGGAGTGGTTCAGCTTCTTGGCATGTTGTTGGTACACTGTCCAAGTTTCACAGGCGTACAGTAGTGTGGGTAGAACTACTGCTCTGTAGACCTTTAGTTTGGTCTCAAGACTAATGCCTCTTCTGTTCCAGACATTTGCATTGAGTCTACCAAAAGTTGCGCTTGCTCTTGCAATCCTGACGTCCACGTCATTGTTGATGGTCGCATTTCGTGACAGTGTGCTGCCAAGGTATGTGAACCGCTCCACTGCACTGAGTCTCTGACCGTTGACTGTGATGTTGGGCTCAACGTAGGGTTTCCCTGGGGCTGGCTGATGGAGAACTTCAGTTTTCCTCGTGCTGATGGTAAGGCCGAAGTTCCTGCTGGCAGTGGCAAACTTGTCGACGCTGAGTTGCATGTCAGCTTCAGATCCAGCGTTGAGGGCACAATCATCAGCAAACAAAAAGTTTCTGATGATGTCTGTCATGACCTTCGTTTTTGCTTGAAGCCTTCTGAGGTTAAACAACTTGCCATCTGTTCGGTACTTTAGGCCGATTCCAACATCGCCATCTCTGAAGGCGTCAGTAAGCATTGCAGAGAACATGAGGCTGAACAGCGTTGGAGCCAGGACGCAGCCTTGCTTGACACCATTTGTGACAGGAAAAGGAGCAGATGTTTCGCCTTTGTCCTGGACTCGAGCCTGCATGCCTTCATGGAATTGGCTGACCAAGGAAATAAATTTCCGAGGGCATCCGTACTTGGCCATGATCTTCCACAGTCCCTCTCTACTCACGGTGTCGAAGGCCTTAGTGAGGTCGACATAGGTGGAGAACAGATCAGCATTTTGCTCCTGACATTTCTCTTGCAGCTGCCTTGCAGCAAACACCATGTCGGTGGTTCCGCGCTCTTTCTGGAATCCACATTGGCTCTCGGGCAAATGACCTTGGTCAAGGTGTGCTGTGAGGCGGTTTAGTAGGATCCTGGCAAGTATCTTGCCTGCGATGGAGAGCAAGGAAATGCCCCGATGGTTATCACAGGCTTGCCGGTTCCCCTTTCGCTTGTACAAGTGAATGATAGATGCATCTTTGAAATCCTGGGGGATCGTCTCTTCTTTCCACATGAGTGAGTACAGCTGATGGAGCTTCTCAGTCAGCACAGTGCCTCCATCCTTGTAGACCTCTGCTGGTATGGAGTCTGAGCCAGGTGCTTTGCCACTGGATAGCAGACGGATTGCTTTCTGGGTCTCAAGAGGTGTTGGCGGACCGTCCAGTGCTTTGTTGATGGGGACTTGTGGGAGACGGGCTGTGGCTTCATCATTTATGGAGGAAGGGCAATTTAAGACACTGTTGAAGTGCTCAGCCCAGCGTTCGAGAATTTTCTCCTTCTCGGTGATCAAGGTGTTCCCATCTGCACTGAGGAGGGGGGATGATCCTGAGGATGTGGGGCCATAGACTTCTTTTAAGGCATCATAGAACCTCTTCATATCGTGCCTGTCAGCATATCCCTGGATCTCATCATCTTTGTCACTCAGCCACTTATCCTGCATCTGGCGTAACTTTTGCTGAACAGTCCTGCGGATGGCATTGTACGCATCCTTTTTTGATTTGGACTTTGGGTTGCTCAGGTAGGCTTGATGCAGACGGCGTTTCTCATCCAGAAGCTGCTTGATTTCATCACAGTTTTCATCAAACCAGTCTTTGTGCTTTCTGGTCATGGGTCCCAGGGTCTCTGAAGCTATACTATAGATCAGCTCACGCAGGGTCCTCCAGTCAGACTCCACATTCTGGTTGGAGAGGCGGATTCCAGACGATCTTCCAGCAGCTCCACAGAGGACTGTTTGATGGTGATGTTTTTCAGCTTAGCGATGTTGAGCCGTTTTGGAGCCTTCTGGCCTTGGGGGTGTCTCTTGGGCTGGATTCGAATATTCAGCTTCGAGACTACAAGGCGATGGTCTGTCCAACACTCGGCGCCGCACATGGTCTTTGTTACACGTACATCTTGCCTATCCCTTTTCCTGATGACATAATCGATGAGATGGCAATGCTTTGAGCGAGGGTGCATCCATGACGTCCTGTTACGGGTAGGGAGGCAGAAAACTGTGTTGGTTATTAGCAGTTCGTGCTCTGCACAGGTCTGAAGCAAAAGCAATCCATTTGGGTTGCAGTGGCCCACACCGTGCTTTCCAATCACTCCATCCCAGGAGATGTAGTCAGAGCCAACCCTAGCATTGAAGTCCCCAAGAATGATGAGCTTGTCTGCTTTAGGGATAGCAGCAATGACAGAGTGAAGGTCCTTGTAGAACTTTGCCTTCACTTCATCCAGGTTGGTCATGGTTGGGGCGTAGGCACTGAGAATGGTGAGGTGCTTCTGGCCAGATGCCAGTGGGAGTTTCATGGTCATAAGCCTATCGTTGACTCCCTTTGGGATTCCAGCTAGCTTGCTGACAAGTGCTGTTTTTACTGCAAAACCAACACCAGCCTCACGTCGCTCTTCGCTTCCTCATCCACTCCAGAAGAAAGTGTAACCAGATCCCTGTTCACAGAGCTCGCCTTTGCCTGCAAGCCGAGTCTCACTCAAGGCTGCGATGTCAGTGTTGTATCTGGCGAGTTCGGATGCAACTAGTGCCGTTCTCCTTTGGGGTCTGTCCGCGTTATCTCTGTCCAGGAGAGTCCTTATGTTCCAAGCACCAATGGTGAGAGGAATGATCCTTGTTTTTTTCTTTTCTTTCTTGTTGTTTCGACCGTAGTATGCTGGCCAGGGTGATATGGAGCAGGCAATTTTTAGGGCACTTTTTCTAGCCCCTTCCTCATGCCAGGGAGGTGAGCAGTGCATTCCTAAAGAGGGCTGCTCAGACACTCAGACGGCTGCCGAGCTCCATCGCTGCTCCTGTCAATGAAGAACGACCCTATGGCCTGAGCCGCCTGCGTGCAGGTCTGCGGCTGCGACTGCCAGTGTACCCACACCTGTTGTTTCGTCGCTCGCCTGTCGCCACAGGACTTGGGGGTGATGAAATGATGAAGGATGAAAGGTCATTTTGGATGACTGATGACTTGCGCAATGAGTTTGTTTAAAGTGAAGAGGAGTTGCGCAACGTCGACCTCACTCTCTCATCCGGGTCCACCAATTTCCAGTGGCAAGACTAAGTCAAGACGACTGGAGGATGAGCACGGATGCAGTGGATGACCAAGATATCCTTTCGGTGTCTCATCTTGCTCTCTGCACTCCACAGTGCGTTGCTGTAACCGCCTTCCTCTCCGTTGAACCGATAGGTTTCTTCCACAGATTCTACCGGATCCAGACTTTGCATGCATGGGTAGACACACCCCGGGGGCCAGCTGCGTGTGGCATGCACACAGCACGGTGGAGCTAGATGGCCGTCGGTGGCTCTCCTGAGCCAACGCCCTTTTATGGATCTCCATAAGGGTGTCTAGCCACCCGCCTCACCAGTCCCAGAAGGGAATGGTGGGAGTGCCGGTTTAGTCGCCGGCAACCTGACCCTGTACAGGTTGTACTGGATTACAAGTTACCAGTAGCAGAACTAATGACCTGACCTGACACAAAGCCAGAATGGAAGGGTGATGACTTTTAAAGATATATGCATGGGTTTGTTTGTCTTGTACATTTCTTTAATAGTTTTTTCCTCAGGATGTTTTCTGTACATTCTTTATATACCTTCTTTTTTTCTTCTAAATACATGTGTAAAAACAAATTGGTTTCTTTTTGACATTCTCTTTGTACCCTCATACCCGTTTATATCCAAAGAACCAAAGCAACTGTTTCCACTGTTAAAACAGGTAAATTGTTTAGGTGGGAGTAGTTGGTCTATTTTTAGCAACAAATATTTTGTTTTTAAAAAGGAAAATTGACTGTAGTTTGTGAATAATATATATATATATATATATATATATTTGTATCCATGGGATGCTACATTAGTGTTAACTGTTTAAACTCGTTTTTTCTGCAAAACAAGATGTCTGTTGTGGTGTACATGACTTTTGTGATTTGTAGTAATCACTCAGGAAATATAATTGTGATTTTATTCATTGCACTGAACATATGTATTGGTGCACGTGAAAATCATGGATAAGGGTAAAAATTCACAAAATGAGATAATAGGTTATCTGAAAGTAGAGAGAATTCTGAATAAATTCAGACACAGAAAACTGAATTCAGTTATCTTTATTAGTTTCTCAGGTACATGCATTTGAGTCTCTTGGTGGTCGCTGACATACTTCTCAGAAAATTGGGTTTAAAGTTTGGGAACATTCACATAGTTATTACTTTTTCATAAGAATTTTCAACAGCAAGTGACTGGTACCAAAATGTCAAGAAAGACTCAGAGAACTTTGAAAATGCGCTCAGTATCACCAAATAATTGCTGATTAGTCAAAATATTATCCCAAAATCATGCTCACTAGGTGTAAACACTGAGAAATAAATGGGCGATGTTTCGCATTTTCACACTTCGAAAAGAAAAAAGTATAAAATAAACTACTAATCAGAATCACTCCAAACTTTCTGACAATGTACAGGAATGTGTGACCTTTGATCTGCATGAGATGGCTTGTATACATGTGTTATATCTGTACTGCCCCTGTGGTGACACACCGGAGTATACCTGTATAACACCGTTATTGAAGATAGGCAGGTGATACAAAACAAAACAACATAATAACATAATAGTACTCACCAAATCTGTCCACACACTTTAGAAACACAATTCAGTCAGTGAATCACATGTGAAGTTTATTCTGTGCACCTTTTGGTTTTCATTGGTCTTCCTGGAGTCCCATAAGTGAAAAGATACCCAGTAAGGAAGACCTACAAAGTGCAATTAGGTAATGATTAAAATTTTGCCAAATATGAAACTGATAATAATAATAAGAAATCAAGCATACACACATACATGAACACACTTACATAAAAAGCATTAGCACACACACACATACACACACACACGCACACGCACACACACACAAACACACTCATGAAATCATACATGCATGCAAACACATGCATGTAATTAACATCATGTATGCACACAGACAGTACACAGGCTGACACAATCATCACACACACACACACACATACTTATGAAATCATACATGCGTGCAAACACATGCATGTAATTAACATCATGTATGCACACAGACAATACACAGGCTGATACAATCATCACACACACACACACACACACACACACAAACACACACACACACACACACACACACACACACACTGACAATGACTGCACAAAATAGTCGCAAATAAACACTTGATTACACATTCTCAAGCATCTGAAATGCATTATACATTTCTTCGTTTCCTTTACAGACTTATAGACTGTGAAATGTCTCAAACACATTTCAGTAAAGTGTGAAAACATGCCATGATTATTGATAATCTTTGACTGGTAGTGAAGGGCTTTCTCAACTGCAGCTTTTGCCTTGTCAGTTTGTTACTAAAAATAGCATCCACTTGTCAACATTGTCACTTGTTTTACTACTTTTAGGTGGATGTTTCCAACTAGCCGTGTTACCATTTACAGTAATCAAATGACACATGTTATTCCTTTCATGTAAGTAATTCTAGTTCACCATAACTTCACAAAATTTTTAAAACGCGTCAAACTAAAACTCGAAGCGAAAGCTTTGTGAATGATGGTGACGAACCAAACTTGCCAGAGTCTCTGTGTTCATGTTCATCCCCATTCTCCTCCGGCAAAGGTTGGTTTTCTTCATCGTGACTGCTAAAATCATCAATTTCTGATGATTTTTCTTCACCAAAGTATTCTGTCACTGCTTCAACAAGTTCTGGCGAGGTGAAATCCATCGTTTCCGACAACAGCTTGGATATCTGCGTCTGGTCAGTTTCTGCATTGCCATTGTGCTTCGTGTTCGCAAAACACAATCACCATCACCCACTTTAAACAATTATTGTGGCTTTCACATAACATGGAGAGCACTGAAAATCAAGACGTAAACAGTACAAGCGTGCTACTTTTGGAAATAATTGGAAGTCGGCGATCAAAGTTTTAGCAGTGATGAATCGAGCGTCGGCCAGTGTCTGTAATGGATAAGTCGCTCAGATCACGCGGTCTCACAAAAAACTTCGAATTACTATGCATAAACACAAAGGGACTGATTGAGAACAGTCTGGAAATAGGACTAGAGACTGTTTACAACCTGGAGGTTATGTTCTTAAGCTTGACATGCAATTTTTTCTGTTCGAAATTGTGTTCGAAAGTGGGGCAAAAGAGTTTGCTGATATCCTAAAGTTTACTCTCATGTCCCAACAGGAAAACATTAAAATAAAGTAAAATTATTTTATATTTGTATATAATACTTCGGGACATAGTAGAAAAAAAACATTATAGAATGTGAATATACGAAAAAGTGAAATTTGATATTTTTAGCCCTTGGTCACTTTCACAGTGTGTAGCGCGAAATGTATGGCTGCGACTTATCCATGATTTTCGCATGCAGCGTCACATACTTTTGACACAGCACTGGAATTTTGTTTCAGATGAAAGAAAAATGATTACTTTCTCAGTAAACGTTAAAATTGTGAACTTGAGCTGAATATCTTGGATTTTTTGTTTATTGAGAATAAGAAAAACATTGAAAATGCTCAAAATTTCTAGTGTTAGCAACAGTGGTCAAAGGTCATAAAAATGACCATATTCCACAAGCATTTGAAAAAACATAATATTTTGAAAGTTTGTTTTATTCTGATGACATTGATATATAGCACATGAAGTTTGGTCCATGAATGCACATTTGGAAAATGCCCCATGAGAACCACAGCAGAGATGCGGGGATGGAAGGGCGGGCATTCAAGTTTGACATGGTAAGTATATGTATCATCAAACATGGAGTATAATACAAAATCCTCCTTTTGGTGTCATATACTGTACCATGTCAAACTGATGCAGAATTTAAAGCAAATGGAGAAGGGCAGTGCCTACTGGTTCGCATGAAGTGTTGCGGAAGGGATGAAATCAATCTTCATTCAATATTAATAATGTACATGGACACAGGAAAGGACATTTTCATAGCAGAAGAATCACAAGGTATGAGATCAGTTATCATAAGACAGAAGCATAATAAACATGTATGCGATTGTGACATTTTCTTCCTCTGACATTTCTAAATATAACTTTAAACAATCCTCACCAAACATTGTCTTCTTCTGATTGCATGAAAAATGTACTTCAAAACTGATATATTGTGATGTGTGCTTTGTACCTGCAGAAGAGAGGACATGGGTCTTGTAGGAAATCTTGGAGAAGTACTGTTTTTAGGTCAGTATGATGTATATCAGATGGTATTCATCTTCCGCTGTATTTTTACAGAACGGACAATTCTTGTTCTTGTCAGAGTCATACATACGGAGATTGTTATTCAGTGGTAGAACATTAAATCTAGCCTGAGATAGTGGTACTGCAACTCTAAAACAATATACATCCGTGTTGCACAAATACATTTCTTTTTCGAATATTGTCTTAAATGATCTGTACACTGTGTATCTTTCTCCTCTAATGGCACCAGCCCGTTCTTGAATAAACATATCAACAAATCTTTGCTTAAACATACGTAAGAATTCATGAACATCTCCAACATCCTGATGTAGCCATACAATGTTGAATCCTGCTTCACATAACAGTTGTCTTATATCTGTTGCCCAACATTTCTTTCCATTTTGATACATGAGTGAGCTGCATTTCATATGCTTGAGGAGGTAGTCTGTGCCTACCCATCTGAAGTAATTTAAACCAGTATCATACAGCGCTGATACACAAATTTACATATAAAGGGTACCTACCCAGTTCACCATGCACCATTTTATTTGGTGTCCTGATAGGAACAGATAAGAAACGTTTGCAAGCTAGTAAATGAACTTTCTGTATACTTTCTAAACGATGCAGTCCCCACACTTCAGACACATACAAAAAAATGGTTTTATCTTTGCATCATATATCATAAAGTAAATCTGGTAAATGATATTCTTATTTTTCTGAAAGGCTTTTATCAGACTAAATAGGGCTTTTTCCCTTTCGTAACCAGGTGTTCGGTGCCTATTCCTTTGACTAATTTTTGTGGTAAAATTGAAACCTAAATGTAACCAAGTGGTATATTATTATAGGTGGACAGTACAAAAAAAATTACTGATGATTTACTTGATTAAGTGCAGACCAGGAACATGTAGAGGCCAGTCAAAAAAATGATTTTCTATTGCTTTATTTACAATATTTATGAGAAGATAAAAGAGACGAAGATAAGAAAACAGTGCACTGATAAGACACAACGAACAAATGTCATCAAGGACAAGTCAGCACAAGTGAATAGTCAAGCACATGTATACATATTACATGGAAATCTACCACTCAGTTTGAGATAAGCAACAACATAAAATAATGTATATGTGTGAAGACCAAACACTGACATCAATGACATTTCAAATACATTTGAATAGTGTAAATAAAGTGGTGAAAGCTTAGCTGATTTAGTGAAAGTACACTGACAGTATAGATTTAAGTAAAGCTCATACTGTGTCAAAGTGACTCAAATGAATCAGTTATGTAGCATTATACTGTCTCCCTTCCATTTGTAGATGTGGACAATTGAAATATCCTTGAAATCCTGGGGGACCTCCCCTCTCGCCCAGATAGACTAGGACAGGGCAGTCAGCTTGTCTGTCAGCACCTCGCCTCCATACTTGTAGATGTCAGCCTGGTGCTTTTCCTGATGTTGTCAGCTTCAGGGCCTTCTGGGTCTCGGCCTTGGTGGGAGGGCAAGGATGTCTTTCTTGTCTGTTAGGAGGGTGGTCTAGTCCAAGGCTCGGACAGGGGTTGATCTTGTGACTCTCGGCTCATACACAGCTCAGAGACCATCTTGGAACGTATTCATGTCATGAGCATCAGCAGCTGACTGAAGCTTTTCGGAGTTTCTCTCCCACCAGGTGTTCTTCATCTCATGCAGCCTCTTCTGTGCGAACTGCTTGGTTTGCAAGAACTGGTTCTCCTTCCTCTGGCAGTCTTTATCGGAAATGTGATCTTGGGTTGTGCGACACTACCGCGAGCGACATTACCGCGAGTAACACTACCGCGTGCAACACTAACGCGAGTGTAACCCTACCGCGAGTATCACTTCCGCGAGTAACACTTCCGCGCGTGCACCGTTGTCGCACGTTTAACACTACCGCGTGTAAGACTACTGCGTGTAACACTTCCGCGCGTGCAGCATTGTCGCGCACTTTGTTTCAAACAGGTGCTGGTCACTACCGCAAAGAGAGAGTGGAAGTTCACTCAAGTGAGTTTGAGCGGCCACAAGAGAGAGTGTAAGTTCTTTTGGTTAGCACAACAAGCGTTGAGTTAGTGTTCAAGGACAGTGTTCTTCTTTTACTACCAGAGATACTATGTGCTCAATAAATAAAAAATCATCAAACAGTCTATGCATTCTCTGTGTGTCCGTGTGTGTTTATGTCATTCAGTATTGCTTTTACTACCAGATATACTATGTGCTCAATGTCATTGCTTTTTATTCAGTATTGCTTTTGGTACAAATATACTAAACACTTGATAAGGAGAGAGGGAAAGAGAGGGAGACAAAACGTGCGACAATGCTGCACGCGCGGAAGTGTTACTCGCTGAAGAGTTACTCGCGGTAGGGTTACACTCGCGTTACTGTTGCACACGCGGAAATGTTACTCGCGGAAGTGTCACTCGCGGTAGGGTTACACTCGCGTTAGTGTTACACGCGGCAGTGTTACACGCGGTAGTGACGCTCGCGGTAGTGACCCGCACCCGTGATCTTGATGCCGTATATGCAGTGTATTCAGGAGCTTGGAGATTCCAGAGTCGTTCTTGTCAAACCAGTCTTTGTGGCTCCTCTGTACAAAGCCGAGTGTGTCAGCTGCTGCTGTGTACACAGCATCTCTAAAGGTGCTCCATACCTCTTCTACATCAGTCGATGCAGGAATTTCTTGGATAGCTGGTTGGATTTGCTGCTGCAGCACGTCCTTGGTGATAGGGAGGTGGTGGATGTTCAGCTTCCTAGGGGGTTTCTGCCAGGCTGGTTGGAACTTGCGTGCAAGTCTGATGTTCATCTTACTGCGTCTCAGGCGATGGTCCGACTAACAGACTGCTCCTCTCATGCAGCGTGTGATGGAAACATCACCTCTGTCCCTCTGCTGGACAATCACATAGTCCAACATGTGCCATTGCTTGGAGCAGGGGTGCATCCATGTGTTCGTGTACTTGTCCACTTGTTGGAAGAGGGTGTTGGTGATGGTCAGTCCATGCTGCGAACAGAGCGAGAGCAAAAGCAGTCCATTGGAGTCGCACTTGCCAGTGCCATGCTGTCCCAGGACTTTCGGCCACGAGGAGAAGTCCACACTGATGTGGGCATTGAAATCCCCACGGATGATCAGCCTGTCCTTTCTGTTTACCACTGAAATGATGCGGCTGAGCTCCTCATAGAAAGCTTCTTTGATGTCATCAGGGTTGGTCATCATTGGGGCATAGCAGCTGATGACTGTGGCGAAGCGATCCTTGGACAGCTTCAGACGCAGGGTCATCAGCCTATCGTTTATCCCATGTAGAAAGCTGTCAAGCTGTCATGCAAGTTTAGTTCGTATGGCAAAGCCCACGCCTGAGGTTCTTGGGGTGCCATCTGGCTTCCCAATGCAGTAGAAGATGTAGCTCCCTCCAACTTCCTCCAGCTGGGTTTCACTGGCAAACCTGGTTTCTCTCAGGGCTGCTATGTCCACCTGGTAGTGATCAAGCATTCTAGCAATGAGCACTGTGCGTCTTTCTGGTCTGTCGTCTCTGTCTAAGAGGGTGCAAACATTCCAGGCACCCAGAGTCAGGGCATGACTCCTGGTTCTTTTCTTCTGTTGTTTTCGACTTCACATGCAGCATGTAGTACTGGGTTACATGGTACCAGTAGCAAGGGCTACCAAAACTACCACAACAAAAACACCACCACACAAACAAACACAAATTTCATGAAAAAAGTAAAACACTTCAGTAAAGTTTGAAAATTCAGCATATTATCTTTGAAGAACCACACAAATCTTTCCACATATTTACCATTTGGAACACACACACACACACACGCGCACGCACGCACGCACGCATTGATGATGAGACAGAACAAAGACAATGTCCTGAAACCGGCACCTGCATGGTACAGAGATCACAGTTTTAAAATATGTGGGTTTTTTCTCATTTCTTTTTTCATGTGAAACATTTATGAGTGCATCTTTATTTAGCAACCAGTCATATTGTTCTTGATCAGTGATTCTCTCTCTCTCTCTCTCTCTCTCTCTCTCTCTCTCTCTCTCTCTCTCTGTGTCTCATGCACTCACTGTTGATAAGTTTGGAAAATTTCTTTTTGATTTGACCACCACCATGTCATCATGCTGCCTTCAAAGGTTTTCTAGAGCAGTTAATGGCAGCACAACATGATATGATGATCTTTTGGCATTCACACTCACTGGATGTTGGGGTGTAAAATAGTTCCTGCACATGTGGTATGCTCTCCTCAAGCTAACGTGCAGTTAGCTACAGGATAGTTTGGCCCATCTAAAGTCCGTGGAGAGAGAAAGAGAGTTGGAATCATTTATTCAAGTTTAGACCTCATCCTTAATTTAAGTGAAGGGGTTTACATGAACATAACACAACTCAGTGAATTAACATGAACAAACAAGTGTAAACATGGATAATAAAACATAAATTACATTCATTGCACATAGTAGCAACTTCTTTTCGGTTTAATACCTAAAACCAAAACAGAGAAAAAATACATATGCCATTGGTATTGCTTGACGACATTAACTGATATAATTTAGATAGCGAGGGATATTTGTAGTATTCAGGTTTTATAAACATTTGAATTTTTTTTAATGATGGGCACCAAGGAACAAAATGTTTCTGATTTTCTTGGGTTTCAGGACAGAAAGAACTAAAAGTTCAGTATTTAATGTAAATCATTGTCAGTTCTGATACCCCTTATCTGAATTTGGTTGTCATATAAACTTCAAATGCCTGCCTACTTATAACAGTAGATAAGGTTTTTAATCTGGTAAACTACAGAAAGTTCTATACTTATAGAATCTATTTCTAGTTTGAATGTGCTTATACCAGAGAGAGAGAGGAATGCACACACATGTGTGCAAGTTCTTACAAGCTTGTTCATTGCACTCCTTTTCTAACCCAATCGTACAGACTCATTAGCACACAGAGACATTAACATATGCATGTACACACACACACACATACACACACATGTACATGTAGACACACATACAGCTTAGTCAGCTACGCTGTTAGCATATTTCAAGGGACGACTGATATGGCAGGGTTTTTTGCTTCAGATGCTTACGTTCAGTTTTAAGTTCATGGATTATGCCACAGTAGAGACTAGGAAGACCAAGCCAAGTAAAAAAACCACTTTTATTCATAAAGTCCCCAGCATGACAACTGCTATTCACTATCTCTCTGGCTTGAGTCCGGTACAGAGGACAAACAGTGAAGAATAATGGTCATAGTTCTACTCTCAAACAGGAGACAGACAGTAGGAAGGCAAAAATAGGAATGTCTAAAACTCTAAAACTGAACACTCAGAGCTTAGGACAAAGGTGAAAGGTTTACAAAAGCAAGTACCAAAAAGTTATTGGTGTTGTTGTTGTTTGTTTTTTTTTTTTTTTTATACTGCAGATATGTAGTGTATTGGATCAGTCTGCATGCCACGAGGCCACATTGGAACCAAAACTATTGATACTGGTTGGTTCATCATTGTAGTATTTTATCTTAATAATGAATATGGTGTAAAGCCAAAGAAAAATAAATATCCTATTTTAATAATGAATATTCTGTAAAGCTGAGGAGAAATAAAGTGCCATTGAAATGTTATAAAAAGAATCACTATGTCTTGTGGAGAAAGTACTTGATTGCAGGTCCTTACAGAGTCAGTAGGGACCTATGTGTAACAATAAGTGAATAGTATGTATATCATATAACAGTTTACAAATTTTGCAAGGATAACTATGCACTAATGGTGTTTTTGTAAACCAGGAAAGGAGCAAACCGTGCACTGACAATCTACAAGAAGGAACAAGGAACCTTAGGGGTATGGTCAACTGGATTTCAATTGGCTCGCAATTCAAGACATCAGGTCATGTCACTGTTACAGCGACTTCCACTTACCACTCGGGAGAGGGCAGATCTACAACCTCGCACACACAAAATGTCTATAAGTGAAGGTGAGTGAGTTTTATAGCAATAAGGTAATACACAGGCAGCTTTCATGCAAAACAACATATGCCATGCATCCCAGTTACATTCAGATTTGCTCATATAAATGTTTGGACACAAACTAAAAATAAACACAAGTGTGCCTGCTTCAGTAGGTTTCTCTCTTAGTTTTCTCATGTCAGTTTGCCCTATTTTTCTATCACTGCAATTTCCATGACATGCAAATGATTCTAGAAAAAAAGGAATAATGCATTGACCGAATTTTGACTTGTGAACCAGAACAAAATGCATCTATGTAACAACCTTGTTACAGTGTGTGTGTGTGTGTGTGTGTGTGTGTGTGTGTGTGTCCAAAGTAAACTTTGACAATTTCATTTTCCCAGGAAATATGTTGTATGTTAACATAAAGTTTGGCTTAACCTCTTGAATGCCCCATGACGTGTGTGTGTGTGTGTGTGTGTGTGTGTGTGTGTGATAAGAAATGCTTTTCTATTTTTCCCCATGACTTATATATATATATGTCAGTGTCATTTCAGGATTTTTCACAGTCACTATTTAAAAGTTGTGTCCCAGTGGCCACAAGTCCGAAAACTTGATATGTCTACTTGATTGTTTGTGAGGAGCAACAGCCAGTCACACTCTGACAATATCTGGATGTTATTGTCAGAACCCCCTTTATGACGTTTTCAAAATGGCGGATGACAAACCTAAACCTTACCTTAGTGGTTGGAAACAGTGGTGTATTCCAACTAAAAAGATGAGATTTTGCCATCAAATCTGTTGCAGAAACTTAAAAAGTCATTGAGGACAATGAATTGAGTGCTAGGTGTGGCACAATATTGTTGGATGGTTCACTTGATGTGACTGAATGTTAGAATGATGATTTGCAGAGAGGAAGACGGTGAAGAGTGAGATATAGCCAGCAAAGGAGAGAAATCTGAGCAGGAGTCAAGTTCGCTCTATGGTTGACCTGGTGGTGGTGTGTGTCCATCGAGATCGATGATGACCATCGTTATCATCCAGCTGGGGGATGGCGGGAGGGTGGTGGTGGTGGGGGGGGGGATGCTCATGAATCTATCTGTGAGTGCGCAGATGGCTGAATAGTCCAATCTGCAGACAAAGACAGGCATATCATTGTCAGGGAGCTTGTTTGCCCGTGACTTTCTGGCCTGCCTCTTCTGAACAGCTGCAGCAGTCCTGTTGGCCTCGCACAACTTGGCACCTTTGTGCACAGCAGCGCGCCATTTGTCACGGTCCGCTGCAGATTCCTCCCAGGAGTCAGGGTTGATATCAAACACTTTCAGAGAGACTTTCAGAGTATCTGTGAAGCGCTTCTTCTGACCTCCGTGTGATCTCTTCCCTTGTTGCAGCTCGCCATAGAAGAGCCTTTTGGGCAGCCGATGGTCTGGCATGCGCGCCACGTGTCCAGCCCAGCGAAGCTGGGACTGCATCAGGATGGTGAAGATGCTGGGAAGGGTGGCTTTTGCAAGCACCTCCGTGTCTGGGGTCCTGTCTTGCCACTTGATGTTCAGTAACTTCCTGAGGCATGTTGTGTGGAAGTGGTTCAACTTCTTGGCATGTCGTTGGTACACTGTCCAAGTTTCGCAGGCGTACAGTAGTGTGGGGAGGACTACTGCTCTGTAGACCTTTAGTTTGGTCTCAAGACCAAGTCTCTTCTGTTCCAGACATTTGCATAAAGTCTACCAAAAGTTGCGCTTGCTCTTGCAATCCTGACGTTCACTTCATTGTCGATGGTCGCATTTCGTGACAGTGTGCTGCCAAGGTATGTGAACCGCTCCACCGCACTGAGTCTCTGACCGTTGACTGTGATGTTGGGCTCAACGTGGGGTTTCCCTGGGGCTGGCTGATGGAGAACTTCAGTTTTCCTCGTGCTGATGGTAAGGCCGAAGTTCCTGCTGGCAGTGGCAAACTTGTCGACGTTGAGTTGCATGTCAGCATCAGATCCAGCGTTGAGGGCACAATCATCAGCAAACAAAAAGTCTCTGATGATGTCTGTCATGACCTTCGTTTTTGCTTGAAGCCTTATGAGGTTAAACAGCTTGCCATCTGTTCGGTACTTTAGGCCGATTCCAACATCGCCATCTCTTAAGGCATCAGTAAGCATTGCAGAGAACATGAGGCTGAGCAGTGTTTGAGCCAGGACGCAGCCTTGCTTGACACCATTTGTGACAGGAAAAGGAGCAGATGTTTCGCCATTGTCCTGGACTCGAGCCTGCATGCCTTCATGGAATTGGCTGACCAAGGAAATAAATTTCCGAGGGCATCCGTACTTGGCCATGATCTTCCACAGTCCCTCTCTACTCACGGTGTCGAAGGCCTTAGTGAGGTCGACATAGGTGGAGAACAGATCAGCATTTTGCTCCTGACATTTCTCTTGCAGCTGCCTTGCAGCAAACACCATGTCGGTGGTTCCGCGCTCTTTCCGGAATCTACATTGGCTCTCAGGCAAATGACCTTGGTCAAGGTGTGCTGTGAGGCGGTTTAGTAGGATCCTGGCAAGTATCTTGCCTGCGATGGAGAGCAAGGGAATGCCCCGATGGTTATCACAGGCTTGCCGGTTCCCCTTTCGCTTATACAAGTGAATGATAGATGCATCTTTGAAATCCTGGGGGATCGTCTCTTCTTTCCACATGAGTGAGTACAGCTGATGGAGCTTCTCAGTCAGCACAGTGCCTCCATCCTTGTAGACCTCTGCTGGTATAGAGTCTGAGCCAGGTGCTTTGCCACTGGATAGCAGACGGATTGCTTTCTGGGTCTCAAGAAGTGTTGGCGGATTGTCCAGTGCTTTGTTGATGGGGACTTGTTGGAGACGGTCTATGGCTTCATCATTTATGGAGGAAGAGCGATTTAAGACACTGTTGAAGTGCTCAGCCCAGCAGATCCTGCGGATGGCATTGTATGCATCCTTTTTTGATGTGGACTTTGGGTTGCTCAGGTAGGCTTGATGCAGACGGCGTTTCTCATCCAGAAGCTGCTTGATTTCATCACAGTTTTCATCAAACCAGTCCTTGTGCTTTCTGGTCATGGGTCCCAGGGTCTCTGAAGCTATACTATAGATCAGCTCGCGCAGGGTCCTCCAGTCAGACTCCACATTCTGGTTGTCCAGAGAGGCGGATTCCAGACGATCTTCCAGCAGCTCCACAAAGGTCTGTTTGATGGTGATGTTTTTCAGCTTAGCGATGTTGAGCCGTTTTGGAGCCTTCTGGCCTTGGGGGCATCTCTTGGGCTGGATTCGAATATTCAGCTTCGAGACTACAAGGCGATGGTCTGTCCAACACTCGGCGCCGCACATGGTCTTTGTCACACGTACATCTTGCCTATCCCTTTTCCTGACGATGACGTAATCGATGAGATGCCAATGCTTTGAGCGAGGGTGCATCCATGACATCCTGTTATGGGTAGGGAGGCAGAAAACTGTGTTGGTTATCAGCAGTTCGTGCTCTGCACAGGTCTGAAGCAAAAGCAATCCATTTGGGTTGCAGTGGCCCACACCATGCTTTCCAATCACTCCATCCCAGGAGATGTAGTCAGAGCCAACTCTAGCATTGAAGTCCCCAAGAATGATGAGCTTGTCTGCTTTAGGGATAACAGCAATGACAGAGTGAAGGTCCTTGTAGAACTTCACCTTCACTTCATCCGGGTTGGTCATGGTTGGGGCGTAGGCACTGACAGTGGTGAGGTGCTTCTGGCCAGATGCCAGTGGGAGTTTCATGGTCATAAGCCTATCGTTGGCTCCCTTTGGGATTCCAGCTAGCTTGCTGACAAGTGCTGTTTTTACTGCAAAACCAACACCAGCCTCACGTCGCTCTTCGCTTCCACGTCCACTCCAGAAGAAGGTGTAACCAGATCCCCGTTCACAGAGCTCGCCTTCGCCTGCAAGCCGAGTCTCACTCAAGGCTGCAATGTCGATGTTATATCTGGCAAGTTCAGATGCAACTAGTGCCGTTCTCCTTTGGGGTCTGTCCGTGTTATCTCTGTCCAGGAGAGTCCTTATGTTCCATGCACCAGTGGTGAGAGGAACGATCCTTGTTTTTTTCTTTTCTTTCTCTTTGTTTCGACCGCTGATGTAGGGTCCCCGCCAGCCGCGGTATGCTAGCCAGGGTGATATGGAGCAGGCAATTTTTAGGGCACCTTTTCTAGCCCCTTCCTCATGCCAGGGAGGAGAGCAGTGCATTCCTAAAGAGGGCTGCTCAGACGCTCAGACGGCTGCCGAGCTCCATCACTGCTGCGTGTGGCATGCACACAGCACGGTGGAGCTAGATGGCCATCGGTGGCTCTCCTGACGCCCTTTTATGGATCTCGTTTTTAATTCCATAAGGGTGTCTAGCCACCTGCCTCACCAGTCCCGGAAGGGAGCGGTGAGAGTGCCGGTTTAGACGCCGGCAATCCGACCCTGAACAGGTTGTACTGGATTTCAGGTTACCAGTAGCAGATCTAATGACCTGACCTGACCTAGAGTTGACCTAGAGTTGACCTCAATTACAAACCATCTACTCATTCAGGGAGGGAGGGAGTATGATGAAGTGCGGTGAACAGTTTCATCAAGTAATGAAATACATGTTAAGTATGGTCTTAGAAAAGCATGCTTGCATTGATCAAACAGCTACCGTCTGCAGGCAAAATTATGAACAGTGTTCACCCTCCCCCCAGCAGTGTGGGCCAACTGGGACACTTTTTAACTTCTTTGATACTGTCTGAAAGTGAGCATGAAATGAGTGGGTGTGGCACAGGCAGGAGCTGCAATTGAAGGATGTATGTATATACTATCATTGTGTTAATCCCTAGGCTGCCAATATGACGAGATAACTCGTCATTGCAAGCATGTACGCTTCTCTGCCACAATGACGAGATAACTCGTCATCGAAATATTCTTACTTTTCCCTGGTTTGCATTCAGTTCATTGACAAAAATGCTGGTCGCTTTAGCTTGGGGAATCTTTCTAGATTCTTTTCATAGCTACAAACACCATCTACATCATGATTCAGTCCTTTATTTGAACGTTTTGGATGAGTCACTGTCGCAGAGTATTTGCCTGGCTCCTTTCCTTGCTCGCTCAACAAAATGTCAGACTGACGCCGTGCTCGAGACATGCGATCTTGGAGAACTAAATCAACCAAGATTGCTTTCTTCAGCTGATGCTCAGAAAGAATTGAAGCATAAATTTGAAGGAGAAGACAGTGATGAACATTTATAGGATGATTTGATAGAAAATAAAGGGAGCAATCAAGAGAGTGGCCAAGATAAGATGATCAGTGAGTAATGCCGGCTGTACAGGTGTAGCAGACGACAGAAACTAACCGAATTATAAGCAGGATACAGTGTGAGCGATTTTCTTGGCACTCAGCCAACACGGTCTGATGAGAACTGGATAAAGTGATCATGTGAGAGGGTTGAAGAGGTTTTTTTGTGGGATATTTATCCATTCTGTTGTCGTTTAAATGTATCAGTTGTTGTGGCTGGGATTGTGATTAGTTTTATTTGGCAAGTTCTGTGTGTGACTGAATAAATGTATGTAAACCCTGAATTATTTTAGTCTGTGTTTGTGTTGTCAGGGTGTTAGTGCTGGGTTGGGTGGGGGTTTCTAGTCCGCTCTCTTATAGCGCGTGACAGTATCGGCCACACCCTCTCCATTTCCATCAACACACTCCACAAAGGAAACAAAATATGTGGTTGGTTGGAGGGTTTGGTCAACAGTTTGTGTGTGTCACCAACTTCTTTGTGGTTGTGGTATCTTTTTGTTTTATTTTATTTTATTTTATTTTATATATTCATTTATTTAGGTGGATGTAGCATAAGAACATTTGTATGTGACGCAGCATGCGAAATCCGGCTAAAGTTGCAATTGATCTTTTTTTTACTTTTGCATACCTTCTAAAAGTTTAAAAATCAAATATTAAGATAGAAAAATCTGAATGGATCTAACTGTCATAGTTTTTTTTTCTATGATTTTTTCTAAGTTCGTGTGCCTGAGGAGTAGAAATGGAGAAATCGGCTCTTGAAAAAAAGCACATATTTGTGTGCCTGTGACTTAAAAAACAAGAATTGTATTGAATATTTATGTTGTGTCAAAAGATTCAGAACTGAATAAACCTTTAATTTCCATATGAAAAAGACACAGGAAAATTTGTATTTTCTCTCTGCACTACTCAAACGAAGACTAGTATTGCAAGTGGAGGAGTGACGTCATGCAATACAGATTCTTCAGCCACACTATGCTCATGGAAAAACCCACATATTTGTCTGCCTGTAACTTCAAAACAAGAATTTTCCAGAGAAATTTGTGACACAATCTGAAAGGAGTAGTATGTCACAATCATTTTCATTTTTACTACTTATCCAAACAATTGTTTTTGGTTTTTTTCGTTGTGAAGGTCATATATGTCAAACGCTGAACTAAGATCTCTTGTATATCAGAGCTCACCATGGCAAAAGAATCATGAGATTGAAAGTCTGCCAGCTGATTTCGTTATTGCGCACAATGTGCCAACTACTGGTAATGCACAACGTTGAATGCTTGTGCATTACTGGCAATGGCCAAAAACTGTTGCACACCAGTAATAGTCTAACATTTATATTACATACACATCCTTGGCAAACAGTGTATTTATACATCCTTGCACTTAGAAGGTTAATAAAACTAATAATAATGTAACTGACCGTGAACAGAGTGGTATATAAAGGGGTTACATAAGGATTACTGGATTTACAGGATTAAAAGAGAAAGGACAGAAAACTCCTCGCACAGGTCAAGGACATATAGAGGCCAGTCACAAAGGGTTTTTCTATTGTTTTATTATACAGTGGTTAACTCACTAAGGACGACAAGTTTTCTCCCTTGCTTTTCCCCACAAACGGTCCATTTGTAAGGGTTTGGAAAAAAAATTACAAAAAATACAGAATACAGAATAAGAAAATGAAACTTTCAGAACTGGTTTATTACTTGTTGGACATAAAATAAAATAAAAATTCTTATCTTCTTTTTACAGTTTTGCCATTATGTAGAAAAATAATGACAATTTTTCACCCTGAATCACCATACCCATGCTCGTTTTCTGCACTTAATTCACTTTCTTCTCTGTCATCATCCACCTCTTTGATGTCCAACCCTTCAGTTTTTAGCATTTCAAGTACTTCGGCAACACTAAAACATTGCGGTCACTGCCTTGTTCGCTCCGCAACATTTTGAGAAGAACCCGCTTCAGATGCCATTTGCTAACAGGCTGCCACGCGAGCAGGCAACTGGTCAGTGACTTCGTCAGCATGTGTGCGAGACAGGCCACACATGACAGTCTGGCCAGTCATACCATTCAGTTGTGGAGTGACCCAGAATAACACATTCTGCTTGGCTAATCACAAAATCACATGTACAGCACCTGATGGATTTTTATTTTTGGAAAATTCTATTCCATTCCATTGTCGGAAACCGAATACATTTTATGTAAGAATGCTCACGCATTCCATTGTCTGGAGAGAGTTAAAGAAGAATAAGAGAAAAGAAAGAAGATAAGAAAAAGATAAGAAGACAGTGCCAATAAAAGACACAAACAACAAATATCCTAAGTACAACATGTCAGCACAAGTGGATAGTGAGCACATGTGTACATATCACATGCAAAGACTATCACTTGGTTTGGGATAAACAACAACGTAACACATATGTGTGAAGACCAAACACTGACAGGAGATGACATTTCTAATACATTTAGATAGTGTAAAGTAGTTGAAGCTAAGCTGAGTTAGTGAAAGTACACTGAAAGTATGAATTATGTTAAGCTGATACTGTGTCAAAGTGACTCAAATGAATCAGTTAAAATGTAGCACTATACTGGAGTAAGCCGTATAGGAGAGGGCATGATAGCCAAATTACAATTAACAGACTGTGATACATATCAGATAGTTTTAATCGATAACTGATATTGATCCAACACTATCTTGTAATGACCACAACAGAATACTACACATGTAATAGAGGACTAAGCACACTGTAACTGTGAAGCTATAGTACTGAGGGTCATTGAAACACTGCAGCAGTACAACTGATATCAGCATGTAGAATTACACATGAATAATAGAAATGATAATGGAATCAGTGGCTTTGATATTAAACACTGTCAAACTGAGAAACCAAATAGTAAGTCAGTGCTCAATACAGTGTTTGGAAGAACTATCATGGCTTAACCAAGTGGCTTGCAGCTAGCAAATGAATTCAAACAAGTTATCCAGTTGCCTCAAACAAACACAGTAAACATGGCCTGTGTTCAACATTCAAATCATCTCCTCTGAAAGCGGGATAAGTAACGCCTAACCATCATCAGTGAGAGAAAATGAGAAAGAATATGTAGAACATTCTGGAATAGTCAATTAAACTATCAGTGGGCAGAGACGTCTCTAAATACAAATTCTTGACAGAACACATACAGTGGTAGTAACTACACCATCAATGTGTTTACTACATATAAACATGCTAGAGTGGACATTGAATTAACTGGAATGAACATAAAAGAAAAATTGAATCGACTTTCTTTGTCAGCTCATTGTATACTAATTTGTGCAGATCTATAGATTACCATGTTTTGCAATGTTCTTGAAGCGCCCTCACTGCCAGAATAAAAGAATAATGGAAATATAATAAAACACACAAAAAACCATGATTTAAACGACAATATTACGTCCAATACAATAACATCTGTTTATCACATGAAGAAGAAAGCAACAACATTGCTTTAGATATCATATTTAGTCAGAGTACGTCAGATGCACCGCAGCAGTGGGGATAAGTCTGCTTGCTTCAGAACTGAATATGCATGGTTCGATCCTGCTCGCATAACCCCTCTCCCTTTTTTTTCTCTCCCAAGCTTATCATCAATCTATCTATCTATCTATCTATCTATATATATTCATATATCATATTTAATATAGAACACTTTTTAATGAATTTTTAATCTCTTTTTTTTTCTTTTTTTTTGTTGTGCTCCTCCTGATTCCTTTACTGGATAAAGCGCGGAGCACAAGGGAGTCATGAGGGTTTGCCTCTTGTTTGTATATGACGTAAATTGCCGTTCCAGTGCTATCCATGTAGTTCAGTTAGCAAATCATTATGGAGAAGAAAGGGGTATTCCTCTTTGTGTATGCTCATTTAGATTTATTTTTATATAACAGACGAATTAAGCTAAGCATTCAGTCTTCTTGTGTACATTGAAACAAACTTGGATGAAGGGAAAATCAGAATAAATGTATGCTGTAAATGGCTGCCTTTATGACTCTGGGGAAGTACTTTGTCTACGTCATCAGCAGACAGCTTATTGGCTCTGAGTGGTTTGATCTCCAGGTATCAGATGAGTATCAGTATCAGTAGCTCAAAGAGGTGTCATTGCGTTCGGACAAATCCATATATGCTACACCACATCTGCCAAGCAGATGCCTGACCAGCAGTGTAACCCAATGTGCTTAGTCAGGCCTAGAGAAAAAAGAAAAAGAAAAGAAAAAAAAAAGAAGATAATATTAATAATTAAATTTTTGTTTAGTATGATTGCTACTCCTCTTCCTTCATGCCTTTGAAAGACAGTGAAATTCTCAGAATTTATTTGTCCGTCTGCACTTGTCCTGGTCTCTTGAAGACATAAGATGTCAGAATCATATACCAGTATCTCAATTGTCAGATGAATACAGCATCATAGGTTATGTTTTGGCTTTAACACATTTCATCCAGCGTCATGAGTCCCTTGTCACATGAGTGTGTACCCAGAGACCTCAGAATGTTTCTTGAACCCAGCTTCCAGTTGTAATGCACCATAACTGGTTTTTCTTGTAAAAGGTGGATATAAATCTGTTAGAGTTAACAGTATTCTGCATTGTATGAAAGTTGTCCCTATTACACTTGATAGTGTACTCACAAAAACCACGGAACAAACAACTGCAGTTCCGAGCCCTACTTTCAGTTCTGTTTTGTTTGTTCTGTTTCGTTTGTCTTGTCTTGTTTGTTCTGTTTCAGTTTTGTTTTATTCTCGTACAAACTAAACAGTGTTTAGTGTGTAGAATGGAACTGTTAAGACGGCAATAATTTAGTAGAAAAATATAACCTGATGTAAGCATGGAAAAAAAAGAAACATCCCTCCTCATCCCCCTGAAAAACAACGAAGCAAAACAAAAACCAAAGTCCCTCAGCCTCCCCTGACTACCACCCCAAAAGTTTTATTCAGTCTACACTTTACACATGCTAAAGTAATCACTTTACAACATGCATATCAATTCGACAATTGTGCTTTCAGAAACAAAATTTTAGTGATTGTTTTTTTCTGACTTAACCCTCTTTCAGTCTTCACTGCTTACTCTGTAGTAATGAGATGACTTAGTTTTACTTGGTATAAAATGAATGAAAAGATTTTTTAGAAAGCACTAGAAGTTATTTCCATGTATTTTTGAAAAACCCTGGTTAGTTGTACAATTGTAGAGGGGAAGTGGGGGAGTGAGTGGGTGGGAAGTTGTCAGAGGTAGGAAAGAAAAAGTTTATTACTGATTCTCAAGGAACTATATTCACATATTGTTGCATCCTTTATGGGTTTCATTGTGTGACCCTCAGTAACACGCGAGTTCAACAAGACCACAACAGGACGTTTGAACAATGGAGTGCCCCAAGTGCCCCCAAGACGAGGGGATTCTGAATTGAACCAGTTTCGCCAGACCCTGCCAGTATTTCAGATGCGACAGGAAATCCTTAGTACCATCAACGGCCATCAAGTTTCTCTCGTGTCTGGAGAGACTGGGTCAGGAAAAACCACTCAGGTACTGTAACAGCAATTTTCTATCGCCTTCATAGCTTTACTACAATGTGCCCTTTTTATGATGTTGACTGATTGGTCTGAGTTAGAAATACCTCTCCGTTTTACAAAGATTGTCTTGTTCAGTAGTAATCTAGTAGTCATACCCTTGATCTCATTCCTTTCAGCACTGCTTGCTTGTGTTTTGATGTGGTGCTTCAGTTCTCATATGAACTATATCCTCTTTTCATCATGGTCAGCAACACTATAGTTGGACATCAATTGCTTGGGGTAAGTTCCTTTGATTATTTATAGTCTCAGCAATGGAGTTCCAGTGCCCCCACTGCTTTATGTCCCCATATTGAGGTTGCAGAGCCACCTTAGTTTTCATTGATGAATTGCTGAAAATGAAAAGGTCTTCTTCTGACCTGAAGGACAACCATTGTACTATGCATAAGCATCAAAACGAGCAATCTACAGTTGGTTGTGTAAAAAAGGAAAAGGCCTTGCTGATTCACTGAAAGATAAATTGCTAGAAAACTGAAAACAGAACATTTTCATGGCCAGAACTTGAACCTCTGACTTTCTGATTACCTTAGTTAAAACAAACATTTTATGCGTAGGATTTGAAACATTGATTTACCAGGAGTTAGTGACAGGGAAAGAAGCAGCAAACTGTTTTATAGACAGCTATGAGCAGATCAGCACCATCCAGGTTCCAGAAGATACGAAACAAGTTTATGATGAGCTAAAGAACCACCAGGCTGAACAAGATCCATCAGAATACATGAACAAGCCTTTCAGCAAGGAGTTGGAGAAAGCACTACCACCCTGAAGGACAAGAGATCTCCTGGCCCTGACAAAGTTGCCAACGAGGTGCTTGGACATCATGGCATCAAAGCAAAATTCAGACTCCTCACTCTCTTCATTAACAGCTGGAAAAACGGGCATGTTCCACAGAACTGATGAGTTGATATGGTGCCCATGCACAAGATGGGTAATGACCAAGTGAAAGCAGACAGTTACCATCCCATCAGCCTTACCAGTTGTCTTGGCAAGCTCCTCGAGTGAATGATCACTATGCACCTGGAGAATAACATCATCACTCCAGAGCAAGCAGGCCTCAGGCAACACCGTTCCACTGAGGACCAGTTGACCTACATTGCCCAGAAGATTGAGGATAACTTTCAGGACAAACAGCACACTCTGATGGTGTGGATAGACATGAAAAAGGCTTTCGACTAAGTGTGGAAAAATGGGACCGTTTGAAACTCCAAAAGAGTGGTGTGACCAGCTGTATGTACGTAGTGGATCTCCCATTACCTGAACAATAGAAAGGCCTGAGTCCTTGTGAAATGGAGTATACAGTTGTAAGAAGACACCGAGAGAAGGAGTGCCCCAAGAGGTGTCTTGGTCCAGATCTTTATCAACGACATTGTCAGAGATCTGCTATGCAAAGTCCAGAGAGCTACATATACTAATGATTTGGTCCTTTGGTGTTCGGAGGAACACCTCACAACAGCCAACTACAGGTTGCAACAGCACGCTGAACGTTCTTGAAGGATGGACAAAACAGTGGTTTGTGAAGATGAACATCAAAAAGGCCACCTACACTGTCTTCAGCCTCTCAACAAAAGAACAGAAGGCCAAGCTGTATCAATGGACAAAATGATGACATTCTTGACTATGACCCGACTTGATGTCGAGCTGTCCCTGGATGGGGAGAGGGAACACCCAGTCATATTCAGTCCAGCATCCTTGGTGTTGGCCCCAGAGACTCTCAGAGTGGCCCTGAGAAAAAGTCTTTTTCCCTTCAGCACCTCCAGACCCACTATCCAAAAGAGTCCTAGACTCATGTTAATACTGACGGCTCAGCTGAGGAAGCTGTATGAAATGGTGGGGCATGAATCTACATTCAATACCCAAAAGGCAGAGAAGAAATGATCTGCTTCGCTACTGGCCTTTACTGCTCCAATTATAAGGCTGAGACAGAAGCTCTGAAAACAGCAGCAGCCCACATCAAGGTCAGTGCTCATGCTACCCATAACGTAGTTTTCCTGACTGATGCCCCATTCATCCTACATGCCTTCCAGTCCAACAGAAACACTGACCTAAAAGACCTGTATTCCACTCTTGCCTTCCTTTGCAGGAGCCACGCTGTCGTCCTGCATAGTGCTGGGCAATGAGACTTCTGACTCCTTCGCATAGGAAGGCACTACACAAGAGCAGGTGGATAAGGATAGGTCCACCAGCTTCTCTGAGGCCAAGCAACAGAAGTAGATGTAACAGCATCCATGCTACAAAAGGACAGATCCCTACTACCAGCTGACTAGGTGTGAACACTTGTCAGTGTTAAGACTCTTGACTGGCCACAACCATCTAAACCACCACCTCCACCTACACACTAAATTCTGCATTGATCACTCAGCACGGTGACCCTGTTGGATCAACAGCCAGACAACAGATCATCTGCTGCAATCCTGCCCCCTCTATGAGGTGCTCAGGAAGAGTACTGGTTGGATCCAACTACAGTGCTCCGGAAGCCCTATAGCTGTGTGGAGGATTCAACATACAGCTGCCTTCATGGAAACTGGGGTGTCCATCTAATGATTGGGAAGAAGAAGAAGAACCACAGATTTTCCCCGGTGCATGTCTAGTTCGATCTTTTTAGCACATGAATGCTGCTTAGGTTCCCTAGAGAAGTGTTAAAAAAGTATCTTATTAGCATCTTTAAATGCAGAAAGTGCAGTAAATTGGTATATCACTTTAACTGCTTGGGTGAGGAGATAAAAATATTGCCATTATATCAGGAATGCCAGTTGAATGAATAGGAGATGAGCAAACTGCTTGAGTTGGATTTTCATTAATACTCTAGGTGAAACTAGTCCTCTTGATGCTGGTCAGTTTTCTTGAATATTTGTTGTGTGGCATTCATTGAGCAGGTGCCACAGATGATCCTCGATGACTGCTACTCACACAACCAGCAGTGCCGCATCCTGTGTACACAGCCCCGTAGAATTGCTGCTCTCAGTGTGGCAGAACGAGTTGCAGCTGAGAGAGGAGAGAGAATTGGACAGACAGTTGGCTACCAGATACGTTTGGAGAGCAAGTGAGATCTTAATAATGTTGTGGGGTTTTTTTTGTTTTTTTTTCAATATTGTATTTATATTTATTTATGTGTTGACAAGAAAAATATCTGTTTATTGAGATTGGACAGGTTCTGTTGTCTGCATTTTATTTTGGGACTGAAATTAATTCACAGTTGCTCACCTCAAACTTGTCAACTCACTTAAGAATTAACTTTATTAAGTGTTGATTTGAATAGGTATTTGCAGGAGACATATGATTTGAACTGGTACCTCCACTTACTATTAAAACAAATGTTAGAAAAGGGATGGTTCATCGCCACCCGTTATTGTTCATAAAGGGAGTGTCTGGCTTCTGAACTGACACAGTTTTGACACTGTGATTGGTGTTCCCTCTTCTTAGGAGTCTCCAGACATACTTTGGAAGGAAAAAGGCAATTTTCCTTCTGAAGTAAGTTTTTCTTAGTACTGAAGTAAGCTTTTCTTAATACTTACTGCCTAGACAATCCTTCTCTCAGTTATGTGTGAAATAAAGAGATGGTTGATAAAAATCTACTTGTCTGATCCTGTTCTCTGCTTGTCTATCTGAAATTTTGTTGATAAGAATGACCTTCAGTTTTTATTTGCCTATGTCTCCAATTATCACGATGTTTCACACTGTACTGGCAAGTATTTTTGTGTAGTCAAATCTAACATTTGTTTAGAAGTGTGAAATGCAAAGTGTTTTGTGATGTTCCAGAGTGTCACCAAAAACTCTTTTGACATTTTGCACGAATGGGGTGTTATTGAGGACACTGATGGGAGGCACTGGGCCACTGGCGACTGTGACTCATGTTATTGTGGTTAGTATCGCATGTCATCTGGGATATAGATGTCTATCGTGAGTGCTCTGCTGGATTGTTACCTTGTTTGTATTGTTGTATGCTTTCATCTTGATTTGTATAAGTTTGTATTAGAGTAAAATCACAAACTTTCAGTGGTTTTAAACCTTGCTGTTAACATTGTACTGTTGCATATTATTCATGCATCCATCAAGCCACACACATACATACAGCTTGCTTTCACACACAGTTTACGTTTTTTCTCTCAGTCCTTCTCCATAGTTATACCTACCAGTAATCATTTGCACAGCCTGCAAAGCTGTGTAAATCCATTGACTGGGTCCACTTATTGTTTGCTAAGCTTCTGGCACCTTTTTTGCATATGAGGAAAACCCTCATTTCATGAGCTTCTATATGCTCCATTTTGCAAATCATTATCATCAGATTCGATGCATGGCATCAGTTATGTTTAAAAGGTACTTGGGAAGCACTTTGTGTGGGGCATCAGCTGACAGAATGGGTTAAATGTAGCTTTCATTTGGAAAGAGATTAGTGATTGTTATTACATGCTGGCTACATTTTTGATGCAAACACTGACTTCTCATAGAACTTGTAAAAGGTTTCATTTTAATAATGGTGTGTACGTCTTTTATACTTTGTTTTTATCCATATCAGCAAAATGTAATTGCCCGATTCTTTGTTTTATCCATTTTAACAAAAGTAAATGTCTGATATTTTTTTCATGATTTAACCTTTAGACTGTTATGAAAGCCATTTCAGTATCACATATGATTCACTCCCCAGCCACTGCTGTGTAAGCCATTCCCAAATGGTGGTTACATATCTCTGTCTTGTGAAAGTTTCTTTGTTGGTCAGGAATTAATTAGATTGATAGCTTTGTTTCAACTTACTCTTACTAGTCTGAGAATAACTTTGAAACCCCTTATGTCACTGAGGAGTGTGTTTTTTCAAGTGAAAGTAATTCCTGTGAAGTTAATTGTCTGTCAAATAGCTTGATGAGCGACTTGCATGCGTTTCTGCAGGATAATTCAGTGCTTTGAGGCAATATCTTAAGTATTTATTGTCTTTATTTTGTATATTGATCACTGCTTTCTTATTCTGAATCTTCTTGAGAAGTGAAATATGTTCCTGGCGCACTAGTGCTAGGTCTTTTAATCCACAGGTCAATGATTCTAATCATTGTCCAACCAGAACCCTCATTTTTAAAGACTTCAGTTGCGACAATGATTTAGTCATGTTCTTTTTGTATGATAAGGTCTTCAACAATACTGATAATTGTTTGGGGCGTGGTGGTAATTGTTTTGAAACTATCTTTGTTTTTTCTGCTTCACCATATTACCTGATGGAGTCTCCCGTTGGTCTGACAGATGAGTAGGCAGGCAGGCTTATCTGTCGGTGTGTGTCCTCATATGGGAGAGGCCGATTCTGGATGCACAGCACTTCCCACAGGTGTTGCAAGGGAAAATGTCTCCAGAAGTTGAGCCCTGCTTCCTTCGCTCACGCTTCTCCTTAATGGCCAGCGTTCTCTTGTTTTCAAATATCTTTATGCCACTAGAGCACAGCACCCTCCAGCGACAGCGGTCAAGGGCATGAGTTTCCCAGGAAGTGATGTCTGTGTCACAGGCTTTGAGGTTTGTCTTCAAGGTGTCCTGAAGCGCTTGCAGGGTCTTCCACGTTCACAGTGGCCTTCCTTCAGCTGGCCATACAAAAGCATCTTCGTCATCCTGCTGTCTGTCATGCGGACGTGTCCTGTCCAGCGTAGCTGGCACTGGATCAGCAGGCTTTCGATGCTGGGCAGGCCGCTCCTCTCTAGGACCTGGAGGTTGGAGACCATGTCTTGCCACTTTATGCCGAGGATCTTTCGTAGGCATCTCTGGTGAAATTGCTCAAGTTGTTGAATGTGACGGCGATACATCGTCCATGTTTCACAGCAGTACAACAAGGTGGTCAGCACAACAGCTCTGTAGGTTTTGATTTTGGCGCTGAGCCTGATGCCTTTGTTGTTCCACAGCCTGTTGTTGAGTCTGCCAAAGGCGGAGCTGGCCTTGGCGATGCGCAGCGTCACTTGTGCATCAAGGGCTCCGTTGCTGCATAGGGTGCTGCCCAGGTAGCAAAACTTGTCAGCTGACCTGATCTCTGTGTCATTGATCTCGATTGCAGGTGGGGGGGAGGCACTGGCGTTCTATGAGCTAGCTGGTTGGTACATGGACTCGGTCTTGCTGAGGCTGATGGTGAGTCCAAAGCATCTGCAGGAGGTTGAGAACCTGTCCATAATGAACTGCATGTTCTCATGGGTGTGTGCAGCAAGCACGCAGTCATCAGCGAAGAGGAATTCTCTCAACAGTGCCTCAAACACCCTGGACCTGGTGTGGAGTCGCCGCAAGTTGAAAAGTTTGCCATCTGTGCGAAACTGAATATAGATGCCCCGGTCACAGTCTTGGAAGGCGTCAATCAGCATGGCAGAGAAGAGAATGGAGAACAGTGTGGGTGCCAGGACGCAGCCCTGCTTCACTCCATTTACCACAGGGAACGGATCCAACATGTCAGTATTTTCCTGTACTCTTGCCTGCATCGTGGAAAGACGTAATCAGCTGGATTAGGCTCTCTGGGCAGCCGAACTTTAGGAGGATCTTCCACAGACCACGGTGGTTCACCGTGTCGAAGGCCTTAGTCAGGTCTACAAAGACCATGTGGAGCTCCTTGTTCTGCTCACGGCACTTCTCTTGCATCTGGCGTACGGCAAACACCATGTCACATGTTCCCCTGCCTGAGTGGAAGCCACACTGTGCTTCAGGGATGACTGTGTTGGAGACATGGTCAACCAGTCTGTTCAGTATGATGCGGGCGAAGATTTTGCCGGCGATGCAGAGGAGAGAGATTCCACGGTGGTTATCGCAGGATGTTTTGTCTCCCTTCCGTTTGTAAATGTGGACAATAGAAGCATCCCTGAAATCCTGTGCGCGCGGTACCATGCCTCGTATGCCATCCTACGAAGGCAGGGATCATGATGCTGGGAGAGATACTCGGCAAGAGACTCTCCCAGGCCCGGAGCTCATGATTTCTCCCGATAGGGACCGCGGCGATGCGTCTGCAGACGCAGATCGCGGAGGGGACGCTCATCCCGATAAAACGGTCATGAAGGGGACCGGGGGGAAAGGGATACGAGCGTTGCCTCCCGAGGTGTCCCAGCGCGAGGCAGGTGGAGGGGGGAGTAGCATGTTCTCTCTTGGTGGTGGGAACTCGCGGCTGGGTGCGGACTCCCAAGGGGAGGCCGCCCCCCACCGTTACCCGGGTCCCCACATGGAGACGGCCCTCAGGGGCCCCAGTGCTGTTCCCCCTCCTCCCTTCTCGGTCGACCCCCCTCCCCCACCTCCTGGGGGAGAAAAACATTTGGTTCCGGGGGGGGACCTCCACTTTGCCCACCCCGGGCCAAGCCACCCCAGTCTCCCCACGGGAGGGGATTCGGGGCGCGTGGCAACCTGCTCTGCAGGTCTTCCCGCTATCCGGCCGGTCTCCCCTGCTGGGGTAGTCCTGCGCATGTCAGGCGGTTCCCGGCAGTCAGACCGCCGGCCTTTCGGCCTGTCTGACACCCAAGTCGGACCTGACCTCCCTCCAACTTGGCCAGGTTTTTCCCTTCAGCGAGGTCAAGGCGCCGGTGACCCTTGGGGCTGGGGTCACGGGATGGCTGGTGCCCACGGGTGGTATCCCCCATTCTACCCGTACTGGGGTGCACCTATGGTGCATGCTGGGTTCCCGGGAGGACCAGGGACTAACCCCTGGTCCGCTCCCCACCGGACCCAACCCAGCACAGACCACAGAGTGACACACACAGCCCCGACAAGAGGGATTGACTCCTCGTCGGGCAGGTTGAGCTCCTCGACCAGTATTAACACTACAGCCTCGAATCGGTCCTCTGTCAGCACGCAGGTGACCTCCACGGTCACTACGGCTTCCTTTTCAGGACCGACGGCAGCTTAGGGGCCCCGCTCAGCCCGTGGGAGCCTGCCGTTCCCACCTACCCAGCCCTCGGTCCTTAAAGGAGATGAGTGGGTGTTTGTCCCCTCACAGCACTCGTGGGTCCCTCTGGCGTCCAGGGACGCTCTCTCTAAGAAGGTGTGGTACCCACCATCCCAAGCATGGTTGGACCTACGGTCCACACACTCCCCACCCTCTTCAGGTGTCAAGGACATAATAGAGGAGACCAGGGTCCCTGCTCGGGATCGCCCCAGCTCATCCCGCTGGGCTGACCACAGCCCACAGGACGCCCCCGTGGGTACATCCACTTGGGATGGCACCCAGCAGGGGATGGACTGTGAACAAGAGGGACAGCCCCTGTCTTCGGATGAGGACGAACAAGCGGATGAGCACTCTTCGCCCCCATCCCAGTGCGACAGATGGAGCCCACGCCTCCCTAGGGACCAGCCTGAACCAAACTCGGACTTTGCCGAGCTCGAACTGACCCTCCCCAATAGGGTCACGCATGCTGAATCAGTCCCTCAGGCAACTTTGTCACCCTTAACCCTCCTACGGTCAGGTGACTAACTCCAGAACCACAAGGCGACTCAGAGTGCCAGAAATGGCTCAGGAGTGGCTTAATAAGCCAGCCCGCACCGTCAGGGGTGCTGCTTCCATCCCTCCTCCAGGCAGGGAGTCCCTCTCTGCCCTGGGCGCTTTTACCCCAGGCAAGTTCCTTAAAGATCCCTCCAAGGGAGGAGTGTGGTCCTGGTACACACAGGAACACCCTGCCTACAGGGAAGCAGAGCCCTCCGCGCAGGACAGGATGTTGGTCTCACAGCGCACCACCTTCTCCACCTCAGCTACTCTTCCCTTTAAGACATTTGCAGAGTGGGACAAACTGGCCCGCCGCTGCCTCCTCGAGGTTTCCACGGCTTATACTTTCTTTGACGCGTTCCTCCACAGAGCCAATGAGCTGTGGGAACAACGTCCAGTTCAGCAGGACACGGAGTCTCCTTCCTCTGGCCTGCCTGGCCTCTTCTCAGACCCGAGGTTAAACACTTTTGGCAATCGAGTAGCGTCTGGTCTCACGGCAGCTGCAGACGCAGCTACCAGCCTTTACTTCAATACTGTGCTAGCGCGGCGGGATGCTGTTCTCCGCCTCTCTAACATTCCAGTAGAGGAGAGAGCTGCCCTGCGGTCCATCCCAGCACAGCAGCACTCCCTCTTCGGCCAGTATGCGCCGCATTTTGTCAGCCACAGGGCAGAGACAAACAGGGAGGTGGCCTCATATTTAGCCCACTCCTCCCAGGGGCACCAGGGTTCTATGCCATTGAAGAGACCCGCCACCAGGGCTCCTCCATATACCTCGCCTCCTAAGTCAAAGCGGCGTGCTCAGAATCAGCGGCAGAGGAACAAACCACCTCATGGCCGTCCAAGCCGTCCGGCCATGCCCAAGGCCAGAAGGCAGCACCCCCAATGACTGGGCCCCGATTCAGCACCGCCAGTTGTTCAGCCCCTCCAAGTAGGAAACTTGTCCCGGCACGCTCATCAGTGGCGTGCTCTGGGACTCAACGACTGGATTGTTTCGGTGCTAGAGTCGGGGTACATGCTCCCTTGGGTGGGGGACCGCCCCCCTCTAAGATCCACTCCTCCTCCTTATGTGCCCAGCTCGATGGAGCAGGAGAGCGTCTTAGAGAAAGAGATATCGCACCTACTCCTCATAGGGGCGATATCTCAACTCTCGGACCCGGGCCCCGGTTTTTACGGCCGGTTGTTCGTGATTCCAAAGGTCTCCGGAGGGTGGAGACCAGTCCTGGACTTGTCCCCCCTCAACAGATTCCTCCCCAAGATGAAATTCAAGATGGACACACAGGCACAGATTCGGGCGACGTCCATCGATCTGAAAGATGCTTATTTCCATATCCTCATCCACCCGGCATCCCGCCGGTACCTGAGGTTCGTGTGGAGGGACAGAGTGTTCCAGTTCTCTGTCCTCCCATTTGGTCTGTCCCTTGCCCCTTTCCTGTTTACCAAGGTGGTGCGGGAATTGGTGTCAATCGTCCGGTCGGAGTCCATTCGGCTCTGTGTGTACCTGGACGACTGGCTTATTCTGGCCCAGTCACAGGCTCTGTGCCAGAGTCATACAGCCAGACTTCTAGACCTGTGCGCCCAACTGGGCTTCATCACGAACCAGGAGAAATGCGATCTGTCCCCGAGCCAGTCCTTCGACTTCTTAGGGATGAGATTCGACACGCGGTCTATGATAGTCTCTCCGACGCCAGATCGGTGGGACCGTCTGGCAGGCCTCATCAACCACTTGCGCCATTCCTCCCAAGCAACAGCGCGGACACTTTCTTCCGTCCTGGGCATGATGGAGTCCATGGCACCTCTCATCCCTCTGGGCAGGGTTCTCAAGCGCCCTCAGGCTACGGTGGTCCCAGAGCACTCAGCCATGGGATACCCGGATATGTCTGGGCGAGTGGTTCCTCGAGGTGACATCAGAGTGGTTAACCACCCCTCTTCTGACACAGGGGGTGCCCATAGCCCCACCTACTCTTCAGGTGGCACTATTCACAGACGCCTCCTCCCTGGGCTGGGGAGCCCACATGGACTCACTCCATGCAGCAGGGACTTGGTCCCCGGAGGAGCGCCTATGCCACATCAATGTTCTGGAACTGGAGGCAGTTCGCAGGGCTCTCCAGCACTTCATGGCGGAGGCCAACGGCAAGACCATTCGCTTGTTCACGGACAATACAACAGTCGCATGTTACGTGAACAAAGGGGGGGGAGCGCACTTGGAAGACCTCTCTCTGCGGACCGAGGCTCTCCTCCGTTGGTGCCACAGCAAGGGCATTGCACTTTCAGCGAGACACATAGCAGGGAAAGACAACATTTTGGCAGATGCTCTCAGCAGGTCCAAGAGTGTCATACACACAGAGTGGACCCTGGACAAGGACACCCTGCAAGGAGTGTGGGAACAGTGGTTCCGGCCGATGGTGGACCTGTTTGCGACAAGGTTCAGCAAGAGACTTCCCACTTACATCTCTCCGGTCGCTGACCCAGAAGCATGGGCAGTGGATGCTCTCTCTCTAGACTGGAGCAGTCTGATTGCCTACGCATTTCTTCCCTTTCCAATCCTGTCCAAGGTGATACGGAAAGCCAGGTTGGAACGCCCGCAGCTGATCCTCATTGCGCCGAAATGGCCAGCCCAGCCCTGGTTTCCGGTCCTTCAGTCCCTGACACATGTTCCACCACTGGAAGTGGAAACCAAACCTCATCTGCTGAGGCAGCCTCGTTCGGGCATTCCTCACTCCAATCCTCAAATGCTCCACCTGCACGCGTGGCTGCTTTGCGGGCGGAACTGTCAGCATCACCATTGAAGTCTTCCACCCCTCGGTCAGCCTCTGTGTCGGCCGCGCTGACCAAGGGGGGTGCCTCCTCTGACCTCCTCTCCATAGTCTCCAAAGCCAGGAGGAACAGAGACCTTGTATGACTTTCGCTGGAAGAAATGGCTGAGTTGGTGTACAGCTCAGAACATTCCCCCTACTAACCCTACGAGCATGCAGCTGGCCAACTTTCTGGCTCACTGCTCCTCGGTTCTCAACCTGTCTGCTAGTTCTGTGAGAGGGTACAGGTCTGCCATTTGTACCACTATCAAACAGCTAGGTGGTCCTGCTTTTGAAGCTGATTTCCTGCTCAGAGAGGTGGCTAGGGGCGCCTCTCTGAAGGAAGCTAGGAATCCCAGAAGAGTGCCCCTCTGGGACTTGTTCCTGGTGCTGGATTTCATTCGAAAACAGCCCTTTGAGCCATTGGGGACTATTCCTTTTGACCTGCTCACTCTCAAGACCACTTTCGTTCTGTTGCTGGCCACGGGCCGTCGTAGAAGTGAGATTCATGGTCTTAGTGGTATGCCACAAGATCTAGCATTCCACAGAGATGGTTCCATCACTCTTCGTTTCCTTCCAGAGTTTCTGGCTAAGAACCAAGACCCCGAGGTCCCTTCCCCCTCTCTCAGGGTCAGACCTTTGTCTGATATTCTTGCCCAAGATGATGAAGATAGGCATCTCTGCCCCGTTCGGTGCCTCAAATACTATTGGGATAGGTCTCGCCATAGGCGTTCTTCTCAGAGGCGCCTTCTCATCTCCCGCAATGAGAATTACAAGAAAGATATCGCTGCAGGCACCATTTCCCGCTGGGTTTCCCAAGTCATTCGTACAGCCTACTCTCATGCACACAAGGATATCAGTTGTCTTAATCCCAGAACACACGAAGTGCGGGCCATAGCTACTTCGGCTGCTTTCCAGCACTCGGTACCACTGCAGCATGTCTTGGAGGCAGCCTTCTGGCGGTCTGAGAATCCCTTCATCAACTTCTACCTCCGGGATTTCCGTATGACCAGGGCTGACGGTTCCAAGGGGTTTTCCTTTGTCGCGGCTAACACTGCCGTCTCAGTTTCAAGGGCTCCCCATACGAACCAGTAGGCGTTGCCCTCCTCCATTTGCTTTAAATTCTGCATCAGTTTGACATGGTACAGTATATGACACCAAAAGGAGGAGTTTGTATTATACTCCATGTTTGGTGTTTGCATATACTTACCATGTCAAACTCGAATGCCCGCCCGTCCGTCCCCGCGTCTCCGCCGTGGTTCTCATGGGGCATTTTCGTTCATGGCCATGGAATGATTCAGCGCTTATAGCTGTTAGAGGCGTTTGATTGGCTAAGAGCGGGCCAGACAAAGAGGGGCGTCTTTTCACTGTTAGCCGCACGAAATTTGGCCAAACAGAGCAAACCATAGGCCTAGTTTGCATCAGTTTGACATGGTAAGTATATGCAAACACCAAACATGGAGTATAATACAAACTCCTGTTACTTCCAAAAGATGTATTTGATGACTTTTCTTCCAATATTTCATTAGCCACTGAAAAGATTTTGAATGATTATTCATTGCTTAGAATTTTTTCAGAAATTTTAAACTCCAGTCCAGTTGGTATCCTCCTTTGATGTATTATATTTAATACTGTTATTTATATTTACATTGTTGTAGGTTAATACTTGTCGATATGCATATACATATTCTCCTTCCCATGACAACTCATTCAATACACCAAAACCTCTTTAGACTTTTTCTTATAATATACTTTTCCTCTGATACATAAGATGAACTTTTTTTCTTCTTTTTTTTTAACACTAATATTCACATGCATTCCCTTTCCTTTATACACTACTTTACTCCTTTCCATCTAAAAACACTTATAGTGAATAGACGTTAAACTGAAGAAGAAAACACACACACACACACACTCATGGTATGGTTTGAACGGTGCATGATCTAAACTCAGCACCTCAAAAAGTACAGACAGATGAAAATGTAAACTGACCGGTGAAAGCAGGAACACGTGGAAAGTTGATGATGTCACGCACCCACGTTTGCTGCCTCTGATTTCCACCAACAGCATGTTGCACATTGTTGTTGTTGACTGGTTCATCATTTCTTCGATCATCAACAACTATAGAATCATCACTGTCACTGTCGCTTTCTCCGTTTTTGAGTTGAAAATCAGGATCGCCATCACCCACACGCACCTCCTCGGTATCATAATTTCTTCGTCATCCGTAACGACAACATCTTCAAGTAAATTGTCTTCATTTTCTCTGTCTTCATCTTCACCTTCTGAACAGTACCTTCATCGCCAGAGCCATTCGGAACAACTTCTTGAAGCACTTCTTCAAGTGACATGACCGTCCGCCTTGTCCGTTCCAACGCCATCCTTGATAGCAAAATGACTGGTCTCGAGTCCTTTGTTTGAAGTTGGGGATTCAACCGGATAATGCTGACTAGGTCAGCATAAACTGGTCTAAAAATAGATGGTTGATTGGTATGTGGAATTCCTTGTGTTTTTTTCCCTCAGACTGTTGATGGGTGGTCTTTGTTTCGAAACAAAGCTCGGCACGCAAATGCGCGCGCCGTGTGTTTAACTATAAATGGCGCTACCTTGCAGATATGTGTGAGTCGTGCCCAGCGGAGCATCGGCCTCCGCGCATATATGCGTGGTACGTTGTTATAAAGTTAATGCTATAGTTGGAGATCACATTATCAAACGTTTCTGAAGCAGTATTTGCATTCCTTAGGCACTGCTGTTGTTTTTGTATTGCTGTAATTAGTTCATATTTCTTCATTCGTAAATACCATATTATGCATAGTTGAGAGGCCATGGTTTTTATGTGACTCACTGAATATAAAACGAATGGATCCAAGCTGAGTAGATAACAAGTTCTTGGTTTGTTGCTCATGAAATGTATATGGGTTTGCGTTCATCAGCAAGTTGCTTGTTGTATGTATTTGTATACTTAGGCATTGTTATTTGAGTATATTTTTTATATATACCTTTTCTTCAGTTGTGTAAACAAAGTGAATATGTTTTAACTCGGTGATTGGTTGTCTCTGTGTGTGTGTGTGTATGTGTGTGTGTGTGTGTGTGTCCGTGGTAAACTTTAACATTGCCATTTTCTCTGCAAATACTTTGTCAGTTGTCACCAAATTTGGCATAAAAATAGGAAAAATTCAGTTCTTTCCAGTCATCTTCTTTAACCCTTTCGCTGCCAGGAAAATAAGATTTAAGTGAAATCTATTTGCCAGGGTTTTTTCACAAAAAACGGGTATAAATTTTCCAAAAATTCTGTGCTCTTTGTTATTGGAGAAAGACCCATAAAAGTATATATTTTCTGAAAGGTGAATGAATAAAGAATACAAAACACATGCTGTTTTCCCATTTTATATATTTTTAGTGACATGCTGTTGTTTTGAAATCAGTGTTTTGTTTTTTGTCACATTTTCAACTTGTTCATTGGAAACATTAGTCAGGTAATTTGCACAAAAACATCATATATTCTGGACAAATGGATATCTGCAAACACAAAATCATACTAGAACAACCACAATATATATATATATATTTTTTAAGAGATAGATACACAATACATTGTGACTTCTCCAAGTGATAAGATGGATGTGAGGCCACGCCCCCTCAGTCTCCACCCCCCCCCCCGCACCCCCCCTTCCCCCCCCCTCCTCCTCCTCACCCCTCTCACACGGTCACTTGATTCAGTTCTCATCAGACCGCGTTGGCTGCATGCCAAGAATATCGCTCTGCTGCTAATTCGGTCATCTGTCGTCTGCTAACATCTGTACAGCCGGCATCACTCACTGACAGTCGCATCTTGGCCACTGTCTTGATTACTCCCTTTATTTTCTATCAGATCGTCCTATAAATGTTCATCTCTGTCTTCTCCTTCGAATTTACGCTTCAATTCTTTCTGAGCATCAGCTAAAGAAGGAAATCATGGTTGATTTAGTTCGTCACGATCGCATGTCTTAAGCACGGCGTCAGTCCGACATTTTGTTGAGCGAGCGAGGAGAGAAGTCAGGCAAACACTTGGACAGTGACCCAACCAAAACGTTCAAATAAAGGACTGCTTCATGACGTAGATGGGGTTTCTAGCTATGAATAGAATCTAGAGAGATTCCCCAGGCTAAAGCTACCACTATTTTTGCCAAGGAAGTGAATGCAAACCAGGGAAAAGTCAGAATATTTCGATGACGAGTTATCTCGTCATGCAGGCAGTGAAGCATACATGCTTGCCATGACGAGTTATCTCGTCATGCAGGCAGCCTAGGGGTTAAAACAATATTGTACCTCTGCAATGGGCACAAAAAAAAAAAAGAAAAAAAAAAAGAAGCCAAATTATATGCAAACTGAATTTACTGTTATATTTATTTATTTTTTATTCTCTAAACTTGGCACTTTGATCTGATATTCTGACACGGCATCAAGAGCAGTCATTTTTGACTCACTTGTGTAAACAAAGTGAGTCTATGTTTTAACCTGGTGTTTGGTTGTCTCTGTGTGTGTGTGTGTGTGTGTATCTGTGTGTCTGTGGTAAACATTAACATTGCCATTTTCTCTGCAAATACTTTGTCAGTTGACACCAAATTAGGCATAAAAATAGGAAAAATTCAGTGCTTTCCAATCATCTTGTTTAAAACAATATTGCACCTCTGGGATGGGCACAAAAAAATTAAAAAAAGAAGCCAAATTATATGCAAACTGCATTTACAGTTATATTTATATATTTTTTATTCTCTAAACTTGGCACTTTGATCTGATATTCTGACACAACAACAAGAGCAGTCATTATTATCATTTTTTGTTCAAACAGGAACTTCTTTTGCTAAGCATGGAAGTTATATTTATTTTGCAAACGTTTTGGTGCAGAGAGTAAAAAAGGGAAATTAAACTATAATCAATGCTGGGGGACTTAATTTGCTTTAAACTGATCTTTCTCATCTTAAACATTACATTTTGAAATTATACTCAGTACATAAAAAGCTTGTGTGTTTTACTCTCAGTGTACAGGGCTTTCACTATGTTCATTCACCCAAGTGGTCTTATTCAGAAAATACTAAAAATCAATACAAGTAGACTTTATAGATCTATTGGCTGAGCCCTGAAGGTCATGGACAAAAATCAATTGCGTACACATATTTATACACATTCAAAGAGTGTGCTCATATTCTTCGCGAACGCGAACGACGCCATTTTGTTTCAAGTTGTTGACCTGCCCGTTCAATCCTATATTCAATCGACAATACACAATAACATGTGATGGAAAGTTGGAGAAGGAGACCATTAAATATTTATTCAAAGAAAGATTTGTGAACGCCTCATCACTTACTGGATTATGCCCCAAACTGCCATAAAAATATCCACAGAATCAGTCGGAATTCACAGTTAAAAATAATTAACCATGTGAGTTAATACCCTTGAATTGATGAAACGTAAAAATTTCCAGTCTTGACTTTTCTCAAAATGAAGTCCTTTTCACTTCATAAGACGTTTAGAAGTACTTGTACTTGGATGTATGTGTTATTAGTTTAACAAAATACTCAATTTTCATATCAACTTTAAAACTATAAAACTAGAATGAACATAAAAGAGAAATTGAATCGACCGTGTCAACTGGGTGTAACTAACTGAAACTTATACATCTATCTAGATCCAGAGAAAACGGCTAAATGTTGCAGTGTGATTGTGGCAATAGCCACGTCTCCTTTTACCGCGGACTTAAAAAGAATTTTTAATTGCCCTTGAAGATTTTTTGAATGCCCAAGTTACACCAGAATAATATTATTTAAACAGCGTTCTTACCGCGAATACTGCAATTGATTTATCGCCCTTTAAAAAAGCATGGTTAAATATTATGTTTTTGAACGTCAGTTAAGGAGCCACGATAGTGTAATGGGTAAGACAGTTTCTTCTCACCCGAACACGTGGAGTTAGAATCTGCTGTTAGGACTTTTTTTTCTTTTACACCCGAAGCTTTATAATAACAAATACAGAACACATTTTAACGATTAGATTTTTTTTTTTTTTTAAGTGTATCACAAGTGAGTCTTGAAGGCCTTGCCTCTCGTGTTATCATTTTTTGTTCAAGCAGGAACTTCTTTTGCTAAACATGGAAGTTATATTTCTGGTGCATGTCTTTGTTGCAGCTAGTAAAAAAGGGAAATTAATCTGTAATTAATGCTAGGGGGTTAATTTACTTTAAACTGATCTTTCTCATCTTAAACATTACATTTTGAAATTATACTCAATACATAAAAAGCTTGTGTGTTTTACTCTCAGTGTACAGGGCTTTCACTATGTTCATTCGCCCAAGTGGTCTTTTTTGGAAAATACTAAAATCAATACTATGAGTGGATTTTATAGATCTAATTTCTAATATCATCATCTTAGATGAACAGACTATAAATAAATAATAATTTTCTTCAATTGGTCTGAAATTTATTAAAAAAAAAAAAAAAAAGAAAAAAAAAAGGAAGAAAAATCAAGTGCATTTTTACCTATTTAAAGAAATAAAAACACATAAGTATAGTCAAAATGCACAAAGGTCAAAACATTTGTTAATACCCCAAGTTAAAAAGCTCCAGCATATGTGGCAGAACATGCGGTGGATTGATTTGCCATGATAATATTGAATGTCATAAAAAAATAAGTCTTTGCCAGTTGTCTGCACTTAATGCTGTCGTTATTGTTGCAGTAAAAATGGATTGTGTAAAACTCCCCCGAAAATTGAGTATGACTGCCTTCCATGGCCAGGTAAATACGGTCATACATGTAAAAAGCCCACTCGTGTACATACGAGTGAACTTGGGAGTTGCAGCTCATGAACAAAGAAGAAGAAGAAGAAGAATGTGTGAAAAATGAAAATCCTTATACAAGGGGATAAAGCTTGTGACTTGCTTGATGAAGATGGATCTTATACTGGTCATGTACCATGGATTTGCGAAATTATAGGCTTCAGAAATGGTCTATTTCAGTTGATAATGGCAGGGTTGTGTTTGTTAGGCTCCAGTGTTGATTGCTCATTGAAGATTTTTCTTATGAAGGAGCCCTGCCATTTATTGATAGACTGGGGAACTCCAGTGTTGATTAGTCGTTGTAATAGGACTGTTTTTTTTAATTTTTTTATTTTATTTTTTTTAAATCACTTTTGACCTTCGATGTCTTGTAGGGGAGGTAGGTCAAAGGTCAAATTGGGTTTGACATTAGGCTGGTGATTTTGATTCCAACATTCCTTTAATAGAGTGTGTGTGTGTGTGTGTTATTTGTTTGCGTGTATTTTGTGCTTTTGTTCGTGTGTATGTGTAATGTTTCTTTTTTAACAAATCTTGAAGGTCACATATTCATTGATCATGACAAAATATTTTTCATCTGAATTGTGCCCTTTCATTTTCCATTCAGAAAAGATATACTTTTTCCTGTGTCAGTTAAGAAATTCATCCATTTCTCTTGTAAAGCTAAGGGTGAACATGTGGGAACTATAAAATTCTGCATAATACATTCGTGTGATGTTTTCTTTTAAAAACCCACTGTGACACATACGCAAACACATGCACACATGCGCACCAACACGCACATGCACGCAGCACACACATGCAGGCACAGAGTAAGCTGGGCTGAAAACAATCTACCATTGATCAGCTTAAGATAAACTCAAGCTATTTTTCTTTTTTCTTTCTGGCCACCAGCTTATCTTCACAAATGACATAAGGTCTGGTACATCACTAAGTGGCAAGCCCTTCTTTGCAGTGAAGGCAAGGATAATGTAATTCATTGTATCTGCGTTGCTGGTTGTGTCTTTCCTGCAGTTTCGGTAAACAGGTTGTGGACATGACAGCTCCCATGTGTCGTGGCTGATGTTGAAGGCCTTCAGAGAAGCTTTCATTGTCTTTGAAGCGCTTCTTTTGGCCTCCATGGGAGCGCTTGCCATGTTGGAGTTCGCCATACAGCAGTTTCTTGGGGAGCCAGTGGTCTGGCATGTGAACTACATCACATGGCCTGCCCAGCGCAGCTGGGCCTGCATCAAGATGGTGTAGATGCTGGACAAGTTTGCATGAGTGAGCACCTTTGTATCAGGGATCTTCTCTTGCCACTTTATGCCGAGAAGTTTTCTGAGGCTGGTGGTGTGGAAGTGGTTCAGCTTTTTGGCGCGGCGTTTGTAGACCATCCATGATTCACATCCATAGAGCAGTGTGGTGAGAACTATGGCCTTGTATACTTTGAGCTTCGTCTCCAGGGTGATGCCTCTCCTGTTCCAAACGTTCTTATGGAGTCTGCTGAAGGCAGCGCTGGCTTTGGCGAGTCTGGCATTCACCTCGTCGTTGATGACAACTGTGCGAGAGAGTGTACTGCCCAGGTATGTGAACTTGTCCACTGCGTTCAGTCGTTGCCCGTTGATGAAGATGTTTGGTTCAACGTAAGGCTTTCCTGGAGCTGGCTGGTGCATCACCTCAGTCTTCTTTGTGCTGATTGTGAGGCCAAAGTTGTCACAGGCAGCAGAGAACTTGTCAACGCTGTGTTGCATGTCAGCTTCGGAGAAAGCGTTTAGAGCGCAGTCATCAGCAAACAGGAAGTCGTTGACGGTGTCTGTCCTCACCTTGGTTTTTGCTTGAAGCCTCCTGAGGTTGAAGAGTGAGCCATCTGTGCGGTACCTGATGCCAATGCCTACGTCAGTGTCTCTGAAGGCATCTGTCAGCATGGCTGAAAACATGAGACTGAACAGGGTGGGGGCAAGAACACACCCTTGCTTGACTCCATTGGAGACAGGGAATGGTTCTGAAGTCTCTCCGTTGTCTTGGACTTGGGCCAGGATCCCATCGTGTAGTTGCTGTATGATGGTGATGAACTTTCTGGGACATCCGTACTTTGCCAAGATTCTCCAAAGGCCATCTCTGCTAACAGTATCGAAGGCCTTGGTCAGATCGACATAGGTGGAGTAAAGGTCGGCGTTCTGTTCCTGACACTTCTCCTGGAACTGCCTGGCAGCAAACACCATGTCAATAGTCCCGCGTTCTTTCCGGAATCCACACTGGCTCTCTGGTAGGAGACCTTGCTCAAGGTGCGCTATGAGACGGTTGAGTAGCACTCTGGCCAGAGTCTTGCCTGCAATGGACAGCAGGGATATCCCACGATGGTTGTCACAGGCCTGACAATTTCCTTTGCGCTTGTACAGGTGTATGATGGAAGCGTCTTTGAAGTCCTGTGGAACTGCCTCATGCTGCCAGATGAGCTGGAACAGCTGATGAAGCTTCTCAGTCAGTGCCATACCACCTTCTTTGTAGACCTCAGCTAGAATGGAGTCTGAGCCAGGGGCTTTGCCATTGGATAGCAGACAGATAGCTTTCTGGGTCTCCTCCAAAGTTGGAATGGCATCCAATGATTCACTGACTGGCACCTGGGGGAGTCGGTTGATGGCTCCATCATTGATGGTGGAAGGGCAGTTCAGTACGCTGTCAAAGTGTTCAGCCCATCTCTCAAGGATCCAGTCCTTGTCAGTGATTAGGGTAGAACCGTCAGCACTGAGGAGTGGAGCAGATCTGGAGGTGGTGGGACCATAGACTTCTTTCAGGCCGTTATAGAAGTTCATGTCGTTCCTGTCTGCAAAACCCTGGATCTCATCAGCTTTGTTGCTCAACCAGGAATCCTGCATCTGCCGCAGCTTCAGCTGGATGGTGCTGCGTGCGCTCTTCAGTCCTCCCGAAACCTGGAGGGGGTCAGGCTGGTGTTCTCCTGACCCACTCCCGGGAGGGTCACTACCTTGTCGTGGTCGGGAGGCTTAGTGGCCAGTGATCGAGCGAGCTATGTCGGCGGGGGCATCAGTGCTTCTTGGGGTTTGGTGCTCTGGTCCCAGGTCTTAATTGACAGCCTACATAGCCATCGTAGCTGTTAGGGCTGAATAAGTGGTGGTTTTGTACTGATGCCCCTGATAGGGCTTCCCATGCCGAACAGGTCGTGAGTGAGGCCCAAACTAAACGTGACCCACTGTCCCTTTCGCTATTCTTTGTTCTTCTTTTTACCGCCTCTTTTCTGTCCTCAGCTCCCCATCAAGCCTTCTTTTCCACATTCTTTTTTTCTCTGCGGCCTTCTTTAGGCCCGCCGTGTTTGCCGTGCGGCGCGACCTGTGATGGAGGGGAATGAGATCCTGGGGATTGAGAGAGCACGCTGCTCTCAACACATCCCTTTGGCTCGGACCTCTCCTAAGACAGGCGGCACACATTGGCCCGTGTGTGTCAATCGGCTACCCCTTCGTGGGGCTGGGTCAAGACTGGCAGTTTAGTGGCTGACGAAGGTAACCCCCGTAGTGCTCGGCTCTCTGTCCCCGGGAGCTGGGCATGATCGGGGGGGAGCACGTTGGAGCTGGGCTGCTGGTTGTATATCCCTCCCGAAACCTGGAAGGGGTCAAGCTGGTGTTCCCTTGACCCTGGCCCCTAAGTTGGACCCCATGGTGGGTGGGTAAGGGAGGGATGAATTCACATTTTTCTTTCAACATGAATCCTAAACAAATACACCCCCCCAAACTCGGAAAAAGACGACGACAGGGAACGGACGACTCAGACTCTGAGTTGGAGGTCGTCGAGACCTCTGGTTTTTGGCCATCATGGCTAGTGATGGAGGGCGCTGATGACGACAAGCCCTTGTCGGCTCTCAGCCCCTTCGCTGTCCAGAAGGGCTTTCAGTGTCTGGCAGGATCGCTCAGATCCATCAAGAGGCTGAGGAGCGGAGCGTTTTTAGTACAGACAGAATCCAAAAGACAGACACAGCTCCTTCTCAAGGCGACCACTTTCGTGGATAGGGCAGTGAAGATTTCCCCTCACAAAGGTCTCAACTGCTCAAAGGGAGTCATCAGATGCCCGGAGTTGAAAGGTGTGTCTGAGGCCGAGATCAAGAGCGAACTGTCCTCTCAGGGAGTGACCGATGTGTACAGGGTGACGGTGAGGAAGGGGTCGGACAGAGTCCCGACCAACACTTTCTTCCTCACCTTCTGCTGCCCGGATGTCCCCAAGGACATTCGGGTCGGATACCTGCTAGTTAATGTCAGCCTGTACGTACCGTCCCCTCTGAGATGCTTTAAGTGTCAGAAATTCAGACACGTGAGAGACAGATGTAAGGAGGAAGAGGCGTGTGGCACCTGTTCGAAGGCGGCGCACCAGGGCGATTGCGTCAGTGCAGCTCTGTGTGCGAACTGCGGAGGTGGCCACCCGTCCTCATCGAAGGACTGCCCCGCCTGGAAGAAAGAAAAACAAATTCAGAAAGTCAAGACAGAACAGAAAATTTCCTTCTTTGAGGCAAGGAAACAGGTGGAGGCCGCGTCGCCTAGGACGTCGTATGCCTCTGTCGTCAGATCCGGGACGGTGGACGTCGCAGTCCAGACGACGTCCACAGGAACGCAGACGGACGACTTAACCGCCTCGTCGGAACCGTTGGCCTTGGGTGGAGGCGCTGTGTCCACCCCTTCCCATCCTGCGCGGCAGTCCTCAGGGGCTGCTGGGCGGGAGAGAAAAGCCTCGGGCGGAGGCACGTTGTCCGCCTCCCGCCCCACCCCACCCCCCGGCCCCCCTCGCCCCGCCTCTCGTCTGCCTGGCCCTCGGGCTGGCGGAAGTGGCCGGAAGCCCCCCGCACCTCCAAAACTCAAGGAGGGGAGGGCTGCGGCCACGGCGGGATCGGGAGGGGCCGAGGTGGTGGATATTCCGACCCGGTCGGAACCCGAAAAATTTATGTCAAAGAACAAATATTCCATCCTGGCGGACCTTGAGCCACCGCAAGTGGAGGAGCAGGGGGTAGCGATGGAATAGGCTGCTGCTTTATTTTTTTTTTAAAAAAAAACCTTTTTAATGGCAGTGATCCACTGGAATATCCGGGGATTCTATGCCAACTTCCAGGAACTCCAGCTGCTTTGTCGTGCTTTGAAACCTTCAGTGCTGGCACTGCAGGAGACTCTGCAAAGAGATGGCAAAGTTTTATCTCTCTCTGGTTTTAACTCCGTTTTTAAACCCGCTCAACCGAAGCAAGAGGGGTTGACGGGAGGTGTCGCTCTTTTTATTCGAAAGTCCCTTTTATACAGTACAGTTCTTTTAAGCACCCCTTTACAGGCGGTGGCAGTCAGAGTCACGCTCGAGAAAACCATCACTGTCTGCTCTCTCTACCTTCCCCCTTCCGTCCGTGTTCTGAGGCAGGACCTCATGAACCTGGTCGACCAGCTCCCACGTCCGTTTTTACTGTTGGGCGACTTCAACGGACACTCCCCGCTCTGGGGAAGTGAGATGACATCAGCCCGAGGTCTTCTCTTAGAAAACCTTCTCTCTGACATTGACTTGTGCTGTCTTAACGACAAGTCTCCCACTTACCTGCATCTGTCCTCTGGAAAGCTCTCGTGTTTAGATCTGTCGGTCTGCGATCCATCGTTGGTCCTGGACTACGAGTGGAAAGTGCACGACGATCTGCACGGGAGTGACCACTTTCCTGTCGTCCTCCGCCCCACAGATGGAGAAGGTGACTCTCTGCCTGACCGCCTGTACTACGACAAAGCAGACTGGAGTTTTTTTACCACCAAGATAAGAGCGGAGCTGCAGGAAGAAACAGTATTGAAAAGCAAGGACCCTGCTGACGCTCTGACTCGGATCGTTTTAGATTGCGCCAAAGCAGCAGTCCCATCGTCTACCTCCAAGCCTCAGGTCCCTAGAACGCCCTGGTTCAACGCGGAATGTCGGGAGGCCCGCAAGTCTCGGAAGAGAGCGCAGCGACGCGTCTTTCGGAGACCGGAGTCCGATAGCGTTCGAACCCATCAACAGCTGAGGGCGAAAGCCAGGTATGTTTTTAAAAAGAGCCAGAGGAAGTCTTGGAGAGATTTCTGCTCTTCCTTAACCTCCAACACACCCAAGAAGAAAGTGTGGAGGGTTTTAAAAAGAATTAAGGGCAAAAACGCATGCCCGACCTTCCACCATCTTAAACTTTCAGACGCTCTGGTCACAGAGAAGAAAGCAGTTGCCAATTTGCTTGCCTCCACAATAGAACAGAACTCGAGATCTGCTAACAAATCTGCTCGCTTTCTTAAAACCAAAAACCTGTCAGAAAAAACACCATGTAACTTCTTTTCCGACAACACAGAGAATTACAACCTTCCTTTCACAATGAACGAACTTAAATCCGCCCTTCAGACCTGTACGGATTCCTGTCCAGGAATGGACGAAGTCCATTATAAACTCCTAAAGCACCTTCCCCAAACCTGTCTGGACACCCTGCTTAAAGTTTATAACCACATCTGGGTCACAGGCTTCTTTCCACCCTCCTGGCGCCTCCCGAAACCTGGAGGGGGTCAGGCTGGTGTTCTCCTGACCCACTCCCGGGAGGGTCACTACCTTGTCGTGGTCGGGAGGCTTAGTGGCCAGTGATCGAGCGAGCTATGTCGGCGGGGGCATCAGTGCTTCTTGGGGTTTGGTGCTCTGGTCCCAGGTCTTAATTGACAGCCTACATAGCCATCGTAGCTGTTAGGGCTGAATAAGTGGTGGTTTTGTACTGATGCCCCTGATAGGGCTTCCCATGCCGAACAGGTCGTGAGTGAGGCCCAAACTAAACGTGACCCACTGTCCCTTTCGCTATTCTTTGTTCTTCTTTTTACCGCCTCTTTTCTGTCCTCAGCTCCCCATCAAGCCTTCTTTTCCACATTCTTTTTTTCTCTGCGGCCTTCTTTAGGCCCGCCGTGTTTGCCGTGCGGCGCGACCTGTGATGGAGGGGAATGAGATCCTGGGGATTGAGAGAGCACGCTGCTCTCAACACATCCCTTTGGCTCGGACCTCTCCTAAGACAGGCGGCACACATTGGCCCGTGTGTGTCAATCGGCTACCCCTTCGTGGGGCTGGGTCAAGACTGGCAGTTTAGTGGCTGACGAAGGTAACCCCCGTAGTGCTCGGCTCTCTGTCCCCGGGAGCTGGGCATGATCGGGGGGGAGCACGTTGGAGCTGGGCTGCTGGTTGTATATCCCTCCCGAAACCTGGAAGGGGTCAAGCTGGTGTTCCCTTGACCCTGGCCCCTAAGTTGGACCCCATGGTGGGTGGGTAAGGGAGGGATGAATTCACATTTTTCTTTCAACATGAATCCTAAACAAATACACCCCCCCAAACTCGGAAAAAGACGACGACAGGGAACGGACGACTCAGACTCTGAGTCGGAGGTCGTCGAGACCTCTGGTTTTTGGCCATCATGGCTAGTGATGGAGGGCGCTGATGACGACAAGCCCTTGTCGGCTCTCAGCCCCTTCGCTGTCCAGAAGGGCTTTCAGTGTCTGGCAGGATCGCTCAGATCCATCAAGAGGCTGAGGAGCGGAGCGTTTTTAGTACAGACAGAATCCAAAAGACAGACACAGCTCCTTCTGAAGGCGACCACTTTCGTGGATAGGGCAGTGAAGATTTCCCCTCACAAAGGTCTCAACTGCTCTAAGGGAGTCATCAGATGCCCGGAGTTGAAAGGTGTGTCTGAGGCCGAGATCAAGAGCGAACTGTCCTCTCAGGGAGTGACCGATGTGTACAGGGTGACGGTGAGGAAGGGGTCGGACAGAGTCCCGACCAACACTTTCTTCCTCACCTTCTGCTGCCCGGATGTCCCCAAGGACATTCGGGTCGGATACCTGCTAGTTAATGTCAGCCTGTACGTACCGTCCCCTCTGAGATGCTTTAAGTGTCAGAAATTCGGACACGTGAGAGACAGATGTAAGGAGGAAGAGGCGTGTGGCACCTGTTCGAAGGCGGCGCACCAGGGCGATTGCGTCAGTGCAGCCCTGTGTGCGAACTGCGGAGGTGGCCACCCGTCCTCATCGAAGGACTGCCCCGCCTGGAAGAAAGAAAAACAAATTCAGAAAGTCAAGACAGAACAGAAAATTTCCTTCTTTGAGGCAAGGAAACAGGTGGAGGCCGCGTCGCCTAGGACGTCGTATGCCTCTGTCGTCAGATCCGGGACGGTGGACGTCGCAGTCCAGACGACGTCCACAGGAACGCAGACGGACGACTTAACCGCCTCGTCGGAACCGTCGGCCTTGGGTGGAGGCGCTGTGTCCACCCCTTCCCATCCTGCGCGGCAGTCCTCAGGGGCTGCTGGGCGGGAGAGAAAAGCCTCGGGCGGAGGCACGTTGTCCGCCTCCCGCCCCACCCCACCCCCCGGGCCCCCTCGCCCCGCCTCTCGTCTGCCTGGCCCTCGGGCTGGCGGAAGTGGCCGGAAGCCCCCCGCACCTCCAAAACTCAAGGAGGGGAGGGCTGCGGCCACGGCGGGATCGGGAGGGGCCGAGGTGGTGGATATTCCGACCCGGTCGGAACCCGAAAAATTTATGTCAAAGAACAAATATTCCATCCTGGCGGACCTTGAGCCACCGCAAGTGGAGGAGCAGGGGGTAGCGATGGAATAGGCTGCTGCTTTAATTTTTTTTAAAAAAACCTTTTTAATGGCAGTGATCCACTGGAATATCCGGGGATTCCATGCCAACTTCCAGGAACTCCAGCTGCTTTGTCGTGCTTTGAAACCTTCAGTGCTGGCACTGCAGGAGACTCTGCAAAGAGATGGCAAGGTTTTATCTCTCTCTGGTTTTAACTCCGTTTTTAAACCCGCTCAACCGAAGCAAGAGGGGTTGACGGGAGGTGTCGCTCTTTTTATTCGAAAGTCCCTTTTATACAGTACAGTTCTTTTAAGCACCCCTTTACAGGCGGTGGCAGTCAGAGTCACGCTCGAGAAAACCATCACTGTCTGCTCTCTCTACCTTCCCCCTTCCGTCCGTGTTCTGAGGCAGGACCTCATGAACCTGGTCGACCAGCTCCCACGTCCGTTTTTACTGTTGGGCGACTTCAACGGACACTCCCCGCTCTGGGGAAGTGAGATGACATCAGCCCGAGGTCTTCTCTTAGAAAACCTTCTCTCTGACATGGACTTGTGCTGTCTTAACGACAAGTCTCCCACTTACCTGCATCTGTCCTCTGGAAAGCTCTCGTGTTTAGATCTGTCGGTCTGCGATCCATCGTTGGTCCTGGACTACGAGTGGAAAGTGCACGACGATCTGCACGGGAGTGACCACTTTCCTGTCGTCCTCCGCCCCACAGATGGAGAAGGTGACTCTCTGCCTGACCGCCTGTACTACGACAAAGCAGACTGGAGTTTTTTTACCACCAAGATAAGAGCTGAGCTGCAGGAAGAAACAGTATTGAAAAGCAAGGACCCTGCTGACGCTCTGACTCGGATCGTTTTAGATTGCGCCAAAGCAGCAGTCCCATCGTCTACCTCCAAGCCTCAGGTCCCTAGAACGCCCTGGTTCAACGCGGAATGTCGGGAGGCCCGCAAGTCTCGGAAGAGAGCGCAGCGACGCGTCTTTCGGAGACCGGAGTCCGATAGCGTTCGAACCCATCAACAGCTGAGGGCGAAAGCCAGGTATGTTTTTAAAAAGAGCCAGAGGAAGTCTTGGAGAGATTTCTGCTCTTCCTTAACCTCCAACACACCCAAGAAGAAAGTGTGGAGGGTTTTAAAAAGAATTAAGGGCAAAAACGCATGCCCGACCTTCCACCATCTTAAACTTTCAGACGCTCTGGTCACAGAGAAGAAAGCAGTTGCCAATTTGCTTGCCTCCACAATAGAACAGAACTCGAGATCTGCTAACAAATCTGCTCGCTTTCTTAAAACCAAAAACCTGTCAGAAAAAACACCATGTAACTTCTTTTCCGACAACACAGAGAATTACAACCTTCCTTTCACAATGAACGAACTTAAATCTGCCCTTCAGACCTGTACGGATTCCTGTCCAGGAATGGACAAAGTCCATTATAAACTCCTAAAGCACCTTCCCCAAACCTGTCTGGACACCCTGCTTAAAGTTTATAACCACATCTGGGTCACAGGCTTCTTTCCACCCTCCTGGCGGAAAGCCCTCATAATCCCGCTGCCGAAACCGGGAAAAGACCCCTCGAACCCCTCCAACTACCGCCCAATTGCACTGACCAGCTGCGTCTGCAAACTGATGGAGAAGATGGTCAACGGTAGACTGATGTGGAAACTAGAGACCGACGGCCTTCTGGCGAAGGAACAGTGCGGTTTCCGCAAGCATCGCTCTACCGTTGACCATCTGGTTCGTCTGGAAACCACGATAAGAAATGCTTTCGTCAACAAACAACATGTGGTGGCCATATTTTTTGACCTGGAGAAAGCTTACGATACCACGTGGAAATTTGGTATTCTTTCCGACTTGCACAAGCTCGGCTTCCGAGGACACCTGCCTCAGTTTATCCACAATTTTTTACAAGACAGACAATTCCAGGTGAGAGTCGGCACCACCCTGTCCGACATTCACGAGCAGGAGCTGGGTGTCCCGCAGGGGAGCATCCTGTCGCCTGCTCTGTTCAGCATCAAAATTAATGACATCGTTCAATCCGTTCAGAAAGGATCGGACAGCTCGCTGTTCGTGGATGATTTTGCTTTATATGCAACCGGCAGCACGTACGCCAGCATCCAGCGACGGCTTCAGCTCTGCGTCAACAAAATCCAGTGTTGGGCAGAGGAGAATGGCTTCACATTTTCGTCCTCCAAAACTGAATGCATCCACTTTCATAATTTTCGCCAATTCTATCAGGACCCTGAAATCCGTCTGGGAACATCCACCATCCCGGCGGTCAAGGAAGCCAGATTTCTAGGGGTCGTCTTCGATCAGAAGCTGAATTTTCTCAGCCACATTAAACAGCTGAAAATATCTTGCCTAAAAGCCCTGAACATCATCCGAGTTGTGGCACACACGAACTGGGGTGCTGATAAGAGGACTCTCTTGCACCTCTACAGAGCCCTGGTCCGGTCCAAACTGGATTATGGAAGTGTTGTATACGGCTCGGCCAGACCGTCCTACCTGAAACTGTTGGACTCTGTACACCACCAAGGGCTCCGTCTCAGCTTGGGTGCTTTCCGCACCACCCCTGTGCACAGCCTGTATGCAGAGGCGGGGGAACCGCCTCTTTCCAACCGCAGACTGAAGCTGACCCTGAACTATTATTTGAAATTGTTTTCGGAACCTACAAACCCTGCTTACGATGCTGTATTCAACAACCCTTTCGATAAGAAATTTACAGACAACCCAAACTGCATACCTCCTCTCGGACTCCGCATTCAGCCGCACTTGGAAAATGCCGATCTGGATGTCGGTGGCATCTCAGATTTCTCTAAGTTCCCTGACAGCCCCCCGTGGACCTTTACAACACCTGAGGTCCGATTTGATCTGGCCTCGTACCGTAAGGACACCACCAGTTCTCTGGCCTACAGAACCTACTTTTCGGAACTGTGCCACAAATTCCCCACCTTTCAAGGCATCTTCACTGACGGTTCCAAGTCAGAGGACGGAGTCGCCGCATCTGCGTTCTGTCCCGCCTTTCCTGACCGGCCCTCAACAGAACACATCCTGTCTGACAGCTCGGTATACACCGCGGAACTGACTGCACTGGTCCTGGGGTTAAAAATGGTTCTCTCTTCCAAACAGAAGAGATTCATGATCTTTTCCGACTCCTTATCAGCCCTGGAGGCGATCGCCTGCAGGAATATCACTCATCCCAAACTGCTGGAATTTTATGAAACTTTTACTCTCGCAACGAAGAAAGGATACGAGGTTGTGTTGGCCTGGGTTCCCGGACATGTTGGCATTCGTGGTAACGAAAGGGCGGACCTGCTGGCCAGGAACGCTGTAAAGAAAGAATTGTCCAGATCCTTGGTACCCTATACAGACATGAAGCGGAAGGTCAATTCTTACGTTAAAGATCTTTGGCAAGAGAAATGGAACACCCAGATAGACAACAAGCTCTTCCAGATCCGTCCGGACCTGGGGGAGACCCTCCCTTCGGGGGTGAAGAACAGAAAGGAGGAATCTGTGCTGTGCAGACTGCGTACGGGGCACACTTTTTTTACTCATTCTTACTTGTTGAAGGGGGAGGAGGCCCCTCGATGCGTTCCCTGTGACGAGCCTCTCACCGTGAAACACGTGCTCCTTGACTGTTGGGATCTGCATGACGTTAGACGCAGACATTACACGGCGGTTTCTTTGAAGACTTTGTTTCGTGATGTCCCTCCGTGGGCGCTGATGGACTTCTTAAAAGAAGTGAACCTTTTTAACCAGATTTGAAGGTTTTAAACTATGGAAGTTTTTTTTTAAACTTTGGAGTGGAAAGTTTGAAGTGGTGACTCGTTTTAATTGGTTGTTTTTTTAGCCTTGTAGTAGTAATTGACGCGGCGATAGCCTTGAGATGGCCTTAGTGGTCGGCGAGGCTCTAAGCACCATAATTTCAATTTCAATTTTTTACCCTCCTGGCGGAAAGCCCTCATAATCCCGCTGCCGAAACCGGGAAAAGACCCCTCGAACCCCTCCAACTACCGCCCAATTGCACTGACCAGCTGCGTCTGCAAACTGATGGAGAAGATGGTCAACGGTAGACTGATGTGGAAACTAGAGACCGACGGCCTTCTGGCGAAGGAACAGTGCGGTTTCCGCAAGCATCGCTCTACCGTTGACCATCTGGTTCGTCTGGAAACCACGATAAGAAATGCTTTCGTCAACAAACAACATGTGGTGGCCATATTTTTTGACCTGGAGAAAGCTTACGATACCACGTGGAAATTTGGTATTCTTTCCGACTTGCACAAGCTCGGCTTCCGAGGACACCTGCCTCAGTTTATCCACAATTTTTTACAAGACAGACAATTCCAGGTGAGAGTCGGCACCACCCTGTCCGACATTCACGAGCAGGAGCTGGGTGTCCCGCAGGGGAGCATCCTGTCGCCTGCTCTGTTCAGCATCAAAATTAATGACATCGTTCAATCCGTTCAGAAAGGATTGGACAGCTCGCTGTTCGTGGATGATTTTGCTTTATATGCAACCGGCAGCACGTACGCCAGCATCCAGCGACGGCTTCAGCTCTGCGTCAACAAAATCCAGTGTTGGGCAGAGGAGAATGGCTTCACATTTTCGTCCTCCAAAACTGAATGCATCCACTTTCATAATTTTCGCCAATTCTATCAGGACCCTGAAATCCGTCTGGGAACATCCACCATCCCGGCGGTCAAGGAAGCCAGATTTCTAGGGGTCGTCTTCGATCAGAAGCTGAATTTTCTCAGCCACATTAAACAGCTGAAAATATCTTGCCTAAAAGCCCTGAACATCATCCGAGTTGTGGCACACATGAACTGGGGTGCTGATAAGAGGACTCTCTTGCACCTCTACAGAGCCCTGGTCCGGTCCAAACTGGATTATGGAAGTGTTGTATACGGCTCGGCCAGACCGTCCTACCTGAAACTGTTGGACCCTGTACACCACCAAGGGCTCCGTCTCAGCTTGGGTGCTTTCCGCACCACCCCTGTGCACAGCCTGTACGCAGAGGCGGGGGAACCGCCTCTTTCCAACCGCAGACTGAAGCTGACCCTGAACTATTATTTGAAATTGTTTTCGGAACCTACAAACCCTGCTTACGATGCTGTATTCAACAACCCTTTCGATAAGAAATTTACAGACAACCCAAACTGCATACCTCCTCTCGGACTCCGCATTCAGCCGCACTTGGAAAATGCCGATCTGGATGTCGGTGGCATCTCAGATTTCTCTAAGTTCCCTGACAGCCCCCCGTGGACCTTTATAACACCTGAGGTCCGATTCGATCTGGCCTCGTACCGTAAGGACACCACCAGTTCTCTGGCCTACAGAACCTACTTTTCGGAACTGTGCCACAAATTCCCCACCTTTCAAGGCATCTTCACTGACGGTTCCAAGTCAGAGGACGGAGTCGCCGCATCTGCGTTCTGTCCCGCCTTTCCTGACCGGCCCTCAACGGAACACATCCTGTCTGACAGCTCGGTATACACCGCGGAACTGACCGCACTGGTCCTGGGGTTAAAAATGGTTCTCTCTTCCAAACAGAAGAGATTCATGATCTTTTCCGACTCCTTATCAGCCCTGGAGGCGATCGCCTGCAGGAATATCACTCATCCCAAACTGCTGGAATTTTATGAAACTTTTACTCTCGCAACGAAGAAAGGATACGAGGTTGTGTTGGCCTGGGTTCCCGGACATGTTGGCATTCGTGGTAACGAAAGGGCGGACCTGCTGGCCAGGAACGCTGTAAAGAAAGAATTGTCCAGATCCTTGGTACCCTATACAGACATGAAGCGGAAGGTCAATACTTACGTTAAGGATCTTTGGCAAGAGAAGTGGAACACCCAGATGGACAACAAGCTCTTCCAGATCCGTCCGGACCTGGGGGAGACCCTCCCTTCGGGGGTGAAGAACAGAAAGGAATCTGTGCTGTGCAGACTGCGTACGGGGCACACTTTTTTTACTCATTCTTACTTGTTGAAGGGGGAGGAGGCCCCTCGATGCGTTCCCTGTGACGAGCCTCTCACCGTGAAACACGTGCTCCTTGACTGTTGGGATCTGCATGACGTTAGACGCAGACATTACACGGCGGTTTCTTTGAAGACTTTGTTTCGTGATGTCCCTCCGTGGGCGCTGATGGACTTCTTAAAAGAAGTGAACCTTTTTAACCAGATTTGAAGGTTTTAAACTATGGAAGTTTTTTTTTTAACTTTGGAGTGGAAAGTTTGAAGTGGTGACTCGTTTTAATTGGTTGTTTTTTTTTAGCCTTGTAGCAGTAATTGACGCGGCGATAGCCTTGAGATGGCCTTAGTGGTCGGCGAGGCTCTAAGCACCATAATTTCATTTCATTTCATTTTGCGCTCTTCAGTATGTCTTTCTTTGACTGTGACTTGGGATCTTCAATGTGGGCTCTGTAGGCTTGGCGTTTGTCTTCCAGCAGCTGCTTGATCTCAGTGTTGTTCTCATCAAACCAGTCTTTGTGCTGCCTGGCAGAAGGCCCCAGGCACTCCATGGCAATGTTGTACACCGTCTCATGCACTACGCCCCATGCTGCCTCCACATTCTGGTTGTCCAGCACGGTGGACTCGAGACGTTCCTCCAGGGTGTCAGCAAAGCTGTGCTTGATGTTGCCTAGCTCCAGCTTGTTGACATTCAAGCGTTTGGGTGCTTTCATGCCCTGAGGCCGTCTCTTGGGCTGGATGCGGAGGTTGAGTTTGGAGATGATAAGGCGGTGGTCTGTCCAGCACTCGGCACCGCACATGGCCCTCGTGACTCGTACACCCTGCCTGTCCCTCTTCCTGACAATGACAAAGTTGATCAAAGTTGATGAGATGCCAATGCCCAAAGCGAGGATGCATCCATGACGTCCTGTTACGGGTAGGGAGGCAGAAGACGGTGTTTGTGATAAGAAGGTCGTGCTTGGCACATGTCTGGAGAAGAAGTTGACCATTGCTGTTACAGTTGCCATCCCCATGCTTCCCAATCACGCCTTCCCAGGAGGTGCTGTCACAGCCGACTCTTGTGTTAAAGTCACCAAGAATGATGAGCTTGTCTGCGTTGGGAACAGTGGTGATGACAGAGTTCAGGTCCTCATAGAACTTGTCCTTGATCTCATCCGGGTTGGTCATGGTGGGCGCGTAGGCGCTGACAATGGTGGCAAACTTCTACCCAATTGCATGAAAGGGAGTTTCATCTGTCACTCAGTGCGATCGTTCCACAATGACCTTTCAAAGCGAGGGCCCATGAGCCAGCTCGTGCCAACGAGGGTTGTGCTGTTCACTACAATCAGCCAAGGTGCTGTCCAGCTCTCACCAAGAATGATGAGCTTGTCTGCGTTGGGAACAGTGGTGATGACAGAGTTCAGGTCCTCATAGAACTTGTCCCTTGATCTCATCCGGGTTGGTCATGGTGGGCGCGTAGGCGCTGACAATGGTGGCAAACTTCTACCCATTGCATAAAGGGAGTTTCATCGTCATCAGGCGATCGTTCACTCCTTTCGGGGGCCCAGCCAGCTTGCCAACGAGGGTTGTCCTTCACTACAAAGCCAACTCCAGCCTCACGTCTCTCTTCAGGTCCGCGACCACTCCAAAAGAAGGTGTAGCCTGCGCCTCACTCTTAGAGTTTGCCTTCTTCTGCAGTCTGGTCTCACTTAAGGCAGCGATGTCAATATTATACCTGGCTAGTTCACTCACAATGAGTGCTGTGTGTCTCTGTGGTCTGTCTGAGTCGCCTCTGTCCAGAAGCGTAAGCACGTTCCATGTGGCAATGGTCAGTGGGGTGCTCCTTGTTTTCTTCTTTCTTTCCTTTGTGTGTCGACCCGCTTGGGTAGGGTCCCCGTCAGCCGTGGTATGCTGACTAGGGTGGTGTGGAGCAGGCAATGTTTAGGGTACCTTTTCTAGCCCATTCCTCATGCCATGGAGGTGAGCAGTGCTGTCCTGAAGAGGGCTGCTCAGTCGCTCAGGGGGCTGCCGATCTCCACCGCTGCTCCAGTCGGTAAAAAAACGACCATATGGCCTGAGCCACCTGTGCGCAGGTCCGCGGCTACGACTGCCAGTGTACCCACACCTGTCGCTTCGTCGCTTGCCTGTCGCCACAGGGCTTGGGAAAATGATGGTATGGAATAAAGGATGATTGATGACTTGCACGATGACTTTGTTTTTAGTGAGGAGGAGTTGCGCACCGTCGACCTCACTCTCTTGTCCAAGACCGTCTGTATCCAGTGGCAAGACCGAGGTCAAGATGACTGGAGATGGATACGGATGCAGTGGATGACCAGGATGTCCCTATGTGCCTCATCCCTGCCCTCAGCACTCCACAGTGCTCTGCTGCAACCGCCTTCCTCTCCGTTGAACCATGAAGGTTTCTTCCGCAGAGTCCGCTGGATCCAGTCTTCACATGCTTGGGTAGACAAGCCCTAACTCACCGAGGGTTTGAGACCCGTCGGCTACCCTCGCCTAGTTTAGCCAGCCTGTCAAAGCTGTTGCCCGGGGGTTGGGCGCTGCCGCATGCTAGCAGCTTCTAGGACCCATAGGTGAGAGCTGGGTGCCGGTGGGGACCAAAAGAGGACGAACCACTCCCTGAAGAGCGTGACAAGCCCCCCCTCTAGAGGTACTACCCCTCCCATGCACCCCTAACCCCCAGCACATCTGAGTACTTACAGTAGAATGTCAGGCAGCTGACTGTGTGTGCTACACACTCGATGTGTACTTGAGAGCGACACCTTGGCAAGTGACCGAATATAGCAGACAACAACGCTGAACACTGAACAGTTTCCTTTTCAAATTAGAATTTGAATAGCATTACACCACGCAAGTTACATGGGCAGGTCAATGGTTGGATACTGTCACTGTAGTAAAACTCTATTCTGCTTCACAGCATGTGATGTGAGATGAACTATGGTTATAGCCAGCTGAGTGCTTGGCTACATACATATATTTTTATGACCTTTATGGTCTGTTATCTCTAGCCCATTTAACAGGATCCTCTTTTTCAATATAGAAGAATCCTTCACATCCCCTCCTTCAACTCCTCATCCCCAAGGATTCCCTATTTCAGTATAAACAAGAGCAGAACCAAAATTTGAAAAGATCTCACTTATCAGAAACAATACACAACAACCCCTTTTACGCATATGAGCTGAAGCCCATCTGACTTGTAAGTGGTTAAGTTACAGCAGTTCTCAGATCTCCTTGGTTTGAGACAGTTAAGACTTTTAGTTGAGAGTGACTGAAAATCACCAGAACAGACTGCAGATTATTTCTTTTCTTGTGTTTAGCACAGTTAAGGCCAGACACTATAGTCAAATAACGACTTTTTTCTCTCCAACAATATCTCTCTTTTTTTGTCTGCTGGGTGTATCATCACTTGTGGATCACAGAAAAAGTTATCTTAGATTTCTGTGAATACCTGTTGCTATGGAAACAAATCAAAATGGCTGCCCAAACAATGTATCAAAGAAATTGGGTTTGTGGTCCAATGGTGCATGCAAACATTTTTTGTTATGTGGACTTGATACACAATGACATTATCTTCATTTTCATGTGAGATTGTGTTGATTCTTCAATTATTGTATTTTTTATGAATGTTTGACATTTTGGGTATTTGTGAAATCCTCAACATTTACAATGGGTATAATGATTGGAACCACTATGAATTAAAACCCAGTGAATATTTTCATACATACTCACGACAGAACTTCAGTAACATGTTATAAAATGCAAAGTCCTCATGGTTGTAGGTTTACTCATCATTAAGCAAGTCCAGGGTATGTTGTCAAGGCCAGAAACTTGACAACTTGTGGCGAAATTGAACAAAATAAACACTTCCGTGATTCAGCAAGCAATCTTTACTGGACATTTTTTCATTGTTAAAGACAGCTTTACAGTGGAAAAAAAAAACTTATGCATATGATAGAAGAGATGTTCAAGAATTAAAATCCATCAAAAATCCAAATCATGAAAATTCATCATTTTCGTCTCTTTTGCACTGCATGTCCCCCCTTAAGAAACAACCTTTTTCATTGTAATTCATTTTTTGCCTGTGTAAATGTGTGCCTTTCCTCTTCAGAATACCAGAAGCATATTTATTTGGTTTCCAGGATGAAGTTCATGAGCGTGACCGTTTCAGTGACTTCCTCTTGACGTGTCTGAAGGAAGCCTTGCCACGTTTCAAAACACTTGAAGCTCATTCTGATGAGTGCAGCACTCAATGTACAGCTCTTCACCAACTACTTTGGAGGTTGTCCTGTTGTGTCAGGTGTGTTCTAATGATTTTTGTGATTGTGATGTTCTGGAGAAAAAACTGCATTCTTTTGAAAGCTGTAGATGTACAACTTTTCTATTTTGCAGTTTTGACTAATTTGTGAACAGAAAGTGAATCCAGTACAATGACAATGTGTTGAATAATTGTTTATGTTTGTGTATGTCAGTGGTAAACTTTAACCCGTTGTCTGCCTTAGGACGTGAGACTCGCATCCCTTTTATTGCACTGTTATACTACTACTCTCTCACGTCCAGTTTTCATCAGCAATTCACTTCAAAAATTTTTTTTTCTAAATGAATTTTTTTGGTCTTTTTTTCACACAGATTTTCCCTTTAATGCACAGTTTCTGTTAACTATGTGTTATTTTAAGTGTACATAAAGCAGTATTGTTCTAAGTACAGTTGACTATTCTCGTTTCATGGACAATTTCAATAAGTACTTAAGTACACTTATGTGGATGTCTGATTTTTTTGGTTGTACAAGTGTGTGTGTGTGTGTGTGTGTGTGTGTGTGTGTGTTCATAGTTAATCTCTTGACTGCGCTGTTGACGTACAGCGTAGGTCCGCTCACCAATGCTGTATTGACATACACCGTACATCATGTTACAACATTCTATGTTTTGAGTCCCGCATTGCAGAAAATACGGTCTGCTAACTATTAAATTAGCTCCCCTGAGAGCTCTTTGTCTCCAGAGTTCCTTAAGCTAAAAATATCACCTCATTGTCATATTTCTGGCGAAAGTTTTGCAAGTTTGGACGAAGCTCAAGTTGTGTTTGCAAAGCCAGTGTTGAACGCAGACAAACCGGCAACACTTGCATGAGCACTGGAAGAAATCCTTCACGATGCAAATAGTAGAGATGAAGATTGTGGGACTGAATGAGATAGAACACTGGCTAGAAGTTGTTGCCGCAGGAGCCCGGGAAATTTGTAATCATGCAGGGAGGTGGAAGGTGGTGTTTGGTCTTGACGAAAAATAAACACAGACAAAAGCTCAGCTGCTTCAAAATTGCAGCTGGGTTAATTAGTAGGTTGTCAGTTTATTATTTTGCTTCAGTTTGTTTGAACAATAGAAAATGCACTGCATTGTGTGTGATTAGGAATGTGTTTAGCTGTGGTAAGTAGCATCGTCAGTCACTGATCGAGTGTCTGTGAGTGTTACATAGTACAGTCACTTGTGTACTGTGTTTGACCAGTACTGCGCAAGTAGCGTGGTCGCGTAGGGCTGGCACATTGTAGAAGACAGTGTTGTCGCCTCGCTAGACCAACCCATTGTAATGATAAATGCACAGCAAGGACTAAGAGTGGCCTCCTCCATCACACCCTTCCAAATAAACCCAGCCGGACAGATACCAATTGCTGGAACGACGGGAACAGGTCAAGATCCTTCTTCCTGATGACTGACAACAACCTGGCCTTTCTCCACGCACAGCACACACAAAATTTCGGCATTGACAGATTGGGAGAGTGCCCTTGTAGTGAGGGACCAATGACAACCGAGCCACATCCTTCAAGACTGTACACTCTGCAGCATCCAGGAGGAAGACTGGCCAAGCAACCGACAGCAGTGAAGTCCGCCCAAGCAGTAGGGCACCCTGGAGTAGCTGTGGACTGGAACGGGCACCTTCATCGATGGAACTGATTACATCAAAAACTTAGTGCCATGGACCATCATGACCTACAGCTGCAGCCCTACGATACCACAAGAAAACCGCTTAAGTGGTACAGAATAATCTATGTACATTTTCTACAAATTGCATGTTGAATTCACACATCCTCTACACAAAAAAACAGGCACCAGCATTACATACCTGGACTTCCAGAAGGAAGTAAATTAGTGGCCATGATTTTTGGTGACCAAAGGCCCAGACACCACAAAGATGATCCCACACTGTTTGTCTGTGTGGACAACACTTCATTTGATGTCAGTTCCACCTACCCTACATAAGTCCTGGCTACAAAGGAGGTTGCAGAGTTGCTCGCAGAAATGGCAAAGAAAGGATGGTTGAGTGGTTGCTACTACTGCCCAGACTTGCCCCCATCAAACCGCGACTGGTGTCCTTTGAAGACCAGGTTTCCCCGCGATATATTGCTGGGTGTAGTACGCGCCCTTTGCATTCTGTGTGGACTGTGTAGTAGTCTTATGGACCTGGACAGACAACCATGCTCAGTTCCTTGACAGTGGTTGTGTGTTTAGATCACAAACAGTCACAAGAAAGACTGGTTTGATTAACCTGTTTGATTTGTAGCAAACCTATGGAATGACCGTCCCCCCTTTTTTTTTTATTGGCATATTATTGATTTAGTGTCAGATTGGGCTACATTATTTGAACATGTATTAAAAACAAAAATCATGGTTCATTTTCCTTTCATTTTGATATATACTTTTTAATGGCAGCTTCATGCTTTTGTAGAAAGATAAGCAAAGTTAAAATCATTGGGTGTGTTTATTCCCTTGTTTTTCTGCAAATTTTCCCTCAGCTAAAAGGCTATAGCAAAAACATACTAGCATGAAGGGGTTAAAGGGAAATGGCATACATTTTTTCCACTGTCTTCTAGAATGTTTTTAAAGATTGGTTACTTCCCTTGGACGTGTGTGGTCTGTACTGTTATGACTCATAAGCCGTGCAAAATTCCAATGTCACTTGCAAATTGGACTTGGTCAAAAAAGGTTTTGGCAGCAAAGATAAATCTTGTTTGGGTATTGTGGTCGAAAGGTTTACAGAATTTGCCGTCAGGAACAGGGAGACTATAAAGAATGGATATGGGAAGAAAGCCTGTGTAGTGATGAGGGTGATGATTCAGGTGTACATGTGGATAAAGAATGATGGACAGTCACAACCCACTTAGTGACACAGAGTGAAAGTAACAGTGATGTAAGTTTTGTGTTGTAGACTGATCAGTCTGCGTGTGTAGCAGGCCAGAAGGAAAGTGACAGTGAACATGAATCAGTTGCAAGCACAAGATCTGTCATTCTTTATGTGTAGCTGAGAAGAGGAAGAGGAGAGGGGTGGTTGGTTAAGCTCACCACCAGTGGGGCTGGGACTATACGGCGTAGGGGCGCGTCCCCCGGGTGGCGGATGGGGGAGCCCTCCCTTTGGGGGTTGCACCAAATGACATGGAATAAGGTGCCGTGGACCCACATAGTCTAGGAGAAGAGCAACTCTGATTTCAAACCCGGGCAGATGGAGTCCGTTAGCCTCAGCAGGCAGTCCTTCCAAGAGACGGAAAACTCCCAAGAGAAAACCCGGCCAACTGTAAACCGTTACCAGAACAGGAGATCACCAAAGACGGCGCCACAGTGGCCTCTCTAAGGGGCGTGATCTAGTCAAAACCGGCTGTGCACACACTCTACGACACATGGCTTCGCAGACAACATTAGACCGATGTGGTGTCGTCTTCCTGGACCATGGCTGGGGGGAGACGGTGCCGGGCCCATCCACAACTACTGACCACGGACGCGATGCTTCTCAGACTCTTCGTGGAGAACAGATTGGAACACATGGGCAAGCAGCACTTTGGATCGTGCACTGGAATGCGGAAGGAGTACAGCGCAAGAAGGCTGAGCTCCAGCGGTTTCTGCGTGATAATGCGATCGATGTATGTTGCATCCAAGAGACTCACCTCAAGAACACTTACCGCTTTTTCATAAGAGGTTACGAGTTGTTCAGACAAGACCAAGAGAACAGACCAGAGGGAGGCCTCATCACCCTGGTAAAAAACAACATCCCAGTGGCAGAGACCCAGAGTTCTGGTCAAGCTGATCTCAACACAGAATTTCTGGGAGTCAAGTTGGTGTTGCCATGCAGGTCAGTGACAGTCCTCAATGACTATTCACCTACAAACCAAATACAGCTTGACTCTATCCTCGTTGACTCCCACAGCTGGATCATCACAGGAGACTTTAACAGCCACTGACCCAGCTGGAGCTACCAAGATCTCAACAAGAAGGGAGAAGATGTGGAAAACTGGGCAATCAGTAACCAGCTGATCCTCATCAACAGTCCAAAAGATCCACCTACGTGCTACTCACAAGCATGGAGGACCACAAGCACTCCTGACCTGGCCTTCACGACAGACGACATCCATAGCATTGCCCAAAGGGAGGTGTCCCCCCAGCTTGGAGGCAGCGACCACAGGCCAGTGATCATTACAGTACAGAGACATTTTGAAACCCATCCCACCAGGCTCCCAGCAAATTGGAATTACAAGAAGTCAAGCTGGGACCTTTTCAAGCACGAGGCAGACAAGAGGACTTCTGCGCTGACACTGTTGCACCAAGACATCAACGAAAATGGCAAGAATTTTAATAAGGCAGTATTAGACGTGGCGCAGGCAGCTGTTCCACAAGGCAAATGCAGGAACTACCGTCCCTACTGGACACCTGAGCTCGACACCCTGCACAAGACCCTCAGTGAAGCCAGGGACATGATGGAGAGCTCCCCCACTGACGAAAATGTAGAGACACACAACAGAGCGAAAGCTGCGTTCATAAAGGAAAAGCTGCAAGCAACACGCAAGAGTGGGCAAGACAAGACATCCTCCCTGAACATGGAGACAGACATGCAGGGGCTCTGGAAGCTGACAAAGAAACTGAACGATGACAACCCCAGCAGAGGCAAGACTGTCATCGAGCAGGACAACCAGCTGAAAACAGAAAAGGCCGCAGCCAACACCTTTGCGGAACTGTACCGAGAGGAGAGTACGATCCACATGTCCAGACAGCGCATCAAGCAGGTACGAGAGGAAACCACGAAACTTATGACATCAGACCCACATGGCATAGATGACAGCTGTATGAGCGAACATTTAACCATGAAGGAGCTGAAACAAGGCATTCACAAGCTGAAGCCCAAGAAAGCTCCGGGGCCTGATGGTGTCACTGGTGACATGCTGAAGCACCTGGGACCAGCATCCAGAACAGTGCTGCTTCAGATCTTCAACTACAGCTGGACAGCAGGAGTTGTGCCTTCCATCTGGAAAGAGGCAGAGATCATCCCGATCCCAAAGAAGGCATGGGGAGCGGGTGGTGTGATATGTTGGCCTTGAGTCAATGCACAGCTGGCTGGCTGAGTTTTTTTTTCAGAGATACATATATACATCTGGAGGGAGTGCTGAAGCACAGCTGATAAGAAAAATCTTGAGGAAAGGAAGTTGCTGTTTGGCCATCTTGGACTGCAGTGTCTACAAGAAAAGGCTGCCAAGCAGAACAGAGAAATGCATCTTCTCAGCCAAACAACTGACATTCTATGGTCATACCTTTAGACAGAAGGGTGTCAGCCCTGATCCACCAAAGATTCAAACAATCTCAAGCATCAATCCACCACAGTCTCCTGCAGAAATGAGGTCCTTCCTTGGCATGACACAATACATCGCGCCCTTCATTCCTAAATACGCGACAATTGTTGAGCCTCTGCTTCGTCTCACAAAGAAGAATATCAGCTGGTCATGGGGAGAAATAGAACAATCAGCCTTCCTGATGCTAAAAGAGACATTCACAAGTTAACATTTCCTCACCTACTTTGACCCTAGTAAAGGCCACTGAAATGAGTAGATGCTAGTCCTGTCGGAGTTTCCACATTCTCATGCAAGAAGGAAAGGTGATTTGCAATGCCAGCCATACTCTCACTGACACAGAAAGACACTGCTTACAGATGGACAGAGAGATGCTTGCTGTCATCTTTGGTGTCAAATGATTCCACCTGTGTATTTACAGGTCATCCTTCATGGTCATTACCAACCATAAGCCACTCCTTGGAATCATCAAGAGCCCAAAACCAACCACAGCCAGGATCGAAAGATGGAGACTAAGATTAATGTCTTACGATATGACTCTCCACTATGGGCCAGTTCATGATGAGCTCAATCCTGCCAACTACAATAGTTGTCATCCCCACACTACAGCCAGAAGAGAAAACACAGCTGAAGACTATGTAAACTATGTCTCAGAAATGCAGTACCCAAAGCTATGACTCTAGATGAAGTGCATGATGCTACTCAAGAAGACCCCACTCTACAGAGAGTTATGTCTGCCATTCTAACTGGAAGATGGCATGATTCTGACCTTGCAGCCTTCAGAACTTTTAAGAATGAATTAATCGTCATTGATGATGTCATCCTGCGTGGACATCGTCTTGTAATTCCAAACAGTTGACAACAATGAGTCATTAGCATCGCATATCAGGACCACCAGGGCATAGTGAAGACCAAACAGCTGATCCGAGAGAAAGTCTGGTTCCCTGGCATAGACAAACAAGTGGAAGAAACTATAAAGTCATACGTACCTTGCCATTTCTCTTACCCTAGTTCCTGCAAACGTGAACCCATTCACCTCACTTTTCTCCCAGATGGTCCATGGACTGAATTCGCAGTTGACTTCGCCAGACCTTTCCCCACTGGTGACTATTTGTTCATGGGGTGTGGTTGATGAGTACAGTCCGCTTCTCAGAGTGAAATGTTCCCAGCCACTCAGCGAAAACAGTACTTCCTGTGCTCAACTCCATTTTGGTCCCACCAAGGCAAAACCCAATTTCATCAAAACAGACAATGGACCTCCCTTTCTAAGGTCAAGAGTTATAACTTAGTTCAGTGCCAGCGAATTTTGTGAAGAAAAAGTGCATTCACCCTTGCCAAGTGAATTTTTGAGGAATCGGGTGTAATAAAATCCTAGCACAAAAGCTGGGCAGTACAGAAAGAATGTAAACGTTTTTGATGTAGACACTGTTATGGTAGTGAGTTAAGTCAAGATAATGATTTTTGTGCACAAAAAAGTCAATTTCCACTTCTCACATAATGACATCTGTAAAGAAAAGAAACAAAATACAGCTAGGAATAGCATGCCTATTGTCAGATATATACCTGTAGGAGAAAATTAAAACAGGCTATAAGTTTATAAAAGCAAATCACAGCTCGTGCAGACATGTTAGTAAATCACTGCCCCAACAATGACAAAGGTGGGTAAAGTCAACGTAAAAAGTCAATCAAGGTCTCAGAAACTGAGCTGGCAAGCTTTTTGACAGCAAAGAGTTTGCAAGTTTGAGGGTGAAGCTCTTTGATGACATTCACTCTTTAAGTTGCATGTGGGCTGATTAAAGTGTCTGCTGTGCATCCAGCTTGCCACTTCTTCAAACAAGTCAGCCATCTGATTCAGCACACACACACACACAAAAAAAGCGTTAAAAATGAAAAGCATGTGTTTCACGTCTGCATTTCATGAAAATCGTGGAGCAGTGTGGTTTGCGATTTGCTACAGTCTGCACTGAAATGTTAGTACAACACTTCCCAAAAGCCACGCCCCCTTGATGACCTCTGGCTGGCATTCGACCTAAACGTTCTACATCACTCCTCTCTCTCTCCTCCCCTTCTTACAACGCTCGCTGCACATATTCTGTCATTCATAGCCACTTGTTTTAAAAACGCTGTTTTGATTGGATAGATGGACTGAATTACCATCAAATGGGCTGTCAGTTTCATCACTGCCGTTGTCAATCACCTTCGTTTCAAACCAATCATCAGACAAGAGAGATTCTTCTCCATCGTGAAAGCTGTCCATAATCACAAGCAGAGCTTTCAAAATTGTGTCAATCTGCTGACTGTGACTATTTGCTTTACTGGACACAGTTTTCAATGCTTTTATTTGCACATGATACAACCCGCCTTTTCTATGTGCATATCACATGGTCAGTTAGCAAATTATTATCAAGTAGAAAGGGGTCTTCTACCTGATGTCTGTTCATTTAAATAGTATTTTTATAAAACCAGACACATCAAACTAACTGTTCAGAGTCTGTTTATGTGAAATGAACCAAACTCTAAATTCTAATGAAGGAAAATTCGAACATATGCAGGACATCAGTGGACGTCTTATAGGCACTATGGCAACACTTTTTGTAGGACATCTGCGGACGTCTTATAGGCACTCTACTGGTTAAAGACTTTCTCGCCCAACTAGGCATACGACACAGAGAGATCACACCACTCTGGCCAGAAGCTAACAGCGAAGCTGAACTCTTTGTTACCACTCTCAAGCATGTCAGAACACCTGGAGCTGAATGGAAAACACAGCAACCCCTATTTCTCTGCCAGTACCGCGCTACGGCCCATTGTGCAACCCATGTGGCCCCATTTGGAGCCCTCACAGGCCGTAAAATTAACATTAGCATTCCCAGTATTCCTCAATCAACCCCTACCAACCCTGTCCACTCCCGTCTTCCTCACAATGACCTCAGAAGCAAGAGCAAGATGAAGGCCTGTGCTGATAACAAACGGCACACCCAGAACTCTAACCTGAAGCTTGGAAGCACTGTACTGGTAAAACAGAAAAAAATAAACAAGCTCACCTCTCCATTCAGCCCCCACCCAAACACTGTCATCCAGAAGTCGGGAAGCATGGTGACCGCCTAAAGTGGCCATGCCCAAAATACACGCAACTCCTCTCACTTCAAGCTTGTGAAAGGGACAGTGCCCTTTGATGAAGAAGAAGAAGATGAAGAATCTGATGTTGCCCCTTGTCAGATACTACTTCAACAACTGCTGCTACAGCAGCCTCTACTGCCCATAGCCCCAACACCGAGGCCAGTAACATCACCTTCACTGACAGCTCATGGCTCTTCACCTAAGCCAGCACCTGGTTTCCAATCCAGTGCTGCCAGTCCCAAGCCATTGAGCAGATCAGCCCAGACCAGGAAGCTGTCCACTTACCTCAAAGACTACATGCTGAGCAGAGTGGCAAACACTGCCACAGCAGTCACTTCCATTAACATTTTGTTTTCTGACATCCTGTTTCACATACATTTGCAAACAAACATATTTGTTTGGATATTTTATTTTATTCCTTTTTTATTTTCTTCATTTCATTTATTTAACATGTAAACAACAAAGAAAAGACACTGATCAAGTCTCTTTTCATGAACTTTCAACTTGCAAAGTTACAACTGGAAAGAATATTTCATGTGTCAAAAAACTACTTGATCCATTAACTGTGCCACATCATTACCTTTCAAAAGCATGTTGTGTTTTTAACTCCTACAGAGACAATACTCACTAACTACTAATAGTTAAATATATCAAGCTGTTAGCAGGATTTTTTAAGTCACATATTCTTTGATTCTATTTATTGATAATTTTCAGGGTAGAAGCTTTATTTGAAGATAGGGAGAGATGTTGTGTCCATTGTAGCCCACCAAAAAATAGACATGTTTACTGGATATGCACGTAACTAGATGTGCAGATGATATCAACAGTTGCTGCAAGCAAAGAGCTTCCATGAAACTGTCTCCCACTGATCTGTCGTAGTATTCATGTGTGTGCGAGCCATTCATACACTTACTCCTATAATACACACACAACATGATAATAATAATAATAATGGTATTTATATAGTGCTGAATCTTGTGCATTGACAAATCAAAGTGCTTTCGCGCAAGTCATTCACACGCATGCACAACTCTAAAACTGGAGAAACTGAAGACAAGGAGGAGGCAGGGAAGGGAGGCTATTTTGGGAAGAGGTGGGTTTTAAGGCCAGACTTGAAAGAGCTGAGTGTGGAGACTTGATGAAGCAAAAGAGGAAGTTCATTCCAATTGCAAGGTCCAGAGACAGAGAAAGAATGGTGGCCAACAGTCGAGAGCTTGAATCTGGGTATATGTAAACAGAGTGGATCCGAAGCTGATCGTAGTGAGGGAGGTGAAGGCAGCCACAGAGATAGGAAGGGGCTGATTTGTGAATACATTTATAACATAGAGTGCTGATCTTGTACTTTATTCTGTGTGAGACAGGGAGCCAGTGGAGATGTTGCAAAAGAGGAGTGATGTGTTCAGTTCTTTTCTTTCTGAGGACAAGTCGGGCAGCAGTTTTGTATGTGCTGAAGGGACTGAATGGATGAAGCAGACAAACCAGACAATAGAGAGTTTCAGTAGTCAAGGCGAGAGAGAATGAGAGAAACGACAAGTCTAGATGTTGCATCAATGGACAGATATTTCCGGATGGAACTGATGCGTCGCAATTGACAAGTATGATTGACATTTCTGACTGATTATTTTTTGCATGGACTGTGTTGTCATGGACAACGCCAAGGTTCCTGACTGAACTGGAAAGAGGGATGGATGTACTGCCAAGTTTGATTGTGTCAGTTGTGATGGAAGAGAGTTTTTGTTTAGTTCCTGTGATCATTGCTTCAGTTTTGTCTGCGTTCAATTGTAACTTATTTAGAATCATCCAATTTTGAATGTCCAGGAAGCAGTTGGATGTTTCTTGTAAGAGCAATGACAGTTTTTCGGGGGTATCACTCTTCTGGAGTTGAGTGTCACCAGCATAAGAATGATGACTGACATTATGGTGGTTGGTAATTTCAGCAAGAGGAGCAGTGTACAGTGTGAAGAGCACTGGGCCTAAAACAGATCCCTGTGGGACTCCATGTTCAGTTTTAATGGGTTCAAGCACAACACCCCAAAATCAGTCCCACTCTTCACCAATGCCTTCCACACAGCTAGCTCCTTAACAACAACACTTCCATATTTATATGAAAACTGTATTTTCCAGAGGTCGACGGATCACTCTCATGAATCACACAAATCTGTTGAGAAAATTTTAGGGTATGCTATTATGCATAGTCTTGTTAAAAAAAAAAGAAAGAGAATGAGTGATCTTTTTCATACATATAAATCAGAAAATACTCTGAAATCATGCAAAGAGAAGCCAGAATATGCCAGAAAAAAGTTAGAAAAATCCAAATAACACCCTACTGGGGCCCAGGTGGCCCCTGGATCCTGGCTCAACTTTCAGTATTTTTCACAATTGCATATTCCAATCTCTGCGTCTGATTTGATTCCACGGTTTGGTTCTAGCATGGGATTTTTTCTTTACTCCCACTCCGGTAGATGATTGGGTGTTAATCTTTCAGATGAAGTGATAAACTAAGAATCCATAAAGAGTGCAGCCTAACTTCTTTGCAGAGAAATATGCTGTGGCTGAAGCACAACACAAGGGAAACTAATAAACATTCAAGACATTACAGATGCTTACAAACTTCAGTATTCATTTGATTCCAGCAGTTCGTTCACAGTCAACAATACAAAGAAAGTCAGTAGTCAGATATTTGCTGGGTTTATTGCTGCTATTGTTCAAACCAGTTAGCACTCAGCTGAAAGTGTTCATCATGCCTGAACCAAGCGAAGTACTATTCACTGTACCTCACTTGGCACATAGCATTTATGCATGTTTGGTGTGTCTGTTTATCCAAAAAATAAGGCATCCATGTTATGAATTTCCAACTATTTGACAGTGTGTGTGTGTGTGCGCGTGTGTGTGTACATGTGTGAATGTGTTTGTGTTTTTCAACAGTTCCTGGAACATTGTTCATTGTGGAGGAATACTTTCTAGAGGATATTCTGAAGTGGTAAGTCACTTCCAAATATTTTCTGATTTGCTGTGTGCAGGAAAGAGAAACAAAATTGTTCCATCTAAATGAGTAGACATTTTTATTTGGCACAAAAATTGTTCTTCTGCTGATATCTTTTGTCAGGACATTTATGAGTCATGAAATCTTATTTGGAACCAAAGCTGGTGCTTGTATCACATGGTAAGTATAATTCTTGTTTGATGTTTGTTCTGTCGAACATTCTTCAGAGTGATAGCTTCCCAGTCATGATCTTCAAATTTTTACTTTGAAAAAGTTGATTTCTGTGATAGGACCCATGCTATCATGTGCCCTGTCTTTTTCTTTGTATATTCCCATTGCTGCCAGAGAAAGCCTTTTTGATGTCACATACTGTACCATGTCAGACTGGTGCAAACTTGGCCTGTTGGTTTGCTCTGTTTGCCAAATTATGTGCTAACAAGGTACTAAGACATCTCCATCAGGACTGTCATCTGCTCAGCCATTAAGTGCGTTTACCCAAGGGTTGACTTGACAAGTCTACCAAATTCATAGCTGAAGCCTCATATTTGCATGCCTGAAAGATTGCAATAAATTAATAAGCCACACCAAATTTCAAAGCAATAATGAATATCTCAAGTAGTTTTTGAGATATTGAGTTTTGAATTAAAGAAATGGCGATTTTAGTGAATCTCACAAAATGGCAGCTAATAGCTTCCCATAGTCAAAGCTGTTAATATAATTTATGATCAGTACAGTACACAGAATGCTTCAGCTTTTTGACAGGAATTTTTTTTTGGATCTGAACATTTTGAAAATGATTTTTGGAAAGACCTTGCCTGCAGCTATCCTTGTTATAGATGGTCAAACAGTGGAGAGATTCATTGAAAAAAATGTTTAAGTACTATATTAGACAATAAGCTGAGTTTCTACAGGTATGTTGGTTCTATTCATAAGAAATGCCAATATAGATTTTTTTTCTTTTCAGAAACTAAGAAGTACTGTTATTAGATCAAAAGATTATCCAAACTACTATCAATGTTGCTACGAGTCTGTGGTTTCATTTATATGCTGGTACGAAAGTTTTGGAGTGAGGATTAAGCAAGTTTTGAATGATGTCGTGAGTGTGTGCAGTAAATTTTTGGGGGTGAAATAAGCCAATATGCAAGAGCTGTATAAGAAGTGCATAGTTCAGAAAGCCAGGCAGAAAGCAGCTGATGACACCCATATTTTAGCAAAGTACTATGAGCTGCTGCAATTAGGATGATGCTACAGAACTTTTACATTGAAATCCCAGAACTCTGAAAACTTTTACTCCATGTTCAATTCACCTTTTAAATTCTTGAGAACTGTGTGTGTGTGTGTGTGTGTGTGTGTGTGTGTGTGTGTGTGCTTAAAATACATGACAGGGTGAATGATGAATATGCAATATGCAGGATGAATATGCAGTATGACATGTATGCGGTGTTAACATTCACATCTTCCAGCATATGTATATGTATGATTACGCTGTAATAGTTTATTAATTAGAGTGTTTTAAAGTGAGTATGTGAAATGCTTTTATATGGAAAACTTTTATGTCTGTCACAGCCCCTCACTGCCTTCCTTTAAATCTAAACTCTGGACTTTCCTCATCCATTAGTATTTCCTTTAGACCCTTTCTAATTCATGAAAGTCGTTGGATCTAGGCTGTTGGTCGTATATCCCTCCCGAAACCTGGAAGGGGTCAAGCTGGTGTTCCCTTGACCCTGGCCCCTAAGTTGGACCCCATGGTGGGTGGGTAAGTGAGGGATGAATATACAATTATTTAAACTTGAATTCTAAACAAATACACCCCCCTAAACTCGGAAAAAGAAGAAGACAAGGAACAGATGATTCGGACTCAGATTCGGAGGTTGTTGAGACCTCTGGATTTTGGCCATCGTGGCTTGTGATGGAGGGCGCTGATGACGACAAGCCGTTGTCGGCTCGCAGGCCCTTCGCTATCCAGAAGGGCTTTCAGTGTCTGGCAGGATCGCTGAAATCCATCAAGAGGCTGAAGAGCGGAGCGTTTTTAGTGGAGACAGAGTCAAAAAGGCAGACACAGCTTCTGCTCAAGGCGACCACTTTTGTGGATAGGGCAGTGAGGGTTTCCCCTCACAAAGGTCTCAACTGCTCAAAGGGGGTCATCAGATGCTGGGAGTTAAGAGGAGTGTCTGAAGCTGAGATCAAGAGCGAGCTGTCCTCTCAGGGAGTGACCGACGTGTACAGGGTGACAGTGAAGAAGGGGTCGGACAGAGTCCCGACCAACACATTTTTCCTCACCTTCTGCTGCCCGAATGTTCCCAGGGACATTCGAGTCGGATACCTGATGGTGAGTGTAAGCCTGTACGTGCCGTCCCCTCTAAGATGTTTCAAATGCCAGAAATTTGGACACGTGCAGGACCGATGCAGGGAGGAAGAGGCGTGTGGCACCTGTTCAAAGGCGGCGCACCAGGGCGATTGCATCAGTCCAGCCCGTTGTGTGAACTGCGGAGGCGGCCACCCGTCCTCATCGAAAGACTGCCCCGCCTGGAGAAAGGAAAAGGAAATCCAGAAGGTGAAGACAGAAAAGAAGATACCGTTCTTTGAGGCAAGGAAACAGGTGGAGGCCACGTCGCCTAAGGCGTCTTATGCCTCTGTCATTAGACCCAGGATGGTGGACGTCGCGGTCCAGACGACGTCCACAGGGACGCAGACGGACGACGTGCCTACCTCGTTAGAACCGTTGGCCTTGGGTGGAGGCGCCGTGTCCACCCCTTCCCATCCTGTGCGGCAGTCCTCAGGGGCTGCTGGGCGGGAGCGGAAAGCCTCGTGCGGAGGCACGTTGTCTGCCTCCCGCCCCAACCCACTCCCCAGCCCCCCTCGCCCCGTCTCTCGTCTGCCTGGCCCTCAGGCTGGCAGAAGTGGCCAGAAACCCCCCGTACCTCCAAAACTCAAGGAGGGGAGGGTTGCGGCCTCGGCGGGATCGGGAAGAGCCGAGGTGGTGGATATTCCGACTTGGTTGGAATCAGAAAAATACAATTAGAAAAATAAGTACTCCATCTTGGCTGACCTTGAGCCACCGCAAGCAGAGGAGCAGGGGGTAGCGATGGAATAGGCTGCTGCTTTATTTTCTTCACCTTTTTAATGGCAGTAATCCACTGGAACATCCGGGGGTTCTACACCAATTTCCAGGAACTTCAGCTGCTTTGTCGTGCTTTGAAACCTTCAGTGCTGGCGCTGCAGGAGACTCTGCAAAGAGATGGCAAGGTTTTATCTCTCTCTGGTTTTAACTCCGTTTTTAAACCCGCTCAACCAAAGCAAGAGGGATTGACGGGAGGTGTCGCTCTTTTGTTGTTCGCACTGTTTGGCGACTTCAATGGACACTCCCCGCTCTGGGGAAAAGAGATGAAATCAGCCCGAGGTCTTCTCTTGGAAAACCTTCTTTCCGATATGGACTTATGCTGTCTTAACGACAAGTCTCCCACTTACCTTCATCTGCCCTCTGGAAAGCTCTCGTGTTTAGATCTGTCGGTCTGCGATCCATTGTTGGTCCTGGACTACGAGTGGAAAGTGCACGACGATCTGCATGGGAGTGACCACTTTCCTGTCGTCCTCCGCCCCACAGAACTTACTTTTCGGAACTCTGCCACAAATTCCCCACTTTTCAAAGTATCTTCACTGACGGTTCCAAGTCAGAGGACGGAGTCGCTGCATCTGCGTTCTGTCCCGCCTTTCCTGACTGGCCCTCAACGGAGCACATCCTGTCTGACAGCTCGGTGTACACTGCGGAACTGACCGCACTGGTTCTGGCGGTAAAAATAGTTCTCTCTTCGAAACAAAAGAGATTCATGATCTTTTCCGACTCGTTGTCAGCCCTGGAGGCGATCGCCTGCAGGAATATCACTCATCCCAAACTGCTGGAATTTTATGAAGCTTTTACTCTCGCAACGAAGAAAGGATACGAGGTTGTGTTGGCCTGGGTTCCCGGACATGTTGGCATTCGTGGTAACGAAAGGGCGGACCTGCTGGCCAGGAACGCTGCAAAGAAAGAATTATCCAGATCCTTTGTACCATACACAGACATGAAGCGGAAGGTGAACACTTACGTTAAGGATCTTTGGCAAGAGGAGTGGAACACCCAGACGGACAACAAGCTCTTCCAGATCCGTCCAGACCTAAAAGAGACTGTCACAAACTCTCTTAATACAATAATAGTCTAGGGGTATTGGTTTACACAAAAGAGCTTATGCAAAATTGTCCTAACAATTTTAGGGGTGGTTTACTTAACCTGTATTAATTTTACTTATCCAGTACTAAATGAAAACGTGTAACAAGACAACATTTATACAAACACCTTTCAAAAAGGTTGACCACACCAAATTTTAATCTTTAGAACATTTATTAAATCATTTCTTTTCTTTTAACACTTCCCTTTTCCCAACATTTATAAACCAAATAAAAGTCTAGCGACTCACGGCCGCACTCATCATTGCCGACTAGTTAAGTTAATGTCCGGGGGGTAAAATCACAGGACTCATCTTCATGATGCGGCGCACGGTTGTCGAGGTGAAGTACACATGCAGGTCCGGTCCTCTCCAGTCAGCGAAACAGCCTCCCACGTCGTCCCTGGTTGTCCGTAAGTAGCGTTAACACAGTCCGCCCTCCAGCCTCAGTCACGCCAGGTCATCAGATCAGACCGCATCAGATCCACGGCCGAACAGTCACACAGATCAGGCTGTCTGGTGAGATTATCTACAGATCCACTACTGGACTCAGCAGAAGTCACGACTTCAAACGTCAGCAACTGAACTGGCTCCAAAACCAGTAACCTGTCGACCCGCACTCCAGCAACCAGAACTTGTACTGGGAAACTAACAGTCGACTGCAATCCTGGATCTAACACTCCAGAAGAAGGAATTTCGACTACATTGATTCTGCAGTCCCCTGACTTGGCCCACTCTAGACCAGTCAACAATAATACGAGATTAGCACTCAGCTTAACCCAAGATCTTCAGGCAATCCCTGGATGGCTTGTACTATAAACATAAATGACGAACTCCTGAACTAAAAAAAAAAAAAAAAAATCCTGTTCGATAAAAGGCACTTCGCACGACAGCAAAATCACTCCAGTACAGCACAAAACCCACAAGAATCTCCAACAACAAATCAACATGAAACCAACTTTTACAGCACTAAATCCGACAATAGAAAAGAAAATGATGCCTCTGACTGGCAACACAAGCTTTGGACTCTCGCGATCCAAGGAAGAGAAGTGTCCCTCTCTCTCGAAGTTCAAAACCGGAAGCCCCTCCCACAAGTCCCATCACAATGAACTCTCCCAGCAGGGAAGACGGAAACACACAACAAACATGGTTCCACACTACAATTATAGATCAGAACCTATCTGACACCCCTATGTAAAACTCAATTATCGGATCTTCCATCCGACCTTTTCCCAACCTGCTGACATACACTGACATGTGACAGAGACCCTCCCTTCGGGGGTGAAGAACAGAAAGGAGGAGTCTGTGCTGTGCAGACTGCGTATGGGGCACACTTTTTTTTTACTCATTCTTACTTGCTGAAGGGGGAAGAGGGCCCTCGATGTATTCCCTGTGATGAGCCTCTCACCGTGAAACACGTGCTCCTTGACTGTTGGGATCTGCATGACGTTAGACGCAGACATTACACAGCGGTTTCTTTGACGACTTTGTTTCGTGATGTCCCTCCGTGGGTGCTGATGGACTTCTTAAAAGAAGTGAACATTTTTAACCAGATTTGAAGGTTTTAAACTATGGAAGTTTTTTTTTAACTTTGGAGTGGAAAGTTTGAAGTGGTGACTCGTTTTAATTGTTTGTTTTTTTTATCCTTGTAGTAGTTATTAACGTGGCGATAGCCTTGATATGGCCTTAGTGGTTGGCGAGGCTCTAAGCACCATAATTTCATTTCATTTCATTCATGAAAGTTAATTGTGTAGGTATATTTGTGCAATGAGGAAAGCGCTAATAAATATCCAGTTATTATTATTAATATATTATTATTTCAAATGATACGAATCTGGTGGTGGCCATCTTGGATTATATGCAATAACCCAAAATGCCCAACGTGTATGACTTAGCCTCCAATGGATTTGGATTTGCCCAGATCATGTAAAATCATCAGAAAAGCCTAATATATGATGCAAAATCAAGTATCATGGTTATTGCTCAGACAATTGCATATTCAAACAATTGCTTCTTTTCTTTTTGAACGGCCAACTGTAGTTAGAGGGTTGTGACATTACAGAGGTGGAAACAATAAGCAGTATTACCTGTTTACAACCTGTCACAAAAATCAGTGCCAGAATAATGTGTTGGTGTTGGCTGCACAAATGATTATGGAGCAGGTTTTAGGTAATTAGAAAATGATTATTTCAAAATTTATTCTTGTTGAAAGCAAGCTGCATTTGCTATATAATTACTCATCCCATCACTCTCATGCATGGTTTTGACTTGCTTGTTTGAACTAAGTGAGTCTATGTAGTGACCTGGAGCTGGTTGCACAACAGGCAGTCAGGTAGCACAGCATAACTACCAGCAAAACCGTTAACTAACAGGTAGTTAGCTGTCAGCTGAAGCGCACCACTAACTGCATTGCACATCTTGAAATAAACTGACAGCCAGTTACCTTCAAGGTAGTGCTGCTCGCAGGCAGCAAAGCCATTGGTTATAAATAGATTCGGGCATTCCCTTTTACTCCCCACCAAATTCATTGGAACAGACATGCAGTGACAGTTTCTGATACTGTTCTGCTCATTCACACAACATGAACATGGCCTCAGCATGTGATTCCAAGCATGTTTGGAAGAGAAATGTTACATCAGTAGATATTTTAGGTTTATTGTGGAAAGAAATTTTACAATGTACATTCAAAACCACGCTGACAAAAGCAGAAGGGGTGGTCAGAGGTGACAGCAGCTGTGAATGCTGCAGGCCTTGTTGAACGTTCAGTCACAATTGTAAAAGAAAAATGGTCCAAATTCGCATCAGACGCCGCCAGAGCACAGCTATGAGCAAGCCAACCCCCACCAACGCATGCCTGCGTGTGCGTGTGTTTGTGTGTCCATGGTAGACATGAATGTTTGTTTTTTCTCGCCTTCTACCACCAGGGTTGGCAGGATTGTAGATATATAAAATCTTTAAACAAAGTGATCCCCTTTATGATATGGTAAGCAGGGTGAGAGTTCAGAAGTCAAGGTCAACATTTGGCAGAGTAGAAAAAGCTTGATGGAGACTGTATCTTATATTTAGTTTTAAGCAAACTTGGTCTTGTGATTGATTATGGGTACAGAATGACCTCTCCAGAAATTCAAAATCAGAGGTTAAAGGTTGAGGTCACAACCTGGCATATGATATTGATAGGAAACATTTCTGTGTGTAAGAGAGCAAAGGTCTTTTATGTAATTTCTGCAAAATCAGTACAATGATTGGTCATGGTGAAAACAAAACCGGTGAAAAGAAACAAGTTCATTGGTCAAGTTCACAATATAGCCTATTAGGAAATTGTGAAAGAGTGATAGAACTTTGTTTTTTATCCAGTTTTTGCGCAGCATTGCGTATCATACAGCAATTTGTTTTGGCCAGAACGTCAGTGCTTTTTAAATTTAGAAGTCGGAGGAGGTCAGGGTCATCACATCAGTGTGTCTTGTTTGCTAGATTATCAGTTTTGCAGTGTTCTCTCTCCCCCGCCCCCCCCTCCCCACACACACACACACCTCCCCTCCTCACTGTCCACCCCACCCCTGCCCCCTCCAGCCCCCCATGATTCCTTTGTTGGATTAGATACAGATCACAAGCGAGTCTTGAAGGCCTTGCCTTTCTTGTTCATTCTTATTTCAGCTACTTGCCTTCTTCTATATATACTTTGCTTATATGTTTATTTACTTGGTCATATTTATTTTATTTCATTTTTGTTTTTAAACATTTGTTATGTTTCATTTTGTTCACAATTTTCACACACACACACATGCATGCACTCATACATGAGTCAAAAGTCTCAATGGAGTGTATAAGTGTGAGAACTGTTTGTCTCTCCCTTTCTCTCTTTGATGTCACTATAACTGGGTATGGTAAAGCTTTCGCAATGTAAGATGCAGTTGCCATGAATTTGAAGCTTAGAAAAGTGCTGATTCAACAGAATTTTTCAGATACAAGTGAATGCATGCTCAAGTCACATCAAAGAATGTGACTTAAAAGGTGATTGATAACAAAGTTTGCATATGTTACCAACATATGTCATATAAGAATGCTTTAGTATATATCAAAGCATTTTTGCTCTGGAAAACCAAGTGTTTGGTATCTTTAAATGTATAAGGTTGTTCCAGATGGCTGGACTCTGAAAAAAAAAAAGTACACTGACTGAAGGATTTTGTTCTGACAGATGGAACACAGAAAAAATGATTATCAAAAGGACAGATATTTTAGATAGGGTGTAGTGAGGAAGAATATCAGAGAGATACTAAGGGCCAGTGCTAGTGATAGGTGAGAAGCTGAATGAAGACAGTTTGTACAAAATCCTGGACTGACAGTGTAAAACTTTCACACCACTTTATGTTTTTCCTCATCATTTAATTTGTGTTTCCATAAAAAAAAGAAGATTGACTTTCTGTTTCCAGGACGAACCATTCAAACAAGATCATGGAAAAGTTGAAGAAAGACAGGAAAAATAGTAAGTATAGAAATATGATGTGCATGCTATTGTCCTGACAGTAAGAAATGTGCATGTGTATTGTTCTGGTCATGTGTGTGTTTTTGAGAAAGCGTTTGAATGCATACTTGCATAAACTTGTGTATGTGCACAAGTTCATGGGCATACACGTTTTTTAATCTGACAGCAGTTGATTAAAATGTGTGTTGACATGTGTGTGGTGTGTGCATGTGTGCATGTTCCTACAAGAAGACATTTGAATATTCTGTCCTCTGTTGCATATTTGCAGTTTGCTATTGACGTTGATACATCATGGCTTATAATAGTAATTGATATCAGAAGTGTATGGGATTGTAACTGAAAACAAACCATTTTCTGTTTAGAATTTGCCTCCTCGGCAGGTCATTACCTTTTGTCGCTCCTTTGCATCATTTTTTTTTTTTTTTTTTTTTGCCCCATAACAAAGTCTCGTTCTCACATGTTCCACACTTTGTCATTTCTGGTAAACACTTCTGATGGAGTTTCATTCAATCACACTTTGATCGACACAGTTTTTGTTAATGCAATCAGATTCATCTCTGTCTTTTTCTCCAAATAAGAAAATTCACTGTGTACACCAATGTCTTCAGTTACATCTACCATGAACACATTTCAAAACATCTAAATTATTTTCACAGCAATACAAAATCTCTTAAATCTAAGTAGGTTGGTCCAACCAAATTTTCAAATTCTTAGCAGAAGCCGTATATTTGCAAGCATGAAAAATGCAATAAAGTAAGAAGCACACCAAATAGTTTTTGAGATGTTGAGTTTTGAATTAAAAAAAAAAATTGGTGATTTTAGCGAATCTCACAAAAATGGCATTTTGGAACCCATGTAGAATTGCAACTTATACATTCTCATAATCAAAACTCTTCGTATATGATCTATATTGTACACAAAATACCTCAGATTTTTTTCAGTTGGCTGTTAATGTTATTAGCTGAATGCCAGTGTCATAAACTCTGTGGAAAATGCTTATTTTCTGCATGTTCAATCCCACAGTTTGGATGAGAGTGTTAATAAAATGACAGAAACTCAAAAACCATTCCATCTACATAAACATTTAAGATATTTTCAGGTTCAGGAAAGACTGTAGACTTACAAGACAGCAAATATTAATAATAAATCTTGATAAATGACAGCTTTTGATATGATTATATAAAAAAACAAGAGAGGCAAGGTCTTCAAGACCCACTTGTGATACACGATACACTTAACCCTTTGAGCCCTGAGTTCCTGAGCAATTTTAACCCTTTTGCCTGAGCTCCTGAGCTGAAATCTGCAAATAATTGGTATTAAACCCTTTGAACCCTGACCACCGCTTTACTGGTGGTAGAGAAAAATGACATAATGCCTAGCCACCAGTTGAGCGGTGCCTAAACACTTGAAGCGTGCAGAGTCTCAACCTGGCCCGTCAGGGCAGAAATCAGGAACAAAACGTGCGAGAAAACTGTACACAACGCAGCAAGTAATTGATATGCTTGATGATTTATCGGAAGTAGAATATGAAAATGATTATTCTGATGGTGAGGTGGAATTCGAATCGGATGATTTTGCTACAGATAGTGATGTTGAAAATGAATCTGAGCATGCAGAATCATTTGATCAAAGGAGGCGTGTCAGGTTGAGACTCTGCATGCTTCATGGTAGAAATTGATCATTTTTATCCAAAGCACATGCACAAAACAGAGTGAAAAGGTGCGGCCATGTTGGTACTACATTCGCTGACGTCAGAATATTACGGTTTTTCTGATTGGCTCTTCAATATAAGTCAACCAATAGCAAAACACAACACAAGTGTTTACGCACCGCTCAACCGGTGGCTAGGCATTATGTCATTTTTCTCTACCACTGGTAAAGCAGTGGTCAGGGCTCAAAGGGTTAAAAAAAAAAAAAATCTAATTGTTAAAATGTGTTCAGTATTTGTTATTATAAAGGTTCGGGTTAAAAAAAAAAGAAAAGAAAAAAGGCCTGAAGACAGATTCGAACCCCGTGTGTTCGGGAGAGAAGAAACTGTCTTACTCAATACGTTATTGTGGTTCCTTAACTGACGTTTAAAAAATGTAATATTTAAACATGCTTTTTTAAGGGCGATAAATCGATTGCTGTATTCACAGTGAGAACAATGTTTAAATCATATTATTCTGGTGAAGTCTTGAGCATTCAAAAAATCTTTAAGGGCAATTAAGAATTCTTTTTAAGTCCGCGGTAAAGGAGACATGGCTATCGCCACAATCACACTGCAACATTCAGTTGTTTTCTCTGGATCTAGATAGATGTACAAGTTTAGTTACACCCGCCAGGAATGTACAACACGGTTGATTCAATTTCTCTTTTATGTTCATTCTATTTTTATAGTTTTAATGTTGATATGAAAATGGAGTATTTTGTTAAACTAGTAACATGTTGAGCCAAGTACAAGTACTTCTAAACGTCGTATGAAGTGAAAAGGACTTAATTTTGAGAAAAGTCAAGACTGGAAATTTTTACGTTTCATCAAGTCTGTTAACTCTCATGGTTTATTATATTTATCTATGAATTCCGACTGATTTTGTTGATATTTTTATGGCAGTTTGGGGCATAATCCAGTAAGTGATGAGGCGTTCACAAATCTTTCTGAATAAATATTTAACGGTCTCCTTCTCCAACTTTCCATCACATGTTATTGTGTATTGTCAATTGAATATAGGATTGAACTGGCAGGTCAACAGCTTGAAACAAAATGGTGTCCTTTGTGTTTTCGAGGAATATGAGCACGTGCTTTGAATATGTATAAATATGTGTACGCAATTGATTTTTGCCCATGACCTTCAGGGCTCAGCCAATAGATCTATAAAGTCCATTGGTAGTATTGATTTTTTAGTTTTTTCTGAAAAAGACCACTTGGCCGAATGAACAAAGCCCTGTACACTGAGAGTAAAACACACAAGCTTTTTATGTATTGAGTATAATTTCAAAATGTAATGTTTAAGATGAGAAAGATCAGTTTAAAGCAAATTAACCCGCTTAGCATTAATTACAGAATAATTTCCCTTTTTTTACTAGCAGCACCATAGACATGCGCCAGAAATATAACTTCCATGCAAGGCAAAAGAAGTTCCTGTTTGAACAAAAAATGATAAAAATGACTGCTCTTGATGCTGTGTCAGAATATCAGATCAAAGTGCCAAGTTAAGAGAATTAAAAAAAAAGAAAAGAAAAGTAAATTCATTTTCCATATTATTTGGCTTCTTTTTTTTTTTTTTGGTGCCCATCCCAGAAGTGCAATATTGTTTTAAACAAGATGACTGGAAAGAACTGAATTTTTTCTATTTTTATGCTCAAATTGGTGTCAACTGACAAAGTATTTGCAGAGAAAATGGCAATGTTAAAGTTTACCACAGACACACACACACACACACACACACACACAACCGAATACCGGGTTAAAACATAGACTTCCTTTGTTTACACAAGTGTGTCAAAAATGCTTTATTGAAGACGATCGGGGATAACATGCTCGATTAATGCTAAAGAATGGTGTAAGCTCCTTCATACACTTTTTGCGAGATGTTGGGAAACAGGTAAAACACCTTGTATATGGAAAAAAAGCTAATATTACTCCTATGCTTAAATCAGCTAAACCACGATAAGACCTATAGAGTTATAGATCTATATCCTTAACCCCTAGGCTGCCTATATGACAAGATAACTCGTCATCGCAAGCATGTACGCTTCTCTGCCACAATGACGAGATAACTCATCATCGAAATATTCTGACTTTTCCCTGGTTTGCATTCAGTTCGTTAACAAAAATATGGGTAGCTTTAGCTTGGGGAATCTTTCTAGTTTCTATTTATAGCTAGAAACACCATCTACGTCATGAGGCAGTCCTTAATTTGAACGTTTTGGTTGGGTTACTGTCGCAGAATTTGCCTAGTTCTTTTCCTCGCTCGCTCAACAAAATGTCGGACTGACACCATGCTCAAGATATGTGACCGTGGGGAAATAAATCAACCAAGATTGCTTTCTTTAGCTGATGCTCAGAAAGAATTGAAGCGCAAATTCAAAGGAGAAGACAGTGATGAACATTTACAGGACGATTTGATAGAAAATAAAGGGAGCAATCAAGAGAGTGGCAAGATACGACTACCAGTGAGTGATGCTGGCTGTACAGCTGTAGCAGATGACAGAAAGTAACCGAATTATTAGCAGGACACAGTGTGAGTGTTTTTCTTGGCACTCGGCCAGCACGGTCTGATGAGAACTGGACAAAGTGACTGTGTGAGAGGGTTGAAGAGAAGGGGGGTGGAGACAGAGGGGGTGTGGCCTCACATCCATATTATCACTTGGAGAAGTCACAGTGCATCGTGTGTCAGTCTCTTTTAAAATTTTTTATATTGTGGTTGTTCTAGTATGATTTTGTGTGTGCAGATATTCATTTGTCCAGAAAATATATTTGAGTGCAAATTACCTGACTAATGTTTGTAATGAACAAGTTGAAAATATGACAAAAAACAAAACACTGATTTCAAAACAACAGCATGTCACTAAAAATATATAAAATGGGAAAACATCATGTGTTTTGTATTCTTTATTCATTTACCTTTCATAAAATATATACTTTTATGGGTCTTTCTCCAATAACAAAGAGCACAGAATTTTTTTCAAATTTGTACCCGTTTTTTTTTGTGTGAAAAAACCCTGGCAGATAGATTTCACTTAAATCTTATTTTCCTGGCAGTGAAAGGGTTAACATTGCATGTCAGAAAAATCACGGAGAAAATTATATTGATGAGGCTAACTTATTTTTGTGATAAAAATAAAAATATTCCTATTGCACAGGCCGGTTTCAGGAAGAGCAGATCTGCTTAGGTCACCTAGTAAAACTAACAACAAGCATAAAACAGCTGTTTTCAAAGAGAAAGAGTGTAATGGCCACGTTTTTTTATGTACAAAAAGCTTATGACTGCATTTGGCATGGGAGATTACTGTTTAAGCTAAGGAACATTGGGGTAAATGGCAGTGTATACAGATATTTAAAATCTCTTTTGACAGAAAGATGCATCATCACTAAAGTTGGGCAGTCATTGTTGTCTTCAAGATTAATTAACATGGGTATTCCACAAGGATCTATAATTTCCCCACTTTTGTTCAACATAATGTATGTTTGGTGTTGTATACTGTACCATATCAAACTGATGCAAACTAGGCCTATCAGTTTGCTCTGCTTGGCCAAATTTTGCACGCCTAACAGTGAAAAGATGACCCATCTTGCCTGGTCTGCTCTTAGCCAATCAAACGCCTCTAAAAGCTACAAGCGCTGAATCATTCCTTTGGCCAAGGCTGTCGACGCCATTTTGTCAGGTTTTTGCTCTGTCTCGTCTTATGCTTTTCTGGCTATTAAGCGTGTTCATTTGGCCTTATTTTGCTGCATGCGGCTTGATCTTATTGTATTTCTTACCTTTTGTGTACTCGATTCGACTCTGCCCCCTCGAATCATACTTTTTTCTCCACCTCTCAGTCAATCCAGTCTTTTCTTTCTCTGTTGGGGATTGGATTTTCGCTGGGTGCCTAAGTGCGGTTACCATGCCTAGTACATCATCCCATGATGGCATTTTTCATGATGCTGGGAGCGAGACTTGGCAAGAGACTCTCCCAGGCCTGGAGCTCATGATTTCTCCCGATAGGGACCGTGGTGATGTGTCGTTAGATGTGGAGGCGACACTCCTTCCATTACAACGGTCATGAAGGGGACCGGGGGGAAAGGGGTTCGAGCGTCACCTCCCGAGGTGTCCCAGCGGGAGGCAGGAAAAGGGGGAGTGGCAAGTCCTCTCTTGGCGGTGGGGACTCGTGGCTAGGCGCGAACTCTCAAGTGGAGGCCGCGCCCATCCGTTACCTTGGTCCCCACTCAGAGATGGCCCTCAGGGGTTTCATTGCTGTTCCCCCTCCTCTCTCCACTGCCGACCCCCCACCCCCACCTCCATCTGTGGGGGAGAAAGTTTTGGTTCCGGGGGGGACCTCTACTTTGCCCACCCCAGGCCAAGCCACCCCTGTCTTCCCACGGGAGGGGATTCAGGGCGCGAAGCCACCAGGTCTTCCTGCTATCTGGCTGGTCTCCCCTGCTGGGGGAGGCCTGTGCGTGTCAGGCGGTTCTGGGCAGTGAGCCCGCCGGTCTTCTGGTGGGACTGACACCCAAGTTGGACCTGACTTCCCTCCAACTTTGCCAGGTTTTTCCCTTCATGGAGGTCAAGCGCCAGTGACCCTTCGGGTTGGGATCACATGATGGCTGGCACCCACAGGTGGTTTCCCCCATTCTACCCATACTGGGGTGCACCAATAGTGCACGTTGGGTTGCCGGGAGGACCACGGGCCAACTCCTTGTCCTCTCCTCCCGGATCCAACTCAGCACATCTCACAGGGTGACACACACGACCTTGACAAGTGGGATCGACTTCTTGTTGGTCAGGCCGAGCTCCTTGACCAATATTGCCTCTCAGTCCACAAATTGGGCCTCTGTCACCTCACAGGTGACCTCCACAGTCACAGCGGCCTCCATGTCAGGAGTGACGGCTGCTGAGTCGCCCCGTTCGGCCTGGGGGAGCCTGCAGTTCCCACCCACCCAGCCCTCGGTCCTACAGGGAGATGAGTGGGTGTTTGTCCCCTCACAGCACTCATGGGTCCCTCTTGCATCCAGGTCCACACTCTCCCCGCCCACTTCAGGCGTCAAGGAAATAACAGCTGCGGCCATGGTCCCCGCTCGGGATCGTCTCAGCTTGTCCCACTGGGCTGACCACAGCTCACAGAACGCCCCAGCGGGTACATCCACTTGGGATGGCACCCAGCAGGGGATGGACTGGGAGCAAGAGTGGGAGCTTCTGTCTTCAGAGGAGGACGAACAAACGGATGAGCACTCTTCGCCCCCATCCCAGGGGGACAGATTGAGCCCATGCCTCCCTAGGGACCAGCCTGAACCAAACTCGGACTTAACCAAGCTTGAACTGACCCTCCCCAATTGGGTCACGCATGCTGAATCGGTCCCTCAGGCTACTTTGTTACCCTTGACCCTCCTTAGGCAATGTGACTCAAACTCCAGAACCACCAGACGATCAGAGTGCCAGAAATGGTGCAGGAACAGCTTAATAAGCCAGCCTGCACTGTCATGAGTGCTGCTTCCATCCCTCCTCCAGGCAGGGAGTCCCTCTCTGCCCCGGGCGCCTTTTCCCCGGGCAAGTTCCTTAAAGATTCCTCCAAAGGTGGGGTGTGGTCCTTGTACACACAGGACCACCCTGCCTACAGGGAAGTGGAACCCTTCGCACAGGACAGGATATTGGTCTCACAGCGCAGCACCTTCCCCACTTCAGCTGATCTATCTTTCAAAACGTTAGCAGAGTGGGACAGATTGGCCCGCCGCTGCGTTCCTCCACAGGTTAAACACTTTTGGCAATATGGTAGCCTCTGGTCTCACAGCAGCCGCAGACACAGCTACCAGCCTTCACTTCAGTACTGTGCTGGCTCGGTATGATGCCATTCTCTGCCACTCCATCATTCCACTATAGGAGAAGGCTGCCGTGCAGTCCATCCGGGCACAGCAGCACTCCTTGTTCAGCCAGTATGCACCCCATTTTGTCACCCACAGGGCAGAGACGAACAGGGAGGTGGCTTCATATTTAGCCCACACCTCCCAGGGGTGTCAGGGTTCGCTGCCAGTGAAGAGACTGGCCACCAGGGCCCCTCCATATGCCATGCCACCTAAGTCGAAGGGGCATGCACAGAATCAACGGCAGAGGAATAAACCACCTCATGTCCGTCCAAGCCAACCGGCCATTCCCAAGGCCAGAAGGCAGCACCCCCAATGACTGGGCCCCAAATCAGCACCGCCAGTCGTCCAGCCCCTCCAAGTAGGAAACTAGTCCTGGCATGCACATCAGTGGCATGCTCTCGGACTCAATGACTGGATTGTATTGGTGCTAGAGTCGGGGTACATGGCCTTGGGTGGAGGACCGCCCCCCTCTAAAATCCACTCCTCCTCCTTATGTGCCCAGCTCAGTGGAGCAGGCGAGCATCTTAGAGACAGAGATATCACACATACTCGGCTGGTTGTTTGTGATTCCAAAGGTCTCAGGAGGGTGGAGACCAGTCTTGGACTTGTCCCCCCTCAACAAATTCCTTCCCAAAATGAAATTCAAGATGGACACACAGGCACAGATTCAGGAGACCATTCAACAGGGCGATTGGGCTACCTCTATCGATCAGAAAGATGCTTATTTTCATATCCTCATTCATCCGGCATCCCGTCAGTACCTGAGGTTCATGTGGAGGGACAAGGTGTTCCAGTTCTCGGCCCTCCCATTTGGTCTGTCCCTTGCCCCTTTCCTGTTTACCAGAGTGGTGTGGGAATTGGTGTCCTTCGTCTGGTCGGAATCCATTCGTCTCTATGTGTACTTGGATGACTCGCTCATTCTGGCCAAGTTGCAGGCCCTGTGCCAGTGGCATACGGCCAGACTTCTAGACCTTTGCTCCCAACTGGGCTTCCTTATGAACCAGGAGAAATGTGATCTGTCCCAAGTCAGTCCTTTGACTTCTTAGGGATGAGATTTGACACGTGGGCCATGATAGTCTCTCTGACGCCAGATCACTGGGATCGACTGGCAGGCCTCCTCAGCCACTTGCACTGTTCCTGCCGAGCAACAGCGCGGACACTTTCATCTCTCCTGGGCATGATGGAGTGCATGGCACCACTCATCCCTCTGGGCAGGGTTCTCAAGCGCCCTCTTCAGAGGGCACTGAGGCTACAGTGGTCCCAGAGAACCCAACCATGGGATACCCAGATATGTCTGGCAGAGTGGTTCCTCGAGGTGATATCAGAGTGGCTAACCACCCCTCTTCGGACACAGGGGGTGCCCATAGCCCCACCTACACTTCAGGTGGCACTTTCACAGACGCCTCCTCCCTGGGCTGTGGAGCCCACATGGACTCGGTCCATGCAGCAGGGACTTGGTCCCCGGAGGAGCGCCTATGCCACATCAATGTTCTGGAACTGGAGGCAGTTCGCAGGGCTCTCCTGCACTTCACGGGGGAGGCCACTGGTAAGACCATCCCCTTGTTCAGAGACAACACGATGGTCGCATGTAATGTGAACAAAGGGGGAGGAGTGCATTCGGCAGACCTCTCCCTGCGGACCGAGGCTCTCCTCCATTGGTGCCACAGCAAGGACATTGCACTTTCAGTGAGACACATAGCAGGAAAAGCCAATATCTTGGTAGATGCACTCAGCAGGTCCAAGAGTGTCATCCACACAGAGTGGACCCTGGACAAGGACACCCTTCAGGGGGAGTGGGAGCGGTGGTTTCGGCCGATGGTGGACCTCTTTTCCACAAAGTTCAACAAGAGACTTCCCACCTATGTCTCTCTGGTCGCCGACCAGGAAGCGTGGAGCAGTCTGATTGCCTACGCATTTCCTCCTTTTCCAGTTCTGTCCAAGGTGATCCGGAAAGCCAGATTGGAATGCCCGCAGCTGATTCTCATTGCGCCCAAATGGCCAGCCCAGCCCTGGTATCCGGACCTTCAGTCCCTGACACACGTTCCACCCCTGGAACTCAAAACCAAACCTCATCTGCTGAAGCAGTCTCTTTCGGGGATTCCTCATTCCATTCCTCAACTGCTCCACCTGTACATGTGGCTGCTGTGCGGTTGGAACTGTCAGCACCACCATTGAAGTCTTCGACCCCTTGGTCGGCCTCTGTGTTGGTGGCGCTTACCAAGGGGGGCACCTCCTCTGCCCTCCTCTCCATAGTCTCTAAAGCAAGGAGGGCAGGGACTGAGGCTTTGTATGACTTAAACTGGAAGACCTCCCGAAACCTGGAGAGGGTCAGGCTGGTGTTCTTCTGACCCACTCCCGGGAGGGTCACTACCTTGTCGTGGTCGGGAGGCTTAGTGGCCAGTGATCGAGCGAGCTATGTCAGCGGGGGCATCAGTGCTTCTTGGGGTTTGGTGCTCTGGTCCCAGGTCTTAATTGACAGCCTACATAGCCATCGTAGCTGTTAGGGCTGAATAAGTGGTGGTTTTGTACTGATGCCCCTGATAGGGCTTCCCATGCCGAACAGGTCGTGAGTGAGGCCCAAACTAAACGTGACCCACTGTCCCTTTCGCTATTCTTTGTTCTTCTTTTTACCGCCTCTTTTCTGTCCTCAGCTCCCCATCAAGCCTTCTTTTCCACATTCCTTTTTTCTCTGCGGCCTTCTTTAGGCCCGCCGTGTTTGCCGTGCGGCGCGACCTGTGATGGAGGGGAATGAGATCCTGGGGATTGAGAGAGCACGCTGCTCTCAACACATCCCTTTGGCTCGGACCTCTCCTAAGACAGGCGGCACACATTGGCCCGTGTGTGTCAATCGGCTACCCCTTCGTGGGGCTGGGTCAAGACTGGCAGTTTAGTGGCTGACGAAGGTAACCCCCGTAGTGCTCGGCTCTCTGTCCCCGGGAGCTCGGCATGATCGGGGGGGAGCACGTTGGAGCTGGGCTGCTGGTTGTATATCCCTCCCGAAACCTGGAAGGGGTCAAGCTGGTGTTCCCTTGACCCTGGCCCCTAAGTTGGACCCCATGGTGGGTGGGTAAGGGAGGGATGAATTCACATTTTTTTTTCAACATGAATCCTAAACAAACACACACCCCCAAACTCGGAAAAAGACGACGACAGGGAACGGACGACTCAGACTCTGAGTCGGAGGTCGTTGAGACCTCTGGTTTTTGGCCATCGTGGCTAGTGATGGAGGGCGCTGATGACGACAAGCCCTTGTCGGCTCTCAGCCCCTTCGCTGTCCAGAAGGGCTTTCAGTGTCTGGCAGGATCGCTCAGATCCATCAAGAGGCTGAGGAGCGGAGCGTTTTTAGTACAGACAGAATCCAAAAGGCAGACACAGCTCCTTCTCAAGGCGACCACTTTCGTGGATAGGGCGGTGAAGATTTCCCCTCACAAAGGTCTCAACTGCTCAAAGGGAGTCATCAGATGCCCGGAGTTGAAAGGTGTGTCTGAGGCCGAGATCAAGAGCGAGCTGTCCTCTCAGGGAGTGACCGATGTGTACAGGGTGACGGTGAGGAAGGGGTCGGACAGAGTCCCGACCAACTGCGGAGGTGGCCACCCGTCCTCATCGAAGGACTGCCCCGCCTGGAAGAAAGAAAAACAAATCCAGAAAGTCAAGACAGAACAGAAAATTTCCTTCTTTGAGGCAAGGAAACAGGTGGAGGCCGCGTCGCCTAAGGCGTCGTATGCCTCTGTCGTCAGATCCAGGATGGTGGACGTCGCGGTCCAGACGACGTCCACAGGAACGCAGACGGACGACTTAACCGCCTCGTCGGAACCGTTGGCCTTGGGTGGAGGCGCTGTGTCCACCCCTTCCCATCCTGCGCGGCAGTCCTCAGGGGCTGCTGGGCGGGAGAGAAAAGCCTCGGGCGGAGGCATGTTGTCCGCCTCCCGCCCCACCCCACCCCCCGGCCCCCCTCGCCCCGCCTCTCGTCTGCCTGGCCCTCGGGCTGGCGGAAGTGGCCGGAAGCCCCCCGTACCTCCAAAACTCAAGGAGGGGAGGGTTGCGGCCACGGCGGGATCGGGAGGGGCCGATGTGGTGGATATTCTGACTCGGTCGGAATCCAAAAAATTTATGTCGATAAACAAATACTCCATCCTGGCGGACCTTGAGCCACCGCAAGTGGAGGAGCAGGGGGTAGCGATGGAATAGGCTGCTGCTTTATTTTTTTTTAAAAACCTTTTTAATGGCAGTGATCCACTGGAATATCCGGGGATTCTATGCCAACTTCCAGGAACTCCAGCTGCTTTGTCGTGCTTTGAAACCTTCAGTGCTGGCACTGCAGGAGACTCTGCAAAGAGATGGCAAGGTTTTATCTCTCTCTGGTTTTAACTCCGTTTTTAAACCCGCTCAACCGAAGCAAGAGGGGTTGACGGGAGGTGTCGCTCTTTTTATTCGAAAGTCCCTTTTATACAGTACAGTTCTTTTAAGCACCCCTTTACAGGCGGTGGCAGTCAGAGTCACGCTCGAGAAAACCATCACTGTCTGCTCTCTCTACCTTCCTCCTTCCGTCCGTGTTCTGAGGCAGGACCTCATGAACCTGGTCGACCAGCTCCCACGTCCGTTTTTACTGTTGGGCGACTTCAATGGACACTCCCCGCTCTGGGGAAGTGAGATGACATCAGCCCGAGGTCTTCTCTTGGAAAACCTTCTTTCCGACATGGACTTGTGCTGTCTTAATGACAAGTCTCCCACTTATCTTCATCTGTCCTCTGGAAAGCTCTCGTGTTTAGATCTGTCGGTCTGCGATCCATCGTTGGTCCTGGACTACGAGTGGAAAGTGCACGACGATCTGCATGGGAGTGACCACTTTCCTGTCGTCCTCCGCCCCACAGATGGAGAAGGTGACTCTCTGCCTGACCGCCTGAACTATGACAAAGCAGACTGGGGAATTTTTACCAGGAAGATAGAGTGGAGCTGCAGGAAGAAACAGTATTGAAAAGCAAGGACCCTGCTGACACTCTGACTTGGATCGATTTAGATTGCGCCAAAGCAGCAGTCCCATCGTCTACCTCCAAGCCTCAGGTCCCTAGAACGCCCTGGTTCAACGCGGAATGTCTGGAGGCCCGCAAGTCTCGGAAGAGAGCGCAGCGACGCGTCTTTCGGAGACCGGAGACTGATAGCGTTCGAACCCATCAACAGCTGAGGGCGAAAGACAGGTATGTTTTTAAAAAGAGCCAGAGGAAGTCATGGAGAGATTTTTGCTCTTCCTTAACCTCCAACACACCCAAGAAGAAAGTGTGGAGGGTTTTAAAAAGAATTAAGGGCAAAAACGTATGCCCAGCCTTTCATCATCTTAAACTTTCAGACGCTCTGGTCACAGAGAAGAAAGCAGTTGCCAATTTGCTTGTCTCCACAATTGAACAGAACTCGAGATCTGCTAACAAATCTGCTCGGTTTCTTAAAACCAAAAACCTGTCAGAAAAAACACCATGTAACTTCTTTTCCGACAACACAGAGAATTACAGCCTTCCTTTCACAATGAATGAACTTAAATCTGCCCTTCAGACCTGTACGGATTCCTGTCCAGGAATGGACAAGGTCCATTATAAACTCTTAAAGCACCTTCCCCAAACCTGTCTGGACACCCTGCTTAAAGTTTATAACCACATCTGGGTCACAGGCTTTTTTCCACCCTCCTGGCGGAAAGCCCTCATAATCCCACTGCCGAAACCGGGAAAAGACCCCTTGAACCCCTCCAACTACCGCCCAATAGCACTGACCAGCTGCATCTGCAAACTGATGGAGAAGATGGTCAACGGTAGACTCATGTGGAAACTAGAGACCGACGGCCTTCTGGCGAAAGAACAGTGCGGTTTCCGCAAGCATCGCTCTACCGTTGACCATCTGGTTCGTCTGGAAACCACTGTAAGAAATGCCTTTGTAAACAAACAACATGTGGTGGCCATATTTTTTGACTTGGAGAAAGCTTACGATACCACGTGGAAATTTGGTATTCTCTCGGACTTGCACAAGCTCAGCTTCCGAGGACACCTGCCTCAGTTCATCCACAATTTTTTACAAGACAGACAATTCCAGGTGAGAGTCGGCACCACCCTGTCCGACATTCACGAGCAGGAGCTGGGTGTCCCGCAAGGGAGCATCCTGTCGCCGGCTCTTTTCAGCATCAAAATTAATGACATCGTTCAATCCGTTCAGAAGGGATCGGACAGCTCGCTGTTCATGGATGATTTTGCCTTATATGCAACTGGCAGCACGTATGCCAGCATCCAGCGATGGCTTCAGCTCTGCGTCAACAAAATCCAGTGTTGGGCAGAGGAGAATGGCTTCACATTTTCGTCCTCCAAAACTGAATGCATCCATTTTCATAATTTTCACCAGTTCTATCCAGACCCTGAAATCCGTCTGGGAAAATCCACCATCCCGGCGGTCAAGGAAGCCAGATTTTTAGGGGTCGTCTTTGATCAGAAGCTGAACTTCCTCAGCCATATTAAACAGCTGAAAGTATCTTGCCAAAAAGCCCTGAACGTCATCCGAGTTGTGGCACACACGAACTGGGGTGCTGATAAGAGAACTCTCTTGCACCTCTACAGAGCTCTGGTCTGGTCCAAACTGGATTATGGAAGTGTAGTATACGGCTCGGCCAGACCGTCCTACCTGAAACTGTTGGACCCTGTACACCACCAAGGGCTCCGTCTCAGCTTAGGTGCTTTCCGCACGACCCCTGTGCACAGCCTGTACGCAGAGGCGGGGGAACCGCCTCTCTCCAGCCGCAGACTGAAGCTGACCCTGAATTATTATTTGAAATTGTTTTCTGAACCTACAAACCCTGCTTACGACGCTGTATTCAACAACCCTTTCGGTAAGAAATTTACAGACAACCCAAACTGCATACCTCCTCTCGGACTCCGCATTCAGCCGCACTTAGAAAATGCTGATCTGGATGTCGGTGGCATCTCAGATTTCTCTAAGTTCCCTGACAGCCCTCCGTGGACCTTTACAACACCTGAAGTCCGATTCGATCTGGCCTCATACCGTAAAGACACCACCAGTTCTCTGGCCTACAGAACTTACTTTTCGGAACTCTGCCACAAATTCCCCACTTTTCAAAGCATCTTCACTGACGGTTCCAAGTCAGAGGACGGAGTCGCTGCATCTGCGTTCTGTCCCGCCTTTCCTGACCGGCCCTCAACGGAACACATCCTGTCTGACAGCTCGGTGTACACTGCGGAACTGACCGCACTGGTTCTGGCGGTAAAAATAGTTCTCTCTTCGAAACAAAAGCGATTCATGATCTTTTCCGACTCCTTGTCAGTCCTGGAGGCGATCGCCTGCAGGAATATCACTCATCCCAAACTGCTGGAATTTTATGAAGCTTTTACTCTCGCAACGAAGAAAGAATACGAGGTTGTGTTGGCTTGGGTTCCTGGACATGTTGGCATTCGTGGTAACGAAAGGGCGGACCTGCTGGCCAGGAACACTGTAAAGAAAGAATTATCCAGATCCTTTGTACCCTATACAGACATGAAGCGGAAGGTGAACACTTACGTTAAGGGTCATTGGCAAGAGGATTGGAACACCCAGACGGACAACAAGCTCTTCCAGATCCGTCCGGACCTAAAAGAGACCCTCCCTTCGGGGGTGAAGAACAGAAAGGAGGAGTCTGTGCTGTGCAGACTGCGTACGGGGCACACTTTTTTTTACTCATTCTTACTTGTTGAAGGGGGAGGAGGCCCCTCGATGCATTCCCTGTGACGAGCCTCTCACCGTGAAACACGTGCTCCTTGACTGTTGGGATCTGCATGACGTTAGACGCAGACATTACACGGCGGTTTCTTTGACGACTTTGTTTCGTGATGTCCCTCCGTGGGCGCTGATGGACTTCTTAAAAGAAGTGAACATTTTTAACCAGATTTGAAGGTTTTAAACTATGGAAGTTTTTTTTAACTTTGGAGTGGAAAGTTTGAAGTGGTGACTCGTTTTAATTGGTTGTTTTTTTTTATCCTTGTAGTAGTTATTGACGCGGCGATAGCCTTGAGATGGCCTTAGTGGTCGGCGAGGCTCTAAGCACCATAATTTCATTTCATTTCATTTCAACAAGATTCACTGTTGATGCTCGTTTCTTGCACATACGGCCATAATGATTACGACTGCCACACAATCTGCAACACTGGACTTGGGCTGGACAGTTCCCGTCTCCATATATGTAGCCACACTTGCCACAGTTTGTTTTCTTACGATGAACTGATGGACTCCTGTCAACAACTTAACAGACTCTTCATGCATAACCAGTTGTTCTATTTCCATAGAAACCATAACCACTCACTCTGCCATGACCTGTGTCATGACAAGAGCCTGAGTCATGATTATGATGACATGTCTCTTCGATGTCCAGTTGTTCAAACTGCTTAGTCTGTTCCTTCATTTGCTCTTTTAGTTGTTCCTGTTTGCGTACTATGGTGATAGCTTTTTCCAGAGTCAAATTACCATGTAGCTGCAACTTTTCTTTCAGCTGACGATCCCGAAATCCAGTGACAAGTCTGTCTCTGACCTGTTCTTCTGGATCAGCATAGTTTCATTTTTTCACCAGAATGTTCAACACCCTAACAAACTGTGCAATGGATTCTCCTTCATGCTGGGCTCTGGAGTTAAACATAGCATGATCATGGATTATATTGCGTTTGGGTAGAAAGTAATCATCAAATTTCTTCATCAGAACATCAATATCATCATCTGATTCCACTGGTTCACCATCTTTGTTGGCACCCCACTTGAATATCTTCATAATTTGCACTGCCTGTTTGGTCCCCATGGCATACAACAAAGCATCTCTCTGCACATCTTCATCTTCTTTGTGAAGTTTGCTAGCTCGCCGAAACCTTAAAAAATCATCCCACCAGTCCTCCCAATCGGCTGCTCTGAAGCTAAACCATGGTAGTGGATCTGATCTTGTATCTGCAGCCATTTCGTCAGCAAACCGACGTCACTTTTTGTTTTAGATCTAGACTAGATCTTCAGTCCACAAAAAGTTGATCAGTTGAGCTAAAACCACTTACTTAACAGACGGTTCCCACTTCTGACACCATCTCAGATGGCTCTGTATGTGCATGGTAGGTCTGTGATTGTGGTGGAGGTCCTTAAACGTACAATAAAACACAGAGAGGCAGTTGCGGGGTTGTTAGCTTTAATTCATCTCCGCTCGTTGTTAGTTGTCCTAGACAACCACAAGGGACATAAGTAACGAAGAGTTAATGAGTTAAAGACTCTTAGATCAGCATCCAAACAATGATTATCCATATCTGTTTGTATTGCTTCTTTGCTTTCTGTGCACATATTCAATGGTGTGAATCCCATAGAATCTCCATGGCTGCTCCATGAGTCACACATAAGCTTATTATACAGCCCCTGTTTAATTGGGGAGCAGGTGTATTGAGTGTAATTTGTCGAGTAAAAAATGCCTGTTTCATTTTATGTTTGAAAAAGTTAATGCCTGTGTAAATCTTGACATTATTGCAGCATTCAAACAGCAAGAACACCTGACTGAGTGGTGTGCCAGACAAGTCTTACAGAGTGATGCCACGATTAGTTCCTCTTCTGATGCAGTGACTGAAGGTGGTGCTGCTGATCTTCATGCTGCTGAGGTGACTTGCTAGAAATAGTTAAGGCTTTCATTTCATATCAGTTTATAAGTATCTGTATCAATTAATGTCAACACCTTAAAAATCTTCTATGGTGATGATTGTGTGTAATACCTGTGTATGTGTGTGTGTGTGTGTGTGTGTGTGTGTGTGTGTGTGTGTGTGTGTGTTTATTACTGAAGTGCCTTGTCAGCTCCATTTCTACATAGTTTTTCTTTGTTATTTGGTTTCACATACAAATCCAAACTGGTGCAAACTACGCCTGTCAGTTTCCTCTGTTGGCCAAATTTCGCACCTCCACAAGGTCTGTCATCTGCTCAACCAGTCAACACAATTCCTTGCTCGTATCATTGAATAGTTCATTTTTTCGCAGCACAGGCCTTCAGTAGACTGCAGAACAACAGGAAATCATCAGTCTTGCGGACCAACACCAAACTGAGAATGTACAAATTAAATGTCCGTTCAGCCCTCCAGTATACCTTGGAAACATGGAGAACCAGATTTGAAGGTTTTAAACTGTGGAAGTTTTCTTTTAACTTTCGAGTGGTGACTCGTTTTAATTGGTTGTTGTTTTTTTATCCTTGTAGTAGTTAATGACGCGGCGATAGCCTTGAGATGGCCTTAGTGGTCACCATAATTTCATTTCATTTGACATACTTGATCTCTATCCATCTTGACTAGTAGTCTGTGACGACTAGATAATTTTTGCCCTTGTATCTACAGAAATGCACCCACTTTTGACCATGGTCGTTGAGGAAATTCCGTCAGTCGGAGAAGTTCTGGTCTCTGAGTTGATCTGTTCTCTTGGCAGGTTTGACAGTTCTCAACAAGGCGTTTCAGCTCACCTCGGACACCCAGCCAAAACACTGTCAGTTTGGCAAATTCAAGGCACTTTTGGAAACCCTGGTGACTTTCATGAAGCTTGTGAAGCATTTCTGTACGTTTACTGGAAGGAACAACAATACGGTTTTGAAATGTCACCAGTCCTGTGGTCACAGAAATGTCAGATTTCAGTTTTTGGTAAGGTCGTAGTGAAGGTGGGACATGTGCTAGCCATCCTTCTCTGGTGTACTTGATCACCTGTTGAAGGTCACTGTCTTCATCTGTAGCTTCCTGCAGAGTTTGCTGTCTGTGGTCTCTGACTGGCCATGATGATTGAATCATGTCAGCATACGCCTCCACTTCATCTGCTGCTTCCACATCATTTTGCTCATTTGCCAGAGGGCTGCGACTGAGGCAGTCGGCAATGACTAAGTTCTTTCCTGGAACATGTTGTGCTACAGCATTGAAGCGGGCCATCCTCATCAGCAAATGTTGACATCGAGGGGGTGCACGGCCCATATCCTTGGTTGTGAGCAGTGGAACTAATGGTTTATGGTCAGCCTATAGCTCAAAAGTGCTCAGTCCCACAAGGTATTTGTCAAATTTTTCACAGGCCCAGACACTTGCTAACAGTTCGTTTTCAGTTCGACTGTATCTTTGTTTTGATGACGTCAGTGTACCCGAAACAAAGTCTATGGGTTGGAGCTTACCATTCTTGTCGTGCTGCAGAAGAACTGCTCCTAAACCATAGTTACTTGAATCGGCGCTAATGACAGGTCGTTCAGTATTGTAGAATGACAGTGATGGAAGATTGCTAATGATTGCTTTCACGCTTTCAAAGCGTTTTGGTGTGGACTATCCCAATGCCACTGAGCTTCTTTCTTTAGCAGGTCGGTTATGGGCTTTGATGCTGTTAAGAGATCTTTGGTGAACCTGCCCAGCCAAGAATGTGTTTGAGTTCTGTCATGTTCTTTGGCGCCTCCAGCTTGGAGATGGCAGCCACCTTCTCAGGGTCTGGTCTGATGCCCTCAGCATCAGTGATATGTCCAAAAAATGACACTTTGGATTTGTTGAAATGACATTTGTCATGATTCAGTCTCAATCTTGACTTTTTAATACGATGTAGCACTTGGGACAGTCTTTCATCATGCTCCTTCTGAGTCCGTCCATGGATGAAAACATCATCCATTATGACTTCACATCCAGGAAGACCACTCAGTGTCACTGACATCTTTCTTTGGAATCCTTCTGGACCCACATTGATACCAATGGGTACTAGCAGGAAACAATATTGCCCAAAGTTTGTGATGAATGTTGTCAAAGGAGCACTGTTGGGGTGAAGGAGAACTTTAAAGAAACCACTGGAAACATCCAGAGTTGAAAAAAACATTCGAGCCAGCAAGCTTTGGCGAAATGTCTTCCAGGTTGGGTAGCATGAGGTACGGTCTCTTGATATTTTTATTTAGTTTCTTAAGTCGACGCAAATATGAATTTTGCCGTTTTTCTTTTTTACTGGAACAGTTGGCATGCAGTAATCAGCGGGAGCAGTCACTTTCGTGATCACGCCATCTCTTTCCATCTTTTTAAGTTCCTCTTTTCCTCTTTCAGCTTTGTCTGAAGTGGAAACGGGATACATCTGGCTGTTGTAACACAATGAGGTTTTGCATTTTCTTTCAGATCCAGTTTCACTGGCTCAGTTTTAAGAAGACCTGTTGATCCAAAAATGTTGTCATCAATGTCCACTTCTTCCATGTGTTTTACGATTCCCATAGCTTCAGATACTGATCTGGCCAACAGATTGGCTCCTGCTGATGTTGAGACCACAACAATGCAAAAAACGGTAGGTCACTGGTGTTCTGTTACGTCCTCTTTTGGTCACATTGGCTATAAATTCTCCAACAATGTCAACTTTCCCACCCGGGGAGTTTAGATATGAGATCTTGGATGGACAAAGTTGTTGTTTTGGTAGCTTATTGAAGTCAGTCTCTTTCAACACAGTTACGTCTGCGCCTGTGTCAACTTTGAAGTTCACAAACTTGCCATACAAATCAAGATCAACTGTTCATGCTTTCCTTTCTTCTTTCACATCCACTGTAGCAGCATCCAGATAGAAGTCTTCATCGGACAGCTCTTCTTCAACAAGATTCCCTCCCGAAACCTGGAGGGGGTCAGGCTGGTGTTCTCTTGACCCACTCCCGGGAGGGTCACTACCTTGTCGTGGTCGGGAGGCTTAGTGGCCAGTGATCAAGCGAGCTATGTCGGCGGGGGCATCAGTGCTTCTTGGGGTTTGGTGCTCTGGTCCCAGGTCTTAATTGACAGCCTACATAGCCATCGTAGCTGTTAGGGCTGAATAAGTGGTGGTTTTGTACTGATGCCCCTGATAGGGCTTCCCATGCCGAACAGGTCGTGAGTGAGGCCCAAACTAAACGTGACCCACTGTCCCTTTCGCTGTTCTCTATTCTTCTTTTTACCGCCTCTTTTCTGTCCTCAGCTCCCCATCAAGCCTTCTTTTCCACATTCTTTTTTCTCTGCGGCCTTCTTCAGGCCCGCTGTGTTTGCCGTGCGGCGCGACCTGTGATGGAGGGGAATGAGATCCTGGGGATTGAGAGAGCAAGCTGCTCTCAACACATCCCTTTGGCTCGGACCTCTCCTAAGACAGGCGGCACACATTGGCCCGTGTGTGTCAATCGGCTACCCCTTCGTGGGGCTGGGTCAAGACTGGCAGTTTAGTGGCTAGCGAAGATAACCCCCGTAGTGCTCGGTTCTCTGTCCCCGGGAGCTGGGCATGATCGGGGGGGAACACGTTGGAGCTAGACTGTTGGTCGTATATCCCTCCCGAAACCTGGAAGGGGTCAAGCTGGTGTTCCCTTGACCCTGGCCCCTAAGTTGGACCCCATGGTGGGTGGGTAAGGGAGGGATGAATTTACATTTATTTTTTTCAACATGACTTCCAAAAAATCAGACACCCCTAACTCTGGAAAAAGACGACGACAAGGAACGGACGACTCAGACTCCGATTCGGAGGTCGTTGAGACCTCTGGATTTTGGCCATCGTGGTTTGTGGTGGAGGGCGCTGATGACGACAAGCCGTTGTCGGCTCTCAGCCCCTTCGCTATCCAGAAGGGCTTTCAGTGTCTGGCGGGATCGCTGAAATCCATCAAGAGGCTGAGGAGCGGAGCATTTTTAGTGCAGACAGAGTCCAAAAGGCAGACACAGCTCCTTCTCAAGGCGACCACTTTCGTGGATAGGGCAGTGAAGGTTTCCCCTCACAAAGGTCTCAACTGCTCAAAGGGGGTCATCAGATGCCCGGAGTTGAAAGGTGTGTCTGAGGCTGAAATCAAGAGCGAGCTGTCCTCTCAGGGAGTGACCGACGTGTACAGGGTGACGGTGAGGAAGGGGTCGGACAGAGTCCCGACCAACACTTTCTTCCTCACCTTCTGCTGCCCGGATGTCCTCAAGGACATTCGGGTCGGATACCTGATGGTTAGTGTAAGCCTGTACGTGCCGTCCCCTCTGTGATGCTTCAAATGCCAGAAATTTGGACACGTGAGAGACCGATGCAAGGAAGAAGAGGCGTGTGGCACCTGTTCGAAGGCGGCGCACCAGGGCGATTGCGTCAGTCCAGCCCGGTGTGCGAGGCTCTAAGCACCATAATTTGATTTCATTTCAAGTGAACTGACAGGCGCTGAATGGCTTGGTTAGTGACAGTGAGTTCATGTTTTGGATAGGTGAGAACTGTTTGAAAATAATTATTTCATGTAGTATTATATAGTACAATTTTGCTGCTTCTGGCAATTGACTGCATCTGTCTAACTTCCAAACTAAATAGAAGTTTATATTTTTAAATGAAATGGTAAGTTTGACTGCTTCATTATCAATCAGTGTATCAGTGTGCTACGTTTTGTGAAAAAGTGTAGCAGTAACGTGAGTATTGAAATTTTTTTTCCTCCAAAAGTCTATTTCATTAAGATCCTAGTGTGTGAAAAGAACAGATGTTTTCCAATTTTTTTAGCCAAATTTGGTGTCGACATACTAAGTATTTCTAAAGAAAATGGAGTTGAAAGTTAACAACAACAACAACAAAAAAAACAACACACACACACACACACACACACACACACACACACACACAGAGCACTCACTCACACAGATCAGGAGAGAGAAAGTTGTGTTACACTATATATCCAGTAAAGGAAAAAAGAGATTAAAAAATCGTTAAATTGTGTCATGTATTAGCTCACTCGGGACGACAAGTTTTCTCCCTTGCTTTTCCCCACAGACGGCCCATTTGTAAGGGTTTGGAAAAAAAATTACAAAAAATACAAAATACTGTGTAAGAAAATGAAACTTTCAGAACTGGTTTATTATGTGTTTAGCTATTACATATAAAAAAAAAATCAAATTTCTCATCTTATTTTTACAGTTTTGCCATATGTAGAAAATACTGCCAATTTTTCACCCCATATCACCATACCCATGCTCGCTTTCTGCATTAAATTCGCTTTCTTCTTCGTCATCATCCACCTCTTCAATGTCCTACCCTTCAGTTTGTAGCATTTCAAGTACTCCGGCAACCCTAAAACGTTGGCGTCACTGCCTTGTTCGCTTCACAACATTCTGAGAAGAGCCCGCTTTGCTAACAGGCTGGCACGCGAGCAGACGACCGGTCAGTGACTTTGTCAGCGTGTGTGCGAGACAGGCCACACATCCCAGGCTGACCAGTCATACTGTTCGATTGTGGAGTGACCCAGAATAGCGCACTCTGCTTGGCTAATCACAAAATCACGTGTACAGCGCATGATGGAATTTTACTTTTGGAGAATGCTATTCCATTCCTTCGTCCGAATCCGAATACGTTTTGTGTAGGAATGCGTGAGCATTCCTTCGTCCGGAAAGAGTTAAATGTTAATCATTTAATAAGCTCTGAAAAAAGAACCCCAAAAAACCTGCCTGGATGGAACCACTGATGTTGGGAAATAAGTATTTCCCAATGCTATGCCGCCTCTGACATCAGTCGACCAAATTTGATAGTTAAAGCTATGGGTCTTTTTTTTAGCGTGATGAAAATATTATTATATTGAGGTAATAACACCATTTAAATAATGTTTCCTTGACTTATCTCGATTATTTAAGAAATTCTTTGAATTCGGCCATAAAGGAGACGTTGACATTGCCTCAGGCACACTGCAACATCGATAGATCTGCACAAACCAGTCCCGATGACAGCAGGCTTAGTAGAAACTGAAAGAAACTGCGAACAAGAAAAACAATTTCATGCATTCTTCCCAATAATAGCTTACATTCAGGCAACTGGGACGGGATTATTAGAGTTTTCAGAACACGAAATGAGTCTCAACGAAATAAACCGTTAACACTTTCTATACTAAGTATATAAATAAACAATTAACACTTTCTATACTAAGGTATGCTATAGCGTATCTCATGCGCGCAACGCTTTGTTACTGTGGTACGTACTGTGAGTTTGAAAATCACCATCACCACCAGAGGTGTCGAGAAACTCCTGGCCAACCTGAACCCCACGAAAGCAGCTGGCCCAGATGGCATAACGGCCAGGGTACTAAAAGAGCTGGCCAAAGAAGTCACACCCATCCTGACAGCAATCTATAAGTCCTCACTACAGTCAGGAGAGGTACCAGCGGACTGGAAGGAAGCGCTGGTGATGCCTGTATTCAAAAAGGGAGAGCACTACAAGGCGTCAAACTACAGACCCATCTCCCTTACATGCATTTCCGCAAAAGTCCTTGAACACATCCTGGCCAGCACCTAGAGGCGAACGACATACTGTCCAGTCAACAGCATGGTTTCAGGAAACACCGATCCTGTGTGACTTAGCTCCTTGAGTTTACCGAAGAAGTCTCTGCAGCAATGGAAGACGGCACTGCAACCAGTGTCATTATTATGGACTTCGTCAAAGCATTCGACCAGGTGAACCATAGTCTGCTGATTAACAAATTAGACCACTATGGGATCTGAGGGAACATAACAGCTGGAGAGCGAGCTTCCTTCGTGATCAGAAACAAGCGGTGGTGGTGAATGGAGCACAATCCAACTATGTAAATGTGAAATCCGGCGTGCCCCAGGGATCTGTGCTTGGACCCAGCCTCTTCCTGGCATACATAAATGACCTCCCTGCTAGAATCTCCTCATTATCCAAACTATTTGCAGACACTGCTGTGTACCATCTTCTGACCAACACTGATGACCCGGCAAAGCTCCAAGAGGATCTTGGCAAGCTTGAGGTCTGGGAGAAAGAATGGGACATGGCGTTCCACCCTGACAAGTGCAGCCAACTGCCCCTGACTAAAAGCAGGAAACCAGTGAATGCCAGCACCAAGTACACCCTCCATGGCCACACCCTTGAACGAGTGTCCTCCGTAAAGTACCTTGGGGTCACCCTACAGTCAAACTTGTCCCGGGGTCACCCTACAGTCAAACTTGTCCCGGGGAGTCCATGTGGACAATGTTTGTGCAAGAGCCAACAGAATGCTGGGCTTCCTGAGAAGGAATTTGAAGGTGTGCTCAACCAAGACAAAGGAGCTAGCGTACAAGGCCATAGTTAGGCCCATTATGGAGTACGCCTGCACCGTTTGGGACCTGCACACCAACAAGCTGGAAAAAACCCAGCGAAGAGCAGTCCGCTTTGTCCTGAACCAGCACAGAAACACATCCAGTGTTGCCGATATGCTGGATCAAGGTGTGACCGCCTTAAACCCCTGACTGCAAGCAACAGAATGCACCACACAAACCAGTACCAGCGGATCACATGCCGCACACATTACAGAAGCTACTCCTTTTTCCCCCCGAACCATCCGTGACTGGAATGCTCCCCCTGCTGAGACAGTCCAGTCCCCCTCCTTGGACACCTTCATCTCCAAGGTATCCAGATCACAGTAAACACTAAACCCCTCTGCCATTTTTTTTTTTTTTTTTTTTTTTCTGGTGGCACGGCGATTTGCGGGCCAGCAGCTTCACTTAGGTTGCTACAGGGCCTTGGGCCTGAAGGCCTGAGTGCAGCTCCGCATGCAGTTGTGCTTACCGTTACGACCAAAATTCTTTTCCCCTCCTTTCTTCTCTCTCCCTCTCCACGCTGCACACCTCCCCACATGTCAATAATAGCCGGACTAACAGCTGATGGCATTGCAGAAGAAGAAGAGTTCATTGGTTAACGGTTTTGTGCAAAACTAAACAGCACAGCTCTGTTGTACAGT
>NC_134880.1:32778698-32903700 GCF_041734735.1 Babylonia areolata
TAAAAAATTCTTTTTAAGTCCGCGGTAAAGGAGATGTGGCTATCGCAGCAATCACACTGCAACATTTAGCCGTTTTCTCTAGATCTAGATAGATGTACAAGTTTAGTTACACCCGCCGGGAATGTAGTACGACACGGTCGATTCAATTTCTCTTTTATGTTCATTCTAGTTTTATAGTTTTAAAGTTGATATGAAAATTTAGCATTTTGTTAAACTAATAACATGTAGAGCCAAGTACAAGTACTTCTAAACGTCATATGAAGTGAAAAGGACTTCATTTTGAGAAAAGTCAAGACTGGAAATTTTTTTCGTTTCATCAGTTCAAGGGTATTAACTCGCATGGTTTACAATTTTTAACTGTGAATTCCGACTGATTCTGGCGTCGTTCGCATTCGCGAACAATATGAGCACGTTCTTTGAATGTGTATAAATATGTGTACAGAACTGATTTTTGCCCATGACCTTCAGGGCTCAGCCAATAGATCTATAAAGTCCACTTGTCGTATTGATTTTAGTATGTTCCGAAAAAGACCTCTTGGGTGAATGAACACAGTGAAAGCACTGTTCACTGAGAGTTAAACACACAAGCTTTTTATGTATCGAGTATAATTTCAAAATGTAATGTTTAAGATGAGAAAGATCAGTTTAAAGCAAATTAAGTCCCCTAGCATTAATTACAGATTAATTTCCCTTCTTTACTATCCTTACCAAAACGTTTGCAAAATAAATAAAACTTCCATGCTTAGCAAAAGAAGTTCCTGTTTGAACAAAAAATAATAATAATGACTGCTCTTGTTGTGTCAGAATATCAGATCAAAGTGCCAAGTTTAGAGAATAAAAAAAAAATAAATATAACAGTAAATGCAGTTTGCATATAATTTGGCTTCTTTTTTATATATTTTTTTGTGCCCATCCCAGAGGTGCAATATTGTTTTAAACAAGATGATTGGAAAGAACTGAATTTTTCCTATTTTTATGCCTAATTTGGTGTCAACCGACAAAGTATTTGCATAGAAAATGTCAGTGTTAAAGTTTTCCACACACACACACACACACACACACACAGACAACCGAACACCGGGTTAAAACAGACTCACTTTGTTTACACAAGTGAGTCAACAAAAACCAGTAAAAAGACACACTGTGACCCTGACCTTTGACTTCTAAATTGACAAAGCATTGATGTCCTGGCCTAAACACATCACTATATGGTAATCCATGTTGGGGAAAAAAAAAAAAAAAAAAGCATGAAAAACCGAAGTCTTATCATTCTTTTATATTTTTCCAATAGGCCATATGATGACCTTGCTCTTGTTTTATTTCATAGGTTTTTATTTTCACCGTGACCAGTCATTGTGCCAAATTTGCTGAATATGATATAGAAGACCTCTCTCTTGCATGCAGAAGTGCTTCTGTCAATATCACATGCCATGTTGCGACTTTGACCTCTGATTTTAAAGTTCTTGAGGGATCATTCTGTATCCATAACCAGTCACAAGACCATGTTTGAATAAAATTGGGTGTAATATACAGTCTGTCAAACTTTTTCTACTTTGCCAAGTGATGACCCTGACCTTTGTCTGCTTACCATATCGTCATAAAGGGGATTATCTTGTTCAAACAATTGAGTCAGTTATTTTGATTCATCTTGCTTACTGTGATTTCAGTCTTAGAAATGCACAAAACAACTGCCACCACCACCAACACATCCAGAAATGCCACAGCATGCATCCTGACACTTTCATTTTATAATTTATGCAGCCAGTCCTCCACCAAAAAGGCAGTAAACACAAATGCACAAAAATTGCCCATCAACAAAATGTGTCTTGTTGCGTCAAGTAGAGTGTCATTGAGATATTTAGCTGCAATTATGACCACATTTTTGTTCAAAACAATGTCCATTTGCTTAGTATTTTAACTGGTTATTTTGTGTGACAGTTTGGAGAAGAGAAAGAAGAGTTAGAGCCCAGAGTGAAGGCAAAGTTGGATGAGCTGCTGACCAGTGTGTGGTTGACTGGGCAAGATGAAGCTTTCCACCAGATCTTCCATCTCATCATGAGTGAGAATGTTTCAGGTTAGTATACACAGTTCCTGATGCAAATTTATTGTAACCCTCTTGTATTCAGATTCTCTGAGGCCAAACTCCCCTAGATTTCGGATTTGTTTGGTGAGTTTAGCCTCAAAATGGGTATGTATGGTTCACGCTTCACCACAACCAAGAATAAACCTCTAGAGTCATGAAATTCGGCAGGTATGGTCATGAGGCTTTGTTCTGTCATGTGAACAAGATTCGGTGTGAAAGGTCGTGTCTCTGTCACCAAAATGTCACCAAATATGTCACATGCGATGATGACAATTCTAATACAGCACACCAACATGCAGTTATTCCATGCACATGCACGTTAATGTTGTGAAATGAAGCTGCGGCCTATTTGAGATGATCTGTCTCCTGTCTGCCAGTACAGTCCCCACAGGTAATCCAAAGAGTGTCACACAACTAGTGTCAGTTGTCACAACTGAAGAGTTACTGGAGATAATTTCAAGCACAGTTCCATGTTGCTCTTATGTCACTGTTCTAAGCACTTTGTAGAGATCCGTTTATATATGCACACAATGTATAGCTGTACAGTAAGGATAGTGAGTAGAGTGCCACTGCTAAGTGTCATAGAGTCACCAAAACTACAGGTAAGCACAGACACACACACACACACACACACACACACACACACATAAACAAAAACAAGCTAGCTTGTCCTAATGTTGAGCCACATTCTGTCCATGGTAATCACGGAAACAGCCATTCCTGTGGAAGCAGAGGGGTACCTGGCAGAAAGAACACATATATGATGTTTCTCTACCCCTCCTCCCTTTGCTGTCCTGCGACCGTCTTTGATGCACTGCCGACAGACTCCACGTCTCCCTTTGATCTTTTCGAACTTGTGATGGTTGATGCTGGCCAAGGCAATGGGGGCATCTGGCACTGCTTTGCTGCGCCCTGCTTTGCGCTTCCTGGAGGTGAATCCTGCGCGAAGTTGTTCTGCAATGTCAGCGTGAAACATCAAGTGGTCATAGGTCTTGTTCACTGGGTCATGAGGTGACACTTCCCAGGTGAGGTAGGCCTGGACAATGCACAAGTTGACCAGAGAATGGAAAATGTAGCACCACCATTTCTTGTTCTGATGACCAACAGGGTAGTAGTTGCGATACTGGTCTGACTTGTCAACGCCACCCATGTACTTGTAGCTGGCGATGACTGTCGGCTTCACTTTGTCCTCCGCTGTCGTCATACCTGGTGACTGGTTGGTGCTGAGAAGGTAGATCTGACGGTTGTCTTTGTAGACTGTGGCCATCAGCGAGCCCTTCTGCATCTGCAGCAATTTTCCCTTCTCTTTCAACTTGGCAGTCTTGACCTCCTCTGGTAACCCTTTGCGGTTGGTGTTGACAGTGGCACAGGCATATGCCCCTTTTCGGGCCAGATGTGTCATCAAGGGGACACAGGGGAAAAAAACGATCAAAATACAGGTGCCTGTTTTGATGGTAGAAAGGTGATGCCAACATGTGAACAACTTCATGCCCAAGACTAATGGTTTGTCTCTGCAACTTGCATGGCTGGTATAAATATCAAACGCAACGCAGTACCACATCTTGATGCCCCATTTGGTTGGCTTGGCTGGCATGTATTGCTTGAAAAATATCCGACCCTTGTACCTGATCATTGCCTCATCAATACTTAGTTCATGACCTGGGTGGAAGTTGGTCCAGAACAAAGGGAGAATCATGTTGATGAAATTTCTCACCTTGTACAAGGGGTCATAGTCAGTGATCACATCACCCGCTATTTGTGCTTCTATTGCAGCAGCTAACTGTGCTCTCTCCTCATCATTTAGTTGCAACAGATGGAAATCATCATCTGGTAAAGCATTGTAAAATTCTTCATCAGAAAACTGGTCTGAATCCGAATTTTCTACACCTTCCATCTTCCGTGTTCATGTGTTCACTCAGAAATGCCACGTCTGCAGTTGCACACTGGCAGGAATGAAGCAGTGGCCACTTTCCCACGGCCCAGGGAGGGAGAGGGGGGTGTCTGACATCCATTCCATTCATAAACACTACCCCACAAGTGCCCCAGTCAAGGATAGATCACGCGCGCTTATGACGCGACTCGCGTGAAGTTCAAAGCGCTTACCACGAGAACCGATTTTCCGAGCGGCAGGAAGGAAAGGAGGAATTTTCTGCTGCATGGTTTATCGGCCTCCAGGAATGAAGGGCATGATTCTAGCAAACCGGAAAACCGTGCTGCCGGAATGAAAGAGTTCACCAAACAATGTGGACAGTTCTTGACCCACTGTTCAACATGTCCAGTCATACCGGGCCACCGAAAGCGTTCATGTACCAGTCCTAATGTGCGGTCTTGTCCTGGGTGGCCAGTGTCGTCGTGCAGCCCTTTAAAAGCCTGTAGGTAGCACTAGCTGAGTCTGTGTCTCTCCATCTACAGTGGTCTCTCTGTACAAAACTCCATGGTGCAGCCGAAAGTTCTCAAAGTTCTTTCTCATGGCCTGATGTTCTGAAGTGTCAGGTATGTTGCATGGCTTCTTTCGTTGTCGTACTGCGTTCAGCCATTTTCCAAGAACTTTGTCTTGAGCCTGCGCTCTCCTCCAGTCAGTCACTGTGAATATCAGCAATGTCTTGTCCAGCTTCATCCAGTACATCCACAACTTCTGCAGACAGACAGCGGCTCTCAACAACTGTACAAGTCGCAGCGCTGCACATAGTGTGGACCAGGTCTGTGGCAATTTCATCAGACTCTTGCTCTTTATCTGCGATAGGCGGTAGGCGAGACAAAGTGTCAGCATCAATGTTCTTTGACCCTGGCTTATACTTGATGCTGAAGTTGAATGTGGATAACGCAGCCAGCCAGTGGTGACCTATGGCATCCAACTTTGCTGAAGTCAGTACATACGTCAAGGGATTGTTATCAGTGTGAACCACAAACTCTGACCCGTAGAGGTAAATCTTTGAATTTCTCACACACTGCCCATTTCAATGCCAAAGACTTGAGTTTATGCGCAGGATAGTTCTTCTCGGCTCAACCAAGACTGTGGCTAGTGTATGCAATGACTTTCTTCTTGCCATGTTGCTGCTGATACAGGATGGCGCTAAGACCCCGAGTAGATGCATCTGTATGGAGTTCAAATGGCAGTGTGAAATCACCATAGCTTAGTACAGGTGGAGAGGTAAATGCTGTTTTCAGTCTTTGGAAGGCATTTTCCTGTTCAGAACCTGAAACCCAAGGTTTTTGACAGCTTGAAAATGAACGTTTTCCACGCTTCTTGGTGGGCATTGGAATCAGCTCAGAGAGTGGTGCAGCTATTTTGGACAAGTCCTGGACAAATTTCCTGTAGTAGCCACAAAATCCCCAAAACATTTGTACTTCTTCAGGAATCTCTGGTGTTGGCCAGTGTCTGATGGCTTATGTCTTAGCTGGATCAGACTCGAAGCCTGAACTGAAGATCATGTGTCCAACATAGACAACCTTCTTGTGGAAAAACTTACACTTCTTTGGTGATAGCTTTAGTCCTGCCTTGAAGATTCTCTGAAATACTTTGTTCAGTCTGTTGACATGCTCCTCAAAGGTCCTTGAAAAAATGATGTCGTCCAAGTAAATCAGACAAAGTTTCAGATTGTAATCTCCCAGTATGTCTTCCATGAGGTGTGATATCACTGAAAGCGAAGTCTATGCTGCAGTTTGTTCTTTGAAAAAGAGCAAAGCAGCAGGCCCTGAGGGGATCTTTAAAAATTCTATAACTGTGACTGCTCCATTTTTGACTCATTTGTGTAAACAAAGTGAGTCTATGTTTTAACCCGGTGTTCAGTTGTCTGTGTGTGTGCGTGTGTGTGTGTCTGTGTGTCTGTGTGTGTGTGTGTGTGTGTGTGTGTGTGCATGTGTCCGTGGTAAACTTTAACATTGACATTTTCTATGCAAATACTTTGTCAGTTAACACCAAATTTGGCATAAAAATAGGAAAAATTCAGTTCTGTCCAGTCATCTTGTTTAAAACAATATTGCACCTCTGGGATGGGCACAAAAAAATTAAAAAAGAAGCTAAATTATATGCAAACTGCATTTACTGTTTATATTTTTTGTATTCTCTAAACTTGGCACTTTGATCTGATATTCTGACACAACAACAAGAGCAGTCATTATTATCATTTTTTGTTCAAACAGGAATTTCTTTTGCTAAGCATGGAAGTTTTATTTATTTTGCAAACGTTTTGGTGCAGAGGTAAAAAAGGGAAATTAATCCGTAATTAATTCTAGGGGACTTAATTTGCTTTAAACTGATCTTTCTCATCTTAACTCACTCCATGCCAAGAGTTTTTGCCCTTGCGAATCCCTGAAAACCCAGGGTTTGTATAGGATGGGAAAAAAATTCTCAAAAAAACAAACACCTAGAGAATTGAAATTTAGTATGTGTATTCAGTGAATATTGTTCCATATTTGTGCAAAATAATAAATTATTTACTCACCATCTTGTTGTTGAACACGGTATTCATTTTTTGTGTATTTTGTAGCATTTTTGCTCCCATCAGAAAGGTATATCAAGTGTCCTTGAACAGCTTACAAATGTTCCACATCACATCCTAACACTATTTGAGGAACTGAAGACCTAGTACATGCAATGAAGTATGAACAGATGGTGGAGAAAGTTGAAAATCACGCACACAAAAGAAAATATTGTCTCTACATAAAAAAGGGAGTTCACTGCACACAAAAACCTGATGTATTATCACTGACAATAGTCTTCTGGATTGAAAAAGCTCATGGCAGGTGATGTTGAGTCCTGGGCACAGCTTCACACACAGTGGAACTCCACATTTTGGACACCAGTTGACAGTTTGGTGTTTTGGTGTGTTGTGGCGCTTGAACAGGTCTTCACAGACCTTGCACTTGCAGTAGCTGGTCACTCATATCCACTCCAGCCATGTTGGTGATGTAGTCTTGTACTGCAGCTGGCTTCTGTCTTTCAGGACGGTGTCGTGTTGTCACACTGACCATGGTAGTTGGCAGCATGACTGTTGTCAGCACATGAACTGGTGTTTGGTGTCATATACTGACCATGTCAAACTGATGCAAACTAGGCCTATTGGTTTGCTCTGCTTGGCCAAATTTCACGCGGCTAACAGTGAAAAGACGCTCCTCTTTGCCTGGCCCGCTCTTAGCCAATCAAATGCCTCTAAAAGCTATAAGCGCTGAATCATTCCTTTGGCCAAGGCTCTCCACGCCATCTTGTCAGGTTTTCGCTCTGTCTCGTCTTACGCTTTTTTTGGCTATTAAGCGTGTTCATTTGGCCTTATTTTGTTGTATGCGGCTTGTCTGTATATTTTTCTTACATTCTGTGTACTCGTTTCGACTTGGCACCCTCGATTCGTTCGTATTTTTCTACCTCTTGAGTCGATCCTGTCTTTCCTTTCTCTTTTGGGGATCGAATTTTCGCTTGGTGCCTACGCGCGGTACCATGCCTCATATGCCATCCTACGAAGGCAGGGATCATGATGCTGGGAGGGATACTCGACAAGAGACTCTCCCAGGCCTGGAGCTCATGATTCTTCCTGATAGGTACCGCGGCGATGCGTCTTCAGACGCTGATCGCGGAGGGGACGCTCATTCCAGTAAAACGGTCATGAAGGGGACCGGGGGGAAAGGGATACGAGCGTCGCCTCCCGAGGTGTCCCAGCGTGAGGCAGGTAGAGGGGGGAGTAGCACGTCCTCTCTTGGTTGTTCATGATTCCAAAGGTCTCAGGAGGGTGGAGACCAGTCTTGGACGTCCCCCCTCAACAGATTCCTCCCCAAAATCAAATTCAAGATGGACACACAAGCACAGATTCGGGAGACCATGCAACGGGGTGATTGGGCTACCTCTATCGATCTGAAAGATGCTTACTTTTATATCCTCATCCACCCGGCATCCTGTCGGTACCTGAGGTTCGTGTGGAGGGACAAGGTGTTCCAGTTCTCGGCCCTCCCATTTGGTCTGTCCCTTGCCCCTTTCCTGTTTACCAAGGTGGTGCGGGAATTGGTGTCCATCATCCGGTCGGAGTCCATTCGGCTGTGTGTGTACCTGGACGACTGGCTTATTCTGGCCCAGTCACAGGCCCTGTGCCAGAGTCATACAGCCAGACTTCTAGACCTTTGCTCCCAACTGGGCTTCATCACGAACCAGGAGAAATGCGATCTGTCCCCGAGTCCGTCCTTCGACTTCTTAGGGATGAGATTCGACACGCGGTCCATGATAGTCTCTCCGACGCCAGATCGGTGGGACCGTCTGGCAGGCCTCCTCAACCACTTGTGCCATTCCTCCCAAGCAACAGCGCAGACACTTTCTTCCCTCCTGGGCATGATGGAGTCCATGGCACCTCTCATTCCACTGGGCAGGGTTCTCAAGCGCCCTCTTCAGAGGGCACTCAGGCTACGGTGGTCCCAGAGCACTCAGCCATGGGATACCCTGATATGTCTGGGCGAGTGGTTCCTCAAGGTGACATCAAAGTGGTTAACCACCCCTCTTCTGACACAAGGGGTGCCCATAGCCCCACCTACTCTTCAGGTGGCACTATTCACAGACGCCTCCTCCCTGGGCTGGGGAGCCCACATGGACTCACTCCATGCAGCAGGGACTTTGTCCCCGGAGGAGCGCCTATGCCACATCAATGTTCTGGAACTGGAGGCAGTTCGCAGGGCTCTCCTGCACTTCATGGGGGAGGCCACTGGCAAGACCATCCGCTTGTTCACGGACAATATGACGGTCGCATGTTACGTGAACAAACGGGGAGGGGGTGGGTGGGGGGGGGGAGCGCACTCGGCAGACCTCTCTCTGCAGACCGAGGCTCTCCTCCGTTAGTGCCACAGCAAGGGCATTGCACTTTCAGCGAGACACATAGCAGGAAAAGCCAACAGCTTGGCAGATGCTCTCAGCAGGTCCAAGAGTGTCATCCACACAGAGTGGACCCTGGACAAGGACACCCTGCAGGGGGTGTGGGAACAGTGGTTCCCGCCGATGGTGGACCTTTTTGCGACAAGGTTCAACAAGAGACTTCCTACTTACGTCTCTCCGGTTGCCGACCCAGAAGTGTGGGCAGTGGATGCTCTCTCTCTAGACTGGAGCAGTCTGATTACCTACGCATTTCCTCCCTTTCCAATCCTGTCCAAGGTGATACGCAAAGCCAGGTTGGAACGCCCGCAGCTGATCCTCATTGTGCTGAAAAGGCCAGCCCAGCCCTGGTTTCCGGTCCTTCAGTCCCTGACACATGATCCACCCCTGGAACTGGAAACAAAACCTCATCTGCTGAGGCAGCCTCGTTCGGGCATTCCTCACTCCAATCCTCAACTGCTCCACCTGAACGCGTGGCTGGTGTGCGGTTGGAACTGTCAGCATCACCATTGAACTCTTCCACCCCTCCCACCCCTTCCAGGGAACGGATGACTCAGACTCCGATTCGGAGGTCGTTGAGACCTCTGGATTTTGGCCATCGTGGCTGGTGATGGAGGGCGCTGATGACGACAAGCCATTGTCGGCTCTCAGCCCCTTCGCTATCCAGAAGGGCTTTCAGTGCCTGGCAGGATCGCAGGAGCAGAGCATTTTTAGTTCAGACGGAATCCAAAAGGCAGACACAGCTCCTTCTCAAGGCGACCACTTTCGTGGATAGGGCGGTGAAGGTTTCCCCTCACAAAGGCCTCAACTGCTCAAAGGGGGTCATCAGATGCCCGGAGTTGAAAGGTGTGTCTGAGGCCGAGATCAAGAGCGAGCTGTCCTCTCAGGGAGTGACCGAAGTGTACAGGGTGACGGTGAGGAAGGGGTCGGACAGAGTCCCGACCAACACTTTCTTCCTCACCTTCTGCTGCCCGGATGTCCCCAAGGACATTCGGGTCGGATACCTGCTAGTTAATGTCAGCCTGTACGTACCGTCCCCTCTGAGATGCTTTAAGTGTCAGAAATTCGGACACGTGAGAGACCGATGTAAGGAGGAAGAGGCGTGTGGCACCTGTTCGAAGGCGGCACACCAGGGCGATTGCGTCAGTGCAGCCCTGTGTGCGAACTGCGGAGGTGGCCACCCGTCCTCATCGAAGGACTGCCCCGCCTGGAAGAAAGAGAAACAAATCCAGAAAGTCAAGACAGAACAGAAAATTTCCTTCTTTGAGGCAAGGAAACAGGTGGAGGCCGCGTCGCCTAAGGCGTCGTATGCCTCTGTCGTCAGATCCAGGACGGTGGACGTCGCGGTGCAGACGACGTCCACAGGAACGCAGACGGACGACTTAACCGCCTCGTCGGAACCGTTGGCCTTGGGTGGAGGCGCTGTGTCCACCCCTTCCCATCCTGCGCGGCAGTCCTCAGGGGCTGCTGGGCGGGAGAGAAAAGCCTCGGGCGGAGGCACGTTGTCCGCCTCCCGCCCCACCCCACCCCCCGGCCCCCCTCGCCCCGCCTCTTGTCTGCCTGGCCCTCGGGCTGGCGGAAGTGGCCGGAAGCCCCCCGTACCTCCAAAACTCAAGGAGGGGAGGGTTGCGGCCACGGCGGGATCGGGAGGGGCCGATGTGGTGGATATTCCGACTCGGTCGGAATCCGAAAAATTTATGTCGATAAACAAATACTCCATCTTGGCGGACCTTGAGCCACCGCAAGTGGAGGAGCAGGGGGTAGCGATGGAATAGGCTGCTGCTTTATTTTTTTTTTTTTAAATCTTTCTAATGGCAGTGATCCACTGGAATATCCGGGGATTCTATGCCAACTTCCAGGAACTCCAGCTGCTTTGTCGTGCTTTGAAACCTTCAGTGCTGGCACTGCAGGAGACTCTGCAAAGAGATAGCAAGGTTTTATCTCTCTCTGGTTTTAACTCCGTTTTTAAACCCGCTCAACCGAAGCAAGAGGGGTTGACGGGAGGTGTCGCTCTTTTTATTCGAAAGTCCCTTTTATACAGTACAGTTCTTTTAAGCACCCCTTTACAGGCGGTGGCAGTCAGAGTCACGCTCGAGAAAACCATCACTGTCTGCTCTCTCTACCTTCCCCCTTCCGTCCGTGTTCTGAGGCAGGACCTCATGAACCTGGTCGACCAGCTCCCACGTCCGTTTTTACTGTTGGGCGACTTCAACGGACACTCCCCGCTCTGGGGAAGTGAGATGACATCAGCCCGAGGTCTTCTCTTAGAAAACCTTCTCTCTGACATGGACTTGTGCTGTCTTAACGACAAGTCTCCCACTTACCTGCATCTGTCCTCTGGAAAGCTCTCGTGTTTAGATCTGTCGGTCTGCGATCCATCGTTGGTCCTGGACTACGAGTGGAAAGTGCACGACGATCTGCACGGGAGTGACCACTTTCCTGTCGTCCTCCGCCCCACAGATGGAGAAGGTGACTCTCTGCCTGACCGCCTGTACTACGACAAAGCAGACTGGAGTTTTTTTACCACCAAGATAAGAGCGGAGCTGCAGGAAGAAACAGTATTGAAAAGCAAGGACCCTGCTGACGCTCTGACTCGGATCGTTTTAGATTGCACCAAAGCAGCAGTCCCATCGTCTACCTCCAAGCCTCAGGTCCCTAGAACGCCCTGGTTCAACGCGGAATGTCGGGAGGCCCGCAAGTCTCGGAAGAGAGCGCAGCGACGCGTCTTTCGGAGACCGGAGTCCGATAGCGTTCGAACCCATCAACAGCTGAGGGCGAAAGCCAGGTATGTTTTTAAAAAGAGCCAGAGGAAGTCATGGAGAGATTTCTGCTCTTCCTTAACCTCCAACACACCCAAGAAGAAAGTGTGGAGGGTTTTAAAAAGAATTAAGGGCAAAAACGCATGCCCGACCTTCCACCATCTTAAACTTTCAGACGCTCTGGTCACAGAGAAGAAAGCAGTTGCCAATTTGCTTGCCTCCACAATAGAACAGAACTCGAGATCTGCTAACAAATCTGCTCGCTTTCTTAAAACCAAAAACCTGTCAGAAAAAACACCATGTAACTTCTTTTCCGACAACACAGAGAATTACAACCTTCCTTTCACAATGAACGAACTTAAATCTGCCCTTCAGACCTGTACGGATTCCTGTCCAGGAATGGACAAGGTCCATTATAAACTCCTAAAGCACCTTCCCCAAACCTGTCTGGACACCCTGCTTAAAGTTTATAACGACATCTGGGTCACAGGGCGGAAAGCCCTCATAATCCCGCTGCCGAAACCGGGAAAAGACCCCTCGAACCCCTCCAACTACCGCCCAATTGCACTGACCAGCTGCGTCTGCAAACTGATGGAGAAGATGGTCAACGGTAGACTGATGTGGAAACTAGAGACCGACGGCCTTCTGGCGAAAGAACAGTGCGGTTTCCGCAAGCATCACTCTACCGTTGACCATCTGGTTCGTCTGGAAAACACGATAAGAAATGCTTTCGTCAACAAACAACATGTGGTGGCCATATTTTTTGACCTGGAGAAAGCTTACGATACCACGTGGAAATTTGGTATTCTTTCCGACTTGCACAAGCTCGGCTTCCGAGGACACCTGCCTCAGTTTATCCACAATTTTTTACAAGACAGACAATTCCAGGTGAGAGTCGGCACCACCCTGCCCGACATTCACGAGCAGGAGCTGGGTGTCCCGCAGGGGAGCATCCTGTCGCCGGCTCTGTTCAGCATCAAAATTAATGACATCGTTCAATCCGTTCAGAAAGGATCGGACAGCTCGCTGTTCGTGGATGATTTTGCTTTATATGCAACCGGCAGCACGTACGCCAGCATCCAGCGACGGCTTCAGCTCTGCGTCAACAAAATCCAGTGTTGGGCAGAGGAGAATGGCTTCACATTTTCGTCCTCCAAAACTGAATGCATCCATTTTCATAATTTTCGCCAATTCTATCAGGACCCTGAAATCCGTCTGGGAACATCCACCATCCCGGCGGTCAAGGAAGCCAGATTTCTAGGGGTCGTCTTCGATCAGAAGCTGAATTTTCTCAGCCACATTAAACAGCTGAAAATATCTTGCCTAAAAGCCCTGAACATCATCCGAGTTGTGGCACACACGAACTGGGGTGCTGATAATAGGACTCTCTTGCACCTCTACAGAGCCCTGGTCCGGTCCAAACTGGATTAAGGAAGTGTTGTGTACGGCTCGGCCAGACCGTCCTACCTGAAACTGTTGGACCCTGTACACCACCAAGGGCTCCGTCTCAGCTTAGGTGCTTTCCGCACCACCCCTGTGCACAGCCTGTACGCAGAGGCGGGGGAACCGCCTCTTTCCAACCGCAGACTGAAGCTGACCCTGAACTATTATTTGAAATTGTTTTCGGAACCTACAAACCCTGCTTACGACGCTGTATTCAACAACCCTTTCGATAAGAAATTTACAGACAACCCAAACTGCATACCTCCTCTCGGACTCCGCATTCAGCCGCACTTGGAAAATGCCGATCTGGATGTCGGTGGCATCTCAGATTTCTCTAAGTTCCCTGACAGCCCCCCGTGGACCTTTACAACACCTGTGGTCCGATTCGATCTGGCCTCGTACCGTAAGGACACCACCAGTTCTCTGGCCTACAGAACCTACTTTTCGGAACTGTGCCACAAATTCCCCACCTTTCAAGGCATCTTCACTGACGGTTCCAAGTCAGAGGACGGAGTCGCCGCATCTGCGTTCTGTCCCGCCTTTCCTGACCGGCCCTCAACGGAACACATCCTGTCTGACAGCTCGGTATACACCGCGGAACTGACCGCACTGGTCCTGGGGTTAAAAATGGTTCTCTCTTCCAAACAGAAGAGATTAATGATCTTTTCCGACTCCTTGTCAGCCCTGGAGGCGATCGCCTGCAGGAATATCACTCATCCCAAACTGCTGGAATTTTATGAAACTTTTACTCTCGCAACGAAGAAAGGATACGAGGTTGTGTTGGCCTGGGTTCCCGGACATGTTGGCATTCGTGGTAACGAAAGGGCGGACCTGCTGGCCAGGAACGCTGTAAAGAAAGAATTGTCCAGATCCTTGGTACCCTATACAGACATGAAGCGGAAGGTCAATACTTACGTTAAGGATCTTTGGCAAGAGAAGTGGAACATCCAGACGGACAACAAGCTCTTCCAGATCCGTCCGGACCTGGGGGAGACCCTCCCTTCGGGGGTGAAGAACAGAAAGGAGGAATCTGTGCTGCGCAGACTGCGTACGGGGCACACTTTTTTTACTCATTCTTACTTGTTGAAGGGGGAGGAGGCCCCTCGATGCGTTCCCTGTGACGAGCCTCTCACCGTGAAACACGTGCTCCTTGACTGTTGGGATCTGCATGACGTTAGACGCAGACATTACACGGCGGTTTCTTTGAAGACTTTGTTTCGTGATGTCCCTCCGTGGGCGCTGATGGACTTCTTAAAAGAAGTGAACCTTTTTAACCAGATTTGAAGGTTTTAAACTATGGAAGTTTTTTTTTAACTTTGGAGTGGAAAGTTTGAAGTGGTGACTCGTTTTAATTGGTTGTTTTTTTTATCCTTGTAGTAGTAATTGACGCGGCGATAGCCTTGAGATGGCCTTAGTGGTCGGCGAGGCTCTAAGCACCATAATTTCATTTCATTTCAGTTAACTTAGATAAATCGAATGTTGTTATGTTTAGAAATGGTGGCGATATCTCCAAACAAAAGTGTAAAAGAGTGAAGATGTCCTGGCTTCATGGTTGTTTGCATACTATTTTCAAGAAGTTTAACGTTTTCCTGGCCATTATAATCGATATGATGATTCTAAATTAATTTTGATATAAGGTGCACTCCAAAGAATTTAACTACTTTTTATGTTCCAGGGTGTTATCATCAATTTTAAAGGAAGGCAATGTAGCTGGACTTGATCCATTATCAAAAAGCATCAACTGTGATATTGAAGACCATTCTTGCTCATATGATTTGCTACTGTGTTTAACTCATTTTGGTATAGTATTTTTTTGTGTGATTTATATATCTACATGTATATATTGTCAGCGTATTGAACCATTACAACATTCTTTGTTAGTTTTTAACCAAAAGTATGTGATCTTCTGTATATCCAGAACTGTTCCATTTCATTTTACCTAGATTACTTTATGATGTCAGTCAGCTAGGGCATGCGTGCTTGTGTGTTTGTTGTGCCAACCTGCCACCCCTTCAAGTCAGGGGAATTGACTTATCTGCACTGCAGCAGTTATTTTTAAACACAGACCACAGCCATCCAAAACATCACATGGTACCTTCAAACATTGCTGTCTGCTAGGAGTTGCCAAGCATATTTGTACTTGGGCTTCGAATAGTATGAAAAGGAGATATACTGTTTAAAAACTTAGTATAAGCATTTTACTGACTTCCATGCTTTGGACCATTGCTTGTTGTTTCTTTGCTTTAGATATTTGTTTAATTCTTGGCACTGTGAACCAGAACAATAGTATTTCAGATTCAAAGTTAGAGGTCAAGGTCAGAGTGTGTGATTAAACATGGTCTGTTGGAAGATAACTTACATTGCAGTTCTTGTTTTTATTTCAATCATGTGCCTTCTACGTCCCTTCACTACATTCTAATGTATTTATTTATTTGTTTATGTTGTCTGATTATTTTATTTCATTTTTATTTTAATGTTTTTCTTAGACCTAGCATAGGCTCTCAATTCCTGATCAGCTTTTTGGGTTATACAAAGGTCAGGCATTTGCTCCATTTTCTTTTCTTTTTTCCATCTGATGTGTTGCTTAAATTGATCTGTCCTTACACTCTGACATGTCGTTGAAACTGAAACTGAAACTTAACAGTGTAAGTCTATCTGTTCCATAATTCCAGTGTTGAAGTGGATATCCTGAAGGTCTTGCTTCTCTTATTTTCCCTCTACTTGTCTACTATATAACCGACTGACTCGTGTGTGTTCAGTGGATTACATCCATTCAGCCACCAGTGCCACACCCCTGATGGTGGCTGCAGGCAGAGGGTTTTCAGCAGTGGTGGAGCAGTTGCTAGCACTGGGAGCCAATGCAAACCTGCGAGCCTCCAATGGCTGGACTGCTCTCGATTGGGCTAAACGCTTCAACCAGGCTGAGGTTGTGGAACTGCTGGAAGCACATATGTAAGCAATTTTTTTGGGGTGGCTCATATGTGTAAACAAAGTGTCTAGGCGATAAATCCCAATTATAGTTGTATGCATATGTATGTATGAGTATGTATGTCTGTGCTAAACTTGAACACATTCATTTTCTCTAGAAATACTTTATCAACACCAAATATGCTTAAGAAAAACAAAACAAAAAAAAACCTAACAAACAAACAAACAAACAAAAACAAGACAGAAAAACCTTCTTCCTACATTCTTCTTATCATTACATGGCTTTAGTGGTTGTCTTGTCAATTAAAAAAACGTAAAATTGGAATGGGGGTGAAGAGATCAGTGGTTGGGGAATACTGATGGTAAGTACACTGAGGTATAAAAGAAACTGTATGACATGGACAGTAAATAATGATAGTGCAATAACTGTAGCTTCTTTGTCATAAAATACATCATAGGTTTTGGTCTATTTTCCCAGGACTTTCTCTGTGAGACAAGAGTTCAGCTAATTGGAGAGTGTGTTCTTCATATCTTATGCATCAGGTTTAGGTTTGTGAGATGTTGATTTACTGTTTTTCGTTGATCACATGAGTGATGGTTGGCAATGCTAACTGTCCACTAAGTGCTACCCTGGAGTCCTATGTGACGAGTGGTGAAGGCCTTGAGGACCTTCAGCTGGTGTCCCCTGAGGACCGTGAACTTCTGACACTGTACCAGCAGAGTTTTGATGATGACAAAGTTGACACCACCCTGGTCACTGGGCTCATCTTCAAGATCCACACTACACAGCCAGAGGGATCCATTCTTGTCTTTTTGCCAGGCTATGATGACATTGTGGCTGTTGCTAACACCATCAGTTGTTATGGACAGCTGGACAGGTATTTTTGTCTTGTGCTTGTATGCACTTGTGTGCGTGTGTGTGTGTGTGTGTGTGTGTGTGTGCATGTGTGTGTGGTGTGTGTGTGTGTGTGTGTGTGTGTGTGTGTGTTGTTCCAGTGACTAACTTGAACAGCTGTTTTAGGCAGCTCATTCGAATTTAGAATTCAGTCTTAATGCAAGGCTTTCAGTTCCAATCACTCAGTCTTAATGCAAGGCTTTCAGTTCCAATCACTTCATGTGTCAGTGATGATAATTCTGTGGTGGCATGTGTACAAATATTGAAAATATCCTTGATGACAGTAGATGCAGGGCTCCTGAAGAGAAAAATTGTGTGGGTCCCAGGGACTTTCTCACCATAATTCAAGGGGTTACTAAGCCCATGATTTCACGCAGTCCCCTGGTTTCTCACACTTTGAGAGAAATCATGGGATTGTGGGAAATGTGGTTGTTTCCCACCCACGTTTTCTGTCATTTGCAAGAAATCTTGGGGGGTGCCCCCACAATTTCTCTCAGTGTGTGATAAATTATGGGAAGTTCCCTTTATTTTTATAAGAAATATCTCCTTTGTCATTGGAGTTAGTTTCTTGTCTTCTCCCAGTGCAAATCTCAGAGAAAAATGAGAGAGAGAGAGAAAAGGAAACGAGAAATGGGGGAAATGACAACGATGATCATGACAGTGGCATTAGCAAAGACATCAACAATAGACTGTGAAGGTGATGGCACAGTACTTGTTTAAAAAAGTGTGAATGTATGTGTATGTCAGTGAGTGAGTGAGTTAGAGAGTGAGTGTGCGTGTGTGTGTGTGTATGTGTGTGTTTCCTTATGTGTGTTTACTTAGCTGGTTGATTTGGTCTTCTTTCGCTCTGTTTTTAAATCGTTTTCATGTTCTAAGTGTCTTCTATGAATCTGAGAATCTATTTTCAGTGCAGTCATGCATGCAAAAGGATGCTGACACAAATAGATGAACAAATGATCCAGCATGAAATTAAGAACATTTGAAATAAATGTGACAGGAAAGCTTGCATCACAACAAACATCAAAACTATTTGGTCCACTTTCATGCACCCCACATGATGGTAAAGCATTGTGAAACACTTTTTTTGCTATCACATTTATGTAGAAAGTTGATTCATTTTGATGCTTTTACCAACATCCAGGAAAGATTCGGTTCAAGTCATATATCATCTCATGTCATGTCATATTATATTATGTTATAGTATATTATATGTTATACTATATTATATTTTGTTATATTTCTGTTTGAGTTATATACATTAATAATGATAATAATAGGTAGGTCCGGTCGCTATGTAATACTTTGTAACTATGGTTGAAGGATCGTGTTTTTATCACTTTTCGCTTCGCCCTAGCAAGCGCAATACTGCATACATTGAGCTGAAAAATATATCAGAAAATAAAACCACGTTTGTTCTTTCCTATGAGTGTTTCTTTTTTCGTGTGTTACTTTTAGGCAGCCTCCCGAAACCTGGAGGGGGTCAGGCTGGTGTTCTCTTGACCCACTCCCGGGAGGGTCACTACCTTGTCGTGGTCGGGAGGCTTAGTGGCCAGTGATCGAGCGAGCTATGTTGGCGGGGGCATCAGTGCTTCTTGGGGTTTGGTGCTCTGGTCCCAGGTCTTAATTGACAGCCTACATAGCCATCGTAGCTGTTAGGGCTGAATAAGTGGTGGTTTTGTACTGATGCCCCTGATAGGGCTTCCCATGCCGAACAGGTCGTGAGTGAGGCCCAAACTAAACGTGACCCACTGTCCCTTTCGCTGTTCTCTATTCTTCTTTTTACCGCCTCTTTTCTGTCCTCAGCTCCCCATCAAGCCTTCTTTTCCACATTCTTTTTTCTCTGCGGCCTTCTTTAGGCCCGCCGTGTTTGCCGTGCGGCGCGACCTGTGATGGAAGGGAATGAGATCCTGGGGATTGAGAGAGCACGCTGCTCTCAACACATCCCTTTGGCTCGGACCTCTCCTAAGACAGGCGGCACACATTGGCCCATGTGTGTCAATCGGCTACCCCTTCGTGGGGCTGGGTCAAGACTGGCAGTTTAGTGGCTAGCGAAGATAACCCCCGTAGTGCTCGGTTCTCTGTCCCCGGGAGCTGGGCATGATCGGGGGGGAACACGTTGGAGCTAGACTGTTGGTCGTATATCCCTCCCGAAACCTGGAAGGGGTCAAGCTGGTGTTCCCTTGACCCTGGCCCCTAAGTTGGACCCCATGGTGGGTGGGTAAGGGAGGGATGAATTCACATTTTTCTTTCAACATGAATCCTAAACAAATACACCCCCCCAAACTCGGAAAAAGACGACGACAGGGAACGGACGACTCAGACTCTGAGTCGGAGGTCGTCGAGACCTCTGGTTTTTGGCCATCGTGGCTAGTGATGGAGGGCGCTGATGACGACAAGCCCTTGTCGGCTCTCAGCCCCTTCGCTGTCCAGAAGGGCTTTCAGTGTCTGCCTCCCGAAACCTGGAGGGGGTCAGGCTGGTGTTCTCCTGACCCACTCCCGGGAGGGTCACTACCTTGTCGTGGTCGGGAGGCTTAGTGGCCAGTGATCGAGCGAGCTATGTCGGCGGGGGCATCAGTGCTTCTTGGGGTTTGGTGCTCTGGTCCCAGGTCTTAATTGACAGCCTACATAGCCATGGTAGCTGTTAGGGCTGAATAAGTGGTGGTTTTGTACTGATGCCCCTGATAGGGCTTCCCATGCCGAACAGGTCGTGAGTGAGGCCCAAACTAAATGTGACCCACTGTCCCTTTCGCTATTCTTTGTTCTTCTTTTTACCGCCTCTTTTCTGTCCTCAGCTCCCCATCAAGCCTTCTTTTCCACATTCTTTTTTTCTCTGCGGCCTTCTTTAGGCCCGCCGTGTTTGCCGTGCGGCGCGACCTGTGATGGAGGGGAATGAGATCCTGGGGATTGAGAGAGCACGCTGCTCTCAACACATCCCTTTGGCTCGGACCTCTCCTAAGACAGGCGGCACACATTGGCCCGTGTGTGTCAATCGGCTACCCCTTCGTGGGGCTGGGTCAAGACTGGCAGTTTAGTGGCTAACGAAGGTAACCCCCGTAGTGCTCGGCTCTCTGTCCCCGGGAGCTGGGCATGATCGGGGGGGAGCACGTTGGAGCTGGGCTGCTGGTTGTATATCCCTCCCGAAACCTGGAAGGGGTCAAGCTGGTGTTCCCTTGACCCTGGCCCCTAAGTTGGACCCCATGGTGGGTGGGTAAGGGAGGGATGAATTCACATTTTTCTTTCAACATGAATCCTAAACAAATACACCCCCCCAAACTCGGAAAAAGACGACGACAGGGAACGGACGACTCAGACTCTGAGTCGGAGGTCGTCGAGACCTCTGGTTTTTGGCCATCGTGGCTAGTGATGGAGGGCGCTGATGACGACAAGCCCTTGTCGGCTCTCAGCCCCTTCGCTGTCCAGAAGGGCTTTCAGTGCCTGGCAGGATCGCTCAGATCCATCAAGAGGCTGAGGAGCGGAGCGTTTTTAGTACAGACAGAATCCAAAAGACAGACACAGCTCCTTCTGAAGGCGACCACTTTCGTGGATAGGGCAGTGAAGATTTCCCCTCACAAAGGTCTCAACTGCTCTAAGGGAGTCATCAGATGCCCGGAGTTGAAAGGTGTGTCTGAGGCCGAGATCAAGAGCGAACTGTCCTCTCAGGGAGTGACCGATGTGTACAGGGTGACGGTGAGGAAGGGGTCGGACAGAGTCCCGACCAACACTTTCTTCCTCACCTTCTGCTGCCCGGATGTCCCCAAGGACATTCGGGTCGGATACCTGCTAGTTAATGTCAGCCTGTACGTACCGTCCCCTCTGAGATGCTTTAAGTGTCAGAAATTCGGACACGTGAGAGACAGATGTAAGGAGGAAGAGGCGTGTGGCACCTGTTCGAAGGCGGCGCACCAGGGCGATTGCGTCAGTGCAGCCCTGTGTGCGAACTGCGGAGGTGGCCACCCGTCCTCATCGAAGGACTGCCCCGCCTGGAAGAAAGAAAAACAAATTCAAAAAGTCAAGACAGAACAGAAAATTTCCTTCTTTGAGGCAAGGAAACAGGTGGAGGCCGCGTCGCCTAGGACGTCGTATGCCTCTGTCGTCAGATCCGGGACGGTGGACGTCGCGGTCCAGACGACGTCCACAGGAACGCAGACGGACGACTTAACCGCCTCGTCGGAACCGTTGGCCTTGGGTGGAGGCGCTGTGTCCACCCCTTCCCATCCTGCGCGGCAGTCCTCAGGGGCTGCTGGGCGGGAGAGAAAAGCCTCGGGCGGAGGCACGTTGTCCGCCTCCCGCCCCACCCCACCCCCCGGGCCCCCTCGCCCCGCCTCTCGTCTGCCTGGCCCTCGGGCTGGCGGAAGTGGCCGGAAGCCCCCCGCACCTCCAAAACTCAAGGAGGGGAGGGCTGCGGCCACGGCGGGATCGGGAGGGGCCGAGTTGGTGGATATTCCGACCCGGTCGGAACCCGAAAAATTTATGTCAAAGAACAAATATTCCATCCTGGCGGACCTTGAGCCACCGCAAGTGGAGGAGCAGGGGGTAGCGATGGAATAGGCTGCTGCTTTATTTTTTTTATTTTTTTAAAAAAAAAAACCTTTTTAATGGCAGTGATCCACTGGAATATCCGGGGATTCTGTGCCAACTTCCAGGAACTCCAGCTGCTTTGTCGTGCTTTGAAACCTTCAGTGCTGGCACTGCAGGAGACTCTGCAAAGAGATGGCAAGGTTTTATCTCTCTCTGGTTTTAACTCCGTTTTTAAACCCGCTCAACCGAAGCAAGAGGGGTTGACGGGAGGTGTCGCTCTTTTTATTCGAAAGTCCCTTTTATACAGTACAGTTCTTTTAAGCACCCCTTTACAGGCGGTGGCAGTCAGAGTCACGCTCGAGAAAACCATCACTGTCTGCTCTCTCTACCTTCCCCCTTCCGTCCGTGTTCTGAGGCAGGACCTCATGAACCTGGTCGACCAGCTCCCACGTCCGTTTTTACTGTTGGGCGACTTCAACGGACACTCCCCGCTCTGGGGAAGTGAGATGACATCAGCCCGAGGTCTTCTCTTAGAAAACCTTCTCTCTGACATGGACTTGTGCTGTCTTAACGACAAGTCTCCCACTTACCTGCATCTGTCCTCTGGAAAGCTCTCGTGTTTAGATCTGTCGGTCTGCGATCCATCATTGGTCCTGGACTACGAGTGGAAAGTGCACGACGATCTGCACGGGAGTGACCACTTTCCTGTCATCCTCCGCCCCACAGATGGAGAAGGTGACTCTCTGCCTGACCGCCTGTACTACGACAAAGCAGACTGGAGTTTTTTTACCACCAAGATAAGAGCTGAGCTGCAGGAAGAAACAGTATTGAAAAGCAAGGACCCTGCTGACGCTCTGACTCGGATCGTTTTAGATTGCGCCAAAGCAGCAGTCCCATCGTCTACCTCCAAGCCTCAGGTCCCTAGAACGCCCTGGTTCAACGCGGAATGTCGGGAGGCCCGCAAGTCTCGGAAGAGAGCGCAGCGACGCGTCTTTCGGAGACCGGAGTCCGATAGCGTTCGAACCCATCAACAGCTGAGGGCGAAAGCCAGGTATGTTTTTAAAAAGAGCCAGAGGAAGTCTTGGAGAGATTTCTGCTCTTCCTTAACCTCCAACACACCCAAGAAGAAAGTGTGGAGGGTTTTAAAAAGAATTAAGGGCAAAAACGCATGCCCGACCTTCCACCATCTTAAACTTTCAGACGCTCTGGTCACAGAGAAGAAAGCAGTTGCCAATTTGCTTGCCTCCACAATAGAACAGAACTCGAGATCTGCTAACAAATCTGCTCGCTTTCTTAAAACCAAAAACCTGTCAGAAAAAACACCATGTAACTTCTTTTCCGACAACACAGAGAATTACAACCTTCCTTTCACAATGAACGAACTTAAATCTGCCCTTCAGACCTGTACGGATTCCTGTCCAGGAATGGACGAAGTCCATTATAAACTCCTAAAGCACCTTCCCCAAACCTGTCTGGACACCCTGCTTAAAGTTTATAACCACATCTGGGTCACAGGCTTCTTTCCACCCTCCTGGCGGAAAGCCCTCATAATCCCGCTGCCGAAACCGGGAAAAGACCCCTCGAACCCCTCCAACTACCGCCCAATTGCACTGACCAGCTGCGTCTGCAAACTGATGGAGAAGATGGTCAACGGTAGACTGATGTGGAAACTAGAGACCGACGGCCTTCTGGCGAAGGAACAGTGCGGTTTCCGCAAGCATCGCTCTACCGTTGACCATCTGGTTCGTCTGGAAACCACGATAAGAAATGCTTTCGTCAACAAACAACATGTGGTGGCCATATTTTTTGACCTGGAGAAAGCTTACGATACCACGTGGAAATTTGGTATTCTTTCCGACTTGCACAAGCTCGGCTTCCGAGGACACCTGCCTCAGTTTATCCACAATTTTTTACAAGACAGACAATTCCAGGTGAGAGTCGGCACCACCCTGTCCGACATTCACGAGCAGGAGCTGGGTGTCCCGCAGGGGAGCATCCTGTCGCCTGCTCTGTTCAGTATCAAAATTAATGACATCGTTCAATCCGTTCAGAAAGGATCGGACAGCTCGCTGTTCGTGGATGATTTTGCTTTATATGCAACCGGCAGCACGTACGCCAGCATCCAGCGACGGCTTCAGCTCTGCGTCAACAAAATCCAGTGTTGGGCAGAGGAGAATGGCTTCACATTTTCGTCCTCCAAAACTGAATGCATCCACTTTCATAATTTTCGCCAATTCTATCAGGACCCTGAAATCCGTCTGGGAACATCCACCATCCCGGCGGTCAAGGAAGCCAGATTTCTAGGGGTCGTCTTCGATCAGAAGCTGAATTTTCTCAGCCACATTAAACAGCTGAAAATATCTTGCCTAAAAGCCCTGAACATCATCCGAGTTGTGGCACACACAAACTGGGGTGCTGATAAGAGGACTCTCTTGCACCTCTACAGAGCCCTGGTCCGGTCCAAACTGGATTATGGAAGTGTTGTATACGGCTCGGCCAGACCGTCCTACCTGAAACTGTTGGACCCTGTACACCACCAAGGGCTCCGTCTCAGCTTGGGTGCTTTCCGCACCACCCCTGTGCACAGCCTGTATGCAGAGGCGGGGGAACCACCTCTTTCCAACCGCAGACTGAAGCTGACCCTGAACTATTATTTGAAATTGTTTTCGGAACCTACAAACCCTGCTTACGATGCTGTATTCAACAACCCTTTCGATAAGAAATTTACAGACAACCCAAACTGCATACCTCCTCTCGGACTCCGCATTCAGCCGCACTTGGAAAATGCCGATCTGGATGTCGGTGGCATCTCAGATTTCTCTAAGTTCCCTGACAGCCCCCCGTGGACCTTTACAACACCTGAGGTCCGATTCGATCTGGCCTCGTACCGTAAGGACACCACCAGCTCTCTGGCCTACAGAACCTACTTTTCGGAACTGTGCCACAAATTCCCCACCTTTCAAGGCATCTTCACTGACGGTTCCAAGTCAGAGGACGGAGTCGCCGCATCTGCGTTCTGTCCCGCCTTTCCTGACCGGCCCTCAACGGAACACATCCTGTCTGACAGCTCGGTATACACCGCGGAACTGACCGCACTGGTCCTGGGATTAAAAATGGTTCTCTCTTCCAAACAGAAGAGATTCATGATCTTTTCCGACTCCTTATCAGCCCTGGAGGCGATCGCCTGCAGGAATATCACTCATCCCAAACTGCTGGAATTTTATGAAACTTTTACTCTCGCAACGAAGAAAGGATACGAGGTTGTGTTGGCCTGGGTTCCCGGACATGTTGGCATTCGTGGTAACGAAAGGGCGGACCTGCTGGCCAGGAACGCTGTAAAGAAAGAATTGTCCAGATCCTTGGTACCCTATACAGACATGAAGCGGAAGGTCAATTCTTACGTTAAAGATCTTTGGCAAGAGAAATGGAACACCCAGATAGACAACAAGCTCTTCCAGATCCGTCCGGACCTGGGGGAGACCCTCCCTTCGGGGGTGAAGAACAGAAAGGAGGAATCTGTGCTGTGCAGACTGCGTACGGGGCACACTTTTTTTACTCATTCTTACTTGTTGAAGGGGGAGGAGGCCCCTCGATGCGTTCCCTGTGACGAGCCTCTCACCGTGAAACACGTGCTCCTTGACTGTTGGGATCTGCATGACGTTAGACGCAGACATTACACGGCGGTTTCTTTGAAGACTTTGTTTCGTGATGTCCCTCCGTGGGCGCTGATGGACTTCTTAAAAGAAGTGAACCTTTTTAACCAGATTTGAAGGTTTTAAACTATGAAAGTTTTTTTTTTAAACTTTGGAGTGGAAAGTTTGAAGTGGTTTCTCGTTTTAATTGGTTGTTTTTTTTAGCCTTGTAGTAGTAATTGACGCGGCGATAGCCTTGAGATGGCCTTAGTGGTCGGCGAGGCTCTAAGCACCATAATTTCATTTTTCAGTGTCTGGCAGGATCGCTCAGATCCATCAAGAGGCTGAGGAGCGGAGCGTTTTTAGTACAGACAGAATCCAAAAGACAGACACAGCTCCTTCTCAAGGCGACCACTTTCGTGGATAGGGCAGTGAAGATTTCCCCTCACAAAGGTCTCAACTGCTCAAAGGGAGTCATCAGATGCCCGGAGTTGAAAGGTGTGTCTGAGGCCGAGATCAAGAGCGAACTGTCCTCTCAGGGAGTGACCGATGTGTACAGGGTGACGGTGAGGAAGGGGTCGGACAGAGTCCCGACCAACACTTTCTTCCTCACCTTCTGCTGCCCGGATGTCCCCAAGGACATTCGGGTCGGATACCTGCTAGTTAATGTCAGCCTGTACGTACCGTCCCCTCTGAGATGCTTTAAGTGTCAGAAATTCGGACACGTGAGAGACAGATGTAAGGAGGAAGAGGCGTGTGGCACCTGTTCGAAGGCGGCACACCAGGGCGATTGCGTCAGTGCAGCCCTGTGTGCGAACTGCGGAGGTGGCCACCCGTCCTCATCGAAGGACTGCCCCGCCTGGAAGAAAGAAAAACAAATCCAGAAAGTCAAGACAGAACAGAAAATTTCCTTCTTTGAGGCAAGGAAACAGGTGGAGGCCGCGTCGCCTAAGGCGTCGTATGCCTCTGTCGTCAGATCCAGGACGGTGGACGTCGCGGTCCAGACGACGTCCACAGGAATGCAGACGGACGACTTAACCGCCTCGTCGGAACCGTTGGCCTTGGGTGGAGGCGCTGTGTCCACCCCTTCCCATCCTGCGCGGCAGTCCTCAGGGGCTGCTGGGCGGGAGAGAAAAGCCTCGGGCGGAGGCACGTTGTCCGCCTCCCGCCCCACCCCACCCCCCGGCCCCCCTCGCCCCGCCTCTTGTCTGCCTGGCCCTCGGGCTGGCGGAAGTGGCCGGAAGCCCCCCGCACCTCCAAAACTCAAGGAGGGGAGGGCGGCGGCCACGGCGGGATCGGGAGGGGCCGAGGTGGTGGATATTCCGACCCGGTCGGAACCCGAAAAATTTATGTCAAAAAACAAATATTCCATCCTGGCGGACCTTGAGCCACCGCAAGTGGAGGAGCAGGGGGTAGCGATGGAATAGGCTGCTGCTTTATTTTTTTTAAAAAAACCTTTTTAATGGCAGTGATCCACTGGAATATCTGGGGATTCTATGCCAACTTCCAGGAACTCCAGCTGCTTTGTCGTGCTTTGAAACCTTCAGTGCTGGCACTGCAGGAGACTCTGCAAAGAGATGGCAAGGTTTTATCTCTCTCTGGTTTTAACTCCGTTTTTAAACCCGCTCAACCGAAGCAAGAGGGGTTGACGGGAGGTGTCGCTCTTTTTATTCGAAAGTCCCTTTTATACAGTACAGTTCTTTTAAGCACCCCTTTACAGGCGGTGGCAGTCAGAGTCACGCTCGAGAAAACCATCACTGTCTGCTCTCTCTACCTTCCCCCTTCCGTCCGTGTTCTGAGGCAGGACCTCATGAACCTGGTCGACCAGCTCCCACGTCCGTTTTTACTGTTGGGCGACTTCAACGGACACTCCCCGCTCTGGGGAAGTGAGATGACATCAGCCCGAGGTCTTCTCTTAGAAAACCTTCTCTCTGACATGGACTTGTGCTGTCTTAACGACAAGTCTCCCACTTACCTGCATCTGTCCTCTGGAAAGCTCTCGTGTTTAGATCTGTCGGTCTGCGATCCATCGTTGGTCCTGGACTACGAGTGGAAAGTGCACGACGATCTGCACGGGAGTGACCACTTTCCTGTCGTCCTCCGCCCCACAGATGGAGAAGGTGACTCTCTGCCTGACCGCCTGTACTACGACAAAGCAGACTGGAGTTTTTTTACCACCAAGATAAGAGCGGAGCTGCAGGAAGAAACAGTATTGAAAAGCAAGGACCCTGCTGACGCTCTGACTCGGATCGTTTTAGATTGCGCCAAAGCAGCAGTCCCATCGTCTACCTCCAAGCCTCAGGTCCCTAGAACGCCCTGGTTCAACGCGGAATGTCGGGAGGCCCGCAAGTCTCGGAAGAGAGCGCAGCGACGCGTCTTTCGGAGACCGGAGTCCGATAGCGTTCGAACCCATCAACAGCTGAGGGCGAAAGCCAGGTATGTTTTTAAAAAGAGCCAGAGGAAGTCTTGGAGAGATTTCTGCTCTTCCTTAACCTCCAACACACCCAAGAAGAAAGTGTGGAGGGTTTTAAAAAGAATTAAGGGCAAAAACGCATGCCCGACCTTCCACCATCTTAAACTTTCAGACGCTCTGGTCACAGAGAAGAAAGCAGTTGCCAATTTGCTTGCCTCCACAATAGAACAGAACTCGAGATCTGCTAACAAATCTGCTCGCTTTCTTAAAACCAAAAACCTGTCAGAAAAAACACCATGTAACTTCTTTTCCGACAACACAGAGAATTACAACCTTCCTTTCACAATGAACGAACTTAAATCTGCCCTTCAGACCTGTACGGATTCCTGTCCAGGAATGGACGAAGTCCATTATAAACTCCTAAAGCACCTTCCCCAAACCTGTCTGGACACCCTGCTTAAAGTTTATAACCACATCTGGGTCACAGGTTTCTTTCCACCCTCCTGGCGGAAAGCCCTCATAATCCCGCTGCCGAAACCGGGAAAAGACCCCTCGAACCCCTCCAACTACCGCCCAATTGCACTGACCAGCTGCGTCTGCAAACTGATGGAGAAGATGGTCAACGGTAGACTGATGTGGAAACTAGAGACCGACGGCCTTCTGGCGAAGGAACAGTGCGGTTTCCGCAAGCATCGCTCTACCGTTGACCATCTGGTTCGTCTGGAAACCACGATAAGAAATGCTTTCGTCAACAAACAACATGTGGTGGCCATATTTTTTGACCTGGAGAAAGCTTACGATACCACGTGGAAATTTGGTATTCTTTCCGACTTGCACAAGCTCGGCTTCCGAGGACACCTGCCTCAGTTTATCCACAATTTTTTACAAGACAGACAATTCCAGGTGAGAGTCGGCACCACCCTGTCCGACATTCACGAGCAGGAGCTGGGTGTCCCGCAGGGGAGCATCCTGTCGCCGGCTCTGTTCAGCATCAAAATTAATGACATCGTTCAATCCGTTCAGAAAGGATCGGACAGCTCGCTGTTCGTGGATGATTTTGCTTTATATGCAACCGGCAGCACGTACGCCAGCATCCAGCGACGGCTTCAGCTCTGCGTCAACAAAATCCAGTGTTGGGCAGAGGAGAATGGCTTCACATTTTCGTCCTCCAAAACTGAATGCATCCACTTTCATAATTTTCGCCAATTCTATCAGGACCCTGAAATCCGTCTGGGAACATCCACCATCCCGGCGGTCAAGGAAGCCAGATTTCTAGGGGTCGTCTTCGATCAGAAGCTGAATTTTCTCAGCCACATTAAACAGCTGAAAATATCTTGCCTAAAAGCCCTGAACATCATCCGAGTTGTGGCACACACGAACTGGGGTGCTGATAATAGGACTCTCTTGCACCTCTACAGAGCCCTGGTCCGGTCCAAACTGGATTATGGAAGTGTTGTATACGGCTCGGCCAGACCGTCCTACCTGAAACTGTTGGACCCTGTACACCACCAAGGGCTCTGTCTCAGCTTGGGTGCTTTCCGCACCACCCCTGTGCACAGCCTGTACGCAGAGGCGGGGGAACCGCCTCTTTCCAACCGCAGACTGAAGCTGACCCTGAACTATTATTTGAAATTGTTTTCGGAACCTACAAACCCTGCTTACGATGCTGTATTCAACAGCCCTTTCGATAAGAAATTTACAGACAACCCAAACTGCATACCTCCTCTCGGACTCCGCATTCAGCCGCACTTGGAAAATGCCGATCTGGATGTCAGTGGCATCTCAGATTTCTCTAAGTTCCCTGACAGCCCCCCGTGGACCTTTACAACACCTGAGGTCCGATTCGATCTGGCCTCGTACCGTAAGGACACCACCAGTTCTCTGGCCTACAGAACCTACTTTTCGGAACTGTGCCACAAATTCCCCACCTTTCAAGGCATCTTCACTGACGGTTCCAAGTCAGAGGACGGAGTCGCCGCATCTGCGTTCTGTCCCGCCTTTCCTGACCGGCCCTCAACGGAACACATCCTGTCTGACAGCTCGGTATACACCGCGGAACTGACCGCACTGGTCCTGGGGTTAAAAATGGTTCTCTCTTCCAAACAGAAGAGATTCATGATCTTTTCCGACTCCTTATCAGCCCTGGAGGCGATCGCCTGCAGGAATATCACTCATCCCAAACTGCTGGAATTTTATGAAACTTTTACTCTCGCAACGAAGAAAGGATACGAGGTTGTGTTGGCCTGGGTTCCCGGACATGTTGGCATTCGTGGTAACGAAAGGGCGGACCTGCTGGCCAGGAACGCTGTAAAGAAAGAATTGTCCAGATCCTTGGTACCCTATACAGACATGAAGCGGAAGGTCAATACTTACGTTAAGGATCTTTGGCAAGAGAAGTGGAACACCCAGATGGACAACAAGCTCTTCCAGATCCGTCCGGACCTGGGGGAGACCCTCCCTTCGGGGGTGAAGAACAGAAAGGAGGAATCTGTGCTGTGCAGACTGCGTACGGGGCACACTTTTTTTACTCATTCTTACTTGTTGAAGGGGGAGGAGGCCCCTCGATGCGTTCCCTGTGACGAGCCTCTCACCGTGAAACACGTGCTCCTTGACTGTTGGGATCTGCATGACGTTAGACGCAGACATTACACGGCGGTTTCTTTGAAGACTTTGTTTCGTGATGTCCCTCCGTGGGCGCTGATGGACTTCTTAAAAGAAGTGAACCTTTTTAACCAGATTTGAAGGTTTTAAACTATGGAAGTTTTTTTTTTAACTTTGGAGTGGAAAGTTTGAAGTGGTGACTCGTTTTAATTGGTTGTTTTTTTTTAGCCTTGTAGTAGTAATTGACGCGGCGATAGCCTTGAGATGGCCTTAGTGGTCGGCGAGGCTCTAAGCACCATAATTTCATTTCATTTCACCCAGACGGACAACAAGCTCTTCCAGATCCGTCCGGACCTAAAAGAGACCCTCCCTTTGGGGGTGAAGAACAGAAAGGAGGAGTCTGTGCTGTGCAGACTGCGTACGGGGCACACTTTTTTTTACTCATTCTTACTTGTTGAAGGGGGAGGAGGCCCCTCGATGCATTCCCTGTGACGAGCCTCTCACCGTGAAACACGTGCTCCTTGACGGTTGGGATGTGCATGACGTTAGACGCAGACATTACACGGCGGTTTCTTTGAAGACTTTGTTTCGTGATGTCCCTCCGTGGGCGCTGATGGACTTCTTAAAAGAAGTGAACCTTTTTAACCAGATTTGAAGGTTTTAAACTATGGAAGTTTTCTTTTACCTTTGGAGTGAAAGTTTGAAGTGGTGACTCGTTTTAATTGGTTGGTTTTTTTTTTATCCTTGTAGTAGTTATTGACGTGGCGATAGCCTTGAGATGGCCTTAGTGGTCGGCGAGGCTCTAAGCACCATAATTTCATTTTTCATTTGGTGTTACATATACTTACCATGTCAAACTCGAATGCCCGCCCGTCCGTCCCCGCGTCTCCGCCGTGGTTCTCATGGGGCATTTTCGTTCATGGCCACGGAATGATTCAGCGCTTATAGCTGTTAGAGGCGTTTGATTGGCTAAGAGCGGGCCAGACTAAGAGGGGCGTCTTTTCACTGTTAGCTGCACGAAATTTGGCCAAACAGAGCAAACCATAGGCCTAGTTTGCATCAGTTTGACATGGTAAGTATATGTAACACCAAACATGGAGTATAATACAAACTCCTCCTTTTGATTGTACACAAATGTTTATGGATGTTTAGAATTTTCATTGACTTTATTCCTCTACCTGTGAGTCATACAGTGCAGACCAAACAGGTCCAAGGAACGTAAATTATCCTCAAACATTCTAAAAGACAGGGAGAAAGAAAGTGTTATTTACGTACCATAAGTTGCTGATGAAAATTGGACATGCAAGATTTGTCCAAACGGTGTGAGACAGTTCAACAGAAGGGACATGTGTCATACATCCTAAGGCAGACAAGGGGGGTAAGATAGAATTGCTCCATTTTTACTGCACACAACATTTGGTTTGACAAACACTCATTTTTACTGGTGAGCAAGAATATGATTTTGATTGTTATGTATGTACTGGCAACACCCTACCCCTATCTCTCTCCACCCCTTCCACTCTCAGCTTTTTTAGTTGTTCAAATTAAAATTCAAAAGACATTCTTTGCTTCAAGCAGTTTTAACAGAAAACTTTCTTTCTGTTTATTCAAATGCTCGCCCATCGTTAAAGCCTTGACCCCCAACCCTCACCCTGTTTTTTTCTCAGGGCAGAGCCTCAGCGGAGTTCATCTTACTGAAACAGACATATACTTTGAATAAATGTGTCGGTGCAAAAATGATACTGAGGGCGCCTTAAGGTCCTGGAGTTACTGAGATTAATGAAATGATTGACAATATGCAAGAGGAATTGGATCAGGAATTACAAGAAATGGAAAAAATATGAAAAAGTCAGAGAGGAGCTCGGAGATGAGTTTTGACATTCATCAAGGCGATCAAGGAGAAGAAATGGTCGAATGGTCCCAGATACAATGTGCCGCTCACCACACTGCAAACCACATGGTGATGTGCAGCATAGTCATGACTGACCTTCTGCTGCCAGCATATTGAGTCACTCATTGCCAGACATTTCAACACTCTTGGATTTCTTGTTTTGTTTGTGCCACTTGTTTGTTTTTTGTTTTTCCCCCTCCAAACTGCTATTGAAGAAACCAACAGGTATATTTGGCAGAAGCAAGCTGTGAAGGGCATACCTGACTGGCTTTTTTTTAACACCACACCTGAAAAAGTAGGCTGTTTGACAGCCAAGTGGTGACACATTGAGACATCACACAAGTGTTTGTTCTGCCAGGTTTCTCTCTGTTGGCACAACAATGACTGTTTTCATAACTACCTTGGCCAGAATATTGCCAAACAGTAGAGTAGCTTCTGTCCTCCCCTTTTTTATGCATACCTGTGTTTTATGGTGACAGTGGTGATCATAATGTTTGATTTTTACTATGTACAGTTGCTCTGTTTTACTGGAAGGAGATAGGTGACAATCCATGATCTTTCACACATGGACAAAGTGTAATTATTATAAGGAGATGGATGATAATCACGTGATCTTTTTGGGACAGATAAAATGTAGTTATATTGCATGATTTCATGAACTCACCTGCCAAATTTCATTCTTCTAAAGGTTCATGTGCATCTCAAGTCTATTATAAATCATGTGCACACATTTTGAGAGCAAAAAACACACATACAAACTGAGAAAAACAAACCGCTGGGTTATTACATAGACTCACTTTGTTTACGCAAATCTAGGGGTGTTTCACTTCAGAGAATCTGAATGTAAAATGGTTAAAAGTGTTGCTTTTATTTTCTGACCAACACTGCACATGTCTGTGTCTTTTACTCTTTGGCCTGGTTGATGCTTGGATACATTTTGAAAGGAAGTGTAGAGTATTGCCTTGTCACATAGTTCCACATTGAAACACAGATTATTCACATGGCTTGACTAGTGTGGAAACAAAGAGACACCTCCATGGCAAACTGACAGTCCGGCAACATTGTGAGTGTAGTCTGTCTGCCACCCTCCTCTTCAACCTCCCACCCCCATTCACATCTATCACAACAGTGTTTGTGATTTATATAAAAAAAAAAAAAAAAAGTAGCACAAATGAAATCAACAAAGCTGAATTTAAATGTATGCATTCTGTCTTGCAGGTGTAAGGTGATGGTGCTTCATTCTGCCATGCAATCATCAGATCAGAAGAAAGTGTTCAACAGTTATCCTCGCTACAGGAAGGTGGTGAGTCAGAGCCGGCAAGCACATGATATGCAGTAAACACTACAAAGGTTGAAGCACAGGTGCAGAAACCTTGAAGGAGAGAGATGGAGATCTTTGTGTGTATGTGGGAGGGGGTGTGTGTAAGAAATATCACACTGTAAGGTTGGCAATGAAAGGGGTGAAAGTACCTGTGTGTGTGTGTGTGTGTGTGTGTGTGTGTGTGTGGTATACTTTAACTTTTCCAAACAGCTGCTAGTGATAGAGAAACAAACTAGGCATGGTGATAGCTAACAGTAAAACCTATATACCTATCTCCTTTATGAAGATTCTGCACATCAGTGGAAGTAATCAAAATGCTTGCATTGGTTCTCATCTTTTATTGCCATTGGCCTTGAATGTCTTTCTGATATTCATAGCCACTACACCCCATCTCAAAATCTGTTCTTCTTCAGGTATTCAAATTCTCTGTGTGGCATCTGTCAGGACACTTCGGAAACATTATAATCTATATCAGAGGTTCCCATAAAGATAAAATGTAAGGGTCCCAGGGACCCTCAGTGTGAATTTGAATTTTCTGGGGTCCTTCCAGGATTTTTAAGGGTTCTCATGTTGAATTAAAAATAACCACTTTAACAGTCACATGGTGGTGGTGGTGTGTCCATCGAGATCGATGATGACCATCGTTGTCATCCAGATGGGGGATGGGGGATGGGGGGAGGGTGGTGGGGTGGGGGGAAGGATGCTCATGAATCTATCTGTGAGTGCGCAGATGGCTGAATAGTCCAATCTGCGCACGAAATGTTCGCTGACAGTTGGGGCAGACAAAGACAGGTATATCATTGTCAGGGAGCTTGTTTGCCCGTGACTTTCTGGCCTGCCTCTTCTGAACAGCTGCAGCAGTCCTGTTGGCCTCGCACAACTTGGCGCCTTTGTGCACAGCAGCGCGCCATTTGTTACGGTCCACTGCAGATTCCTCCCAGGAGTCAGGGTTGATATCAAACGCTTTCAGAGAGACTTTCAGAGTATCTCTGAAGCGCTTCTTCTGACCTCCATGTGATCTCTTCCCTTGTTGCAGCTCGCCATAGAAGAGCCTTTTGGGCAGCCGATGGTCTGGCATGCGCGCCACGTGTCCAGCCCAGCGAAGCTGGGACTGCATCAGGATGGTGAGGATGCTGGGAAGGGTGGCTTTTGCGAGCACCTCTGTGTCTGGGGTCCTGTCTTGCCACTTGATGTTCAGTAGCTTCCTGAGGCATGTTGTGTGGAAGTGGTTCAGCTTCTTGGCATGTCGTTGGTACACTGTCCAAGTTTCGCAGCCGTACAGTAGTGTGGGGAGAACTACTGCTCTGTAGACCTTTAGCTTGGTCTCAAGACTAATGCCTCTTCTGTTCCAGACATTTGCATTGAGTCTACCAAAAGTTGCACTTGCTCTTGCAATCCTGACATTCACTTCATCGTCGATGGTCGCATTTCGTGACAGTGTGCTGCCAAGGTATGTGAACCGCTCCACCGCACTGAGTCTCTGACCGTTGACTGTGATGTTGGGCTCAACGTAGGGTTTCCCTGGGGCTGGCTGATGGAGAACTTCAGTTTTCCTCGTGCTGATGGTAAGGCCGAAGTTCCTGCTGGCAGTGGCAAACTTGTCGACGCTGAGTTGCATGTCAGCTTCAGATCCAGCGTTGAGGGCACAATCATCAGCAAACAAAAAGTCTCTGATGATGTCTGTCATGACCTTCGTTTTTGCTTGAAGCCTTCTGAGGTTATACAGCTTGCCATCTGTTCGGTACTTTAGGCCGATTCCAACATCGCCATCTCTGAAGGCATCAGTAAGCATTGCAGAGAACATGAGGCTGAACAGCGTTGGAGCCAGGACGCAGCCTTGCTTGACACCATTTGTGACAGCAAAAGGAGCAGATGTTTCGCCATTGTCCTGGACTCGAGCCTGCATGCCTTCATGGAATTGGCTGACCAAGGAAATAAATTTCCTAGGGCATCCGTACTTGGCCATGATCTTCCACAGTCCCTCTCTACCACTTTAACAGTCACATACACACGTACAAAAAACACAGGTTGGATAATGCCTTGTCAAGTTGAAGACTTTTATTACTTTCAGTCAGCCAGTTTTTTGTTTCCACCATCATTAGAACTATCATTTTATGTCATTGTGAATTGCACTATCTGAGCCAAAGCGTTTGTCTCTCCGTCGTTCAAATAAGTTTGTAAACTTCACTGTCACTTGCTTTCACTGAACCTGATTTAATTTGTCAAGAAAATGGCAAGCTACAACACAACACAAGCAAAATCATTTGGTCTTGAATCATAGAAAATACATTTGAATAGTATGAGGCAGGTCTGGGAAAAGTTATCCGATGCCGCAGTAAACAAGGGACACAACTCTAAACACTTGGTATTGTCTGTTTGTTCATTAATAGTGTTACTGCTGAGTCAGTGGCCTCGAAGATCAACCAAGAAATTAAAACTTGTCTGTAAAATTGTCTGCGTCCTTAGGACACACAGTTCTGAAAATTGGGGGTCCTTTTCAGATTTTTGTACATAAAGGACGTGCTACATTGCATTATGGGAAACACTGTTAAATGTGTGCATATGTTCTTCCTATGAATTCTCCATATTATGCTAAATTTGGAATTGACAATGGGATAATGTGTGTGGAATATGTGTTAGCTGAATTATTGATGACTGAAGATGAATATGATGTAATCATATGTGGGGACCTGAACGGCAGAACATCAGACAATTTTCCTTCATTGAATACCCAATTTGACAGTTCCTCCTTTTCAAAAGACAATGACAATATCAATTCAATCAGACAATCAGCAGACTATGAACTTGTAGGGTTGATTTTGAATATGTGTGTTTCATATGGTTTGTGTATTCTAAATGGAGTATGTAATGGCGACCTACAGGGTTGCTACACATACATCTCTGACTCAGGTTGTTGTGTGAATGCTTATTTTCTATTGTCGAAGATATATTTAATGAAATACAAACAAATTGTCTTCTTAATGTGGCTGAGAGAATAGAGTCTGATCATCAGCCTTTAGTGTTAATAATAATGATAATAATAGTTTATTTATATCGCACCTTTCATTAAAATACAGTTATGCTCAAGGCACATTACACGAGTAAAATATAACAAAAATAAAAACTCTAGACAAAAATCACAACCACATGTAAAAAAAAATCTTCAGAAACCTCCAAAAACTATTCCATGTGAACAATACAGTCAGTGGTTGCATTTTGAACAGATTCCTGACCTGTTTTGTGAGTTAATAGGGATTTCTGACCGTAAACTGATGCGGAAGTGGAAGTACTCATAGAAGAAAACAGTAAAGAAGAGGACATCATCATATACACAGATGGCTCAGTCACCAAAGACCAATCCGGTTGGGGATTCACTGCGAAACAAAATGGAAAAACAGTTAGGGAAGAGAATGCTGCCTACAAAGTCACAACCTCCAGCCTAATGATGGAAGTTGAAGCTGTGACACATGCACTCCAGTGGCTATCGTCCATCCATACGCCCGGAAACCAACATGCCATGATTCTAACCAACTCAATGAACCTCATACAGAAAATTGAAAACGGAATGGGAAGCCCAGAGTGGCCTAAGGCAATGCGCAACTCTCAGATTAAAAAACTCACATGGTCATACTGCCCGGACATGCATGTGTTAAGGGAAATGAGTGAGCTGACAGACTTGCTGGTAACGCAACACCAAACGAGCAGCCTACATCTAGGAAAATCGGAAATCCTCAGAAAAGTCAAAGAATATCAAAAAGAACAGGTACAAGGCCATCACACCATCGATCGCCTCAAAGAAATAAAAGCAGAGAGAGGGAGTGGCCGTAAGTCTAACATGAAAGGTAGAGCACGATGCTTTGCTAATCAAACAAATATCGGCATCATTTCCAAACCAACATTGCGCAAATTTCTTCAAAATGGAACAGAGTCTCTGTGGGCTTTTCCAAATACAATAGACTGAGCAACACACTAGACGCTACGTTCTTGGCATCAGAGATCTTTTCCCATCCCTCTTGCGGCCAATCAGTGGCAGCCTCTGTGCGTGTGTGTATGTATGTGTTTGTGTGCATGTGTGGGCCTGTATTTTTGAGTGCGTTTGTGCATGCGCGAGAGTGTAAGTGTACACAAGTGTCAGTAGAGTTCTGTGCACGTGCGTGTGTGTGTGTGTGTGTGTGTGAGGGGGAGGTGGGGGTGCAGGGAGAGGTGGGGTAGAGGATGAGGTATGTGAGTGTATGCATGCCTACACTGTGGGAGCAACAGGATATTGGAACGTATATATATATATATATATATATATATATATATATATATATATATATCTTTGTACATATGTGTGTGGAGATATGGGCATATGTGTGTGCGCTTGTACAAGTAAGTGTTCATCTGTGTGTGTGTGTGTGTGTGTGTATGTATGTGTGTGTGTGCCGTGGAAGCTGTGATACGTAGACTAGAAATGAGTGTGTGGAGGAGGGGGGTAGAGGAGGTGCAGGGTAATGTGTGTGGTGTGTGTTGGAGCTCATGTACGTTTATATGTATTTGACTGTGCTTTCATATCTGTGAAACTGCATGTTCGGTGCATATCTGTTATGCATGTGTGGGTGTATATGTGAATGTGTGTCTTCATGTTTTACATCTATTTGCTTATTTATCTTTTTTTTTTTTTTTGACATTATAGTTATTATTTATTATTTATTTATTTATTTGTGTAAGCTTATCTATCATTTATTCACCTTTTTTTTTTCTTTTTTTTTTTCAAGGCCTGACTAAGCGCGTTGGGTTACGCTGCTGGTCAGGCATCTGCTTGGCAGATGTGGCGTAGCGTATATGGATTTGTCCGAACGCAGTGACGCCTCCTTGAGCTACTGAAACTGAAACTGAAACTTATGACCGTGAATCCATTTCCTGAACAATTTCAGAATGCTCTCCATGTTCTGGAAGTATGGCATGCGTAAACCAAATAGTTACGAAACACAAGATGTCAGACAGGACAGACTAAGAAATTTGCATGTGCAGGAATGTATCATGAATAATGACACATATGGTCTACATGTGCTGCTAAAACTGCCATAGTTTTTGAGGATTTATGTATTAAAGTATCTTGACATGTATGTATGTATGCATGAAAATGACAGGCACCCACCATTGTTTTAACAGCGAATTCAACCCAACTGACTTTTAAGTGAGGCGACATGGCATGATTTTGATCATCCTGAAGAGTGGAATAATCTGACACCATCAAGGTTGCACTTCAAACTTGTATGGTGACAGCTGAAGGATATAAAGCTGAACTGGATCCATTGCTGATTTTTATTTGTTCTTGATGCGCTTCTGTAACTTGTTCAGATTTTTGCATTAAAGTGATTTGATATGTATGCATGTGTGAATATATATATATATATCTATATATATCTATATATATCTATATCTATATATATATATATATATATATGTGTGTGTGTGTGTGTGTGTGGTAAACTTCAACAAATTCATTTTCTCAGCGAATATTGTGTTTGTCAACACTTAATTTGGATTAACACATAAAAAATTAAAATTTTCCACACATATTAATTTTAGTTTTAGTTTTCTGCAGTAAACTATATTTCTGAATCCAAAACATTTTTTATGTAGCTGCCAGATCCAAAAGATGTTTTTTGGGGTCACCCCCATTTCATTGCAGAATTAGCATTTGATTAAATTAAAGCATGACATTCTATTTCTTATTGCAGCTCTTCTTTAATCATGAATTCATTGCATTTGCTGACAGATTCTTGCAACCAACATTGCTGAAACAAGCATCACCATCAATGATGTGGTTTATGTCATTGACTCTGGAAAGGTCAAGGAGGTAAGCATATGTGCTATTCAAAATATTGTGTTAATTCCTTTGAATATCAGTTGTGAATTGAGTGGAAAACAGAGCAACATGGCAGGCAGTTATGGGTCTTTGTATTTCTTATCATTATACTGATACCTCTGGTGGGTGTTTGTGGACTTTATGATATACTCTGGTTTTATTATATTGCATAATGAGCATGTGCAAGTGTGTGTAGTGTTGTTTTGCTGTGCAAGTTTCAGTCTCCTCACAAGAAATTCCTCAGGCAATGGAAGCTATGGGAGTTTTACATCCCTGCACAAGCATTGTGTCATGTCACATGATGTAATTGCTGCTCCCTTGATTTTTGTTTGGTATCATGTAGTGATACATGTACCGTATTGATGGGCGCAATAGCAGAGTAGTTAAAAAGTTTTGGACTTTAAGTCTGAGGGTCGGGGTTTGAATCTCGGTAACGGCGCCTGGTAGGTAAAGGGTGGAAAATTTTCCAATCTCCCAGGTTAAGATATGTGCAGACCTGCTAGTGCCTGAACCCCCTTCATTTGTATACTCACTCAGAAAATCAAATACGCACGTTAAGAGATCCTGTAATCCATGTCAGTGTTCGTTGGGTTATGGAGACATGAAAATACCCAGCATGCATCAACTACGACAGAATCATTGGCAAGTTGATGTTTGTCTTGTAACAGAAAGAAGATGTCAAACTCATGCAGACTAGGCCAATCGGTTTGCTTTATTGGCCATATTTTAAGGCTAACTCAGTACTAAGATGCTGCCATCAGGCTCGTCATCTATTCAGCTTCTCCTGACCCACTCCCGGGAGGGTCACTACCTTGTCGTGGTCGGGAGGCTTAGTGGCCAGTGATCGAGCGAGCTATGTCGGCGGGGGCATCAGTGCTTCTTGGGGTTTGGTGCTCTGGTCCCAGGTCTTAATTGACAGCCTACATAGCCATGGTAGCTGTTAGGGCTGAATAAGTGGTGGTTTTGTACTGATGCCCCTGATAGGGCTTCCCATGCCGAACAGGTCGTGAGTGAGGCCCAAACTAAACGTGACCCACTGTCCCTTTCGCTATTCTTTGTTCTTCTTTTTACCGCCTCTTTTCTGTCCTCAGCTCCCCATCAAGCCTTCTTTTCCACATTCTTTTTTTTCTCTGCGGCCTTCTTTAGGCCCGCCGTGTTTGCCGTGCGGCGCGACCTGTGATGGAGGGGAATGAGATCCTGGGGATTGAGAGAGCACGCTGCTCTCAACACATCCCTTTGGCTCGGACCTCTCCTAAGACAGGCGGCACACATTGGCCCGTGTGTGTCAATCGGCTACCCCTTCGTGGGGCTGGGTCAAGACTGGCAGTTTAGTGGCTGACGAAGGTAACCCCCGTAGTGCTCGGCTCTCTGTCCCCGGGAGCTGGGCATGATCGGGGGGGAGCACGTTGGAGCTGGGCTGCTGGTTGTATATCCCTCCCGAAACCTGGAAGGGGTCAAGCTGGTGTTCCCTTGACCCTGGCCCCTAAGTTGGACCCCATGGTGGGTGGGTAAGGGAGGGATGAATTCACATTTTTCTTTCAACATGAATCCTAAACAAATACACCCCCCCAAACTCGGAAAAAGACGACGACAGGGAACGGACGACTCAGACTCTGAGTCGGAGGTCGTCGAGACCTCTGGTTTTTGGCCATCATGGCTAGTGATGGAGGGCGCTGATGACGACAAGCCCTTGTCAGCTCTCAGCCCCTTCGCTGTCCAGAAGGGCTTTCAGTGCCTGGCAGGATCGCTCAGATCCATCAAGAGGCTGAGGAGCGGAGCGTTTTTAGTACAGACAGAATCCAAAAGACAGACACAGCTCCTTCTGAAGGCGACCACTTTCGTGGATAGGGCAGTGAAGATTTCCCCTCACAAAGGTCTCAACTGCTCTAAGGGAGTCATCAGATGCCCGGAGTTGAAAGGTGTGTCTGAGGCCGAGATCAAGAGCGAACTGTCCTCTCAGGGAGTGACCGATGTGTACAGGGTGACGGTGAGGAAGGGGTCGGACAGAGTCCCGACCAACACTTTCTTCCTCACCTTCTGCTGCCCGGATGTCCCCAAGGACATTCGGGTCGGATACCTGCTAGTTAATGTCAGCCTGTACGTACCGTCCCCTCTGAGATGCTTTAAGTGTCAGAAATTCGGACACGTGAGAGACAGATGTAAGGAGGAAGAGGCGTGTGGCACCTGTTCGAAGGCGGCGCACCAGGGCGATTGCGTCAGTGCAGCCCTGTGTGCGAACTGCGGAGGTGGCCACCCGTCCTCATCGAAGGACTGCCCCGCCTGGAAGAAAGAAAAACAAATTCAGAAAGTCAAGACAGAACAGAAAATTTCCTTCTTTGAGGCAAGGAAACAGGTGGAGGCCGCGTCGCCTAGGACGTCGTATGCCTCTGTCGTCAGATCCGGGACGGTGGACGTCGCAGTCCAGACGACGTCCACAGGAACGCAGACGGACGACTTAACCGCCTCGTCGGAACCGTCGGCCTTGGGTGGAGGCGCTGTGTCCACCCCTTCCCATCCTGCGCGGCAGTCCTCAGGGGCTGCTGGGCGGGAGAGAAAAGCCTCGGGCGGAGGCACGTTGTCCGCCTCCCGCCCCACCCCACCCCCCGGGCCCCCTCGCCCCGCCTCTCGTCTGCCTGGCCCTCGGGCTGGCGGAAGTGGCCGGAAGCCCCCCGCACCTCCAAAACTCAAGGAGGGGAGGGCTGCGGCCACGGCGGGATCGGGAGGGGCCGAGGTGGTGGATATTCCGACCCGGTCTGAACCCGAAAAATTTATGTCAAAGAACAAATATTCCATCCTGGCGGACCTTGAGCCACCGCAAGTGGAGGAGCAGGGGGTAGCGATGGAATAGGCTGCTGCTTTATTTATTTATTTTTTTTTTTTAAAAACCTTTTTAATGGCAGTGATCCACTGGAATATCCGGGGATTCTATGCCAACTTCCAGGAACTCCAGCTGCTTTGTCGTGCTTTGAAACCTTCAGTGCTGGCACTGCAGGAGACTCTGCAAAGAGATGGCAAGGTTTTATCTCTCTCTGGTTTCAACTCCGTTTTTAAACCCGCTCAACCGAAGCAAGAGGGGTTGACGGGAGGTGTCGCTCTTTTTATTCGAAAGTCCCTTTTATACAGTACAGTTCTTTTAAGCACCCCTTTACAGGCGGTGGCAGTCAGAGTCACGCTCGAGAAAACCATCACTGTCTGCTCTCTCTACCTTCCCCCTTCCGTCCGTGTTCTGAGGCAGGACCTCATGAACCTGGTCGACCAGCTCCCACGTCCGTTTTTACTGTTGGGCGACTTCAACGGACACTCCCCGCTCTGGGGAAGTGAGATGACATCGGCCCGAGGTCTTCTCTTAGAAAACCTTCTCTCTGACATGGACTTGTGCTGTCTTAACGACAAGTCTCCCACTTACCTGCATCTGTCCTCTGGAAAGCTCTCGTGTTTAGATCTGTCGGTCTGCGATCCATCGTTGGTCCTGGACTACGAGTGGAAAGTGCACGACGATCTGCACGGGAGTGACCACTTTCCTGTCGTCCTCCGCCCCACAGATGGAGAAGGTGACTCTCTGCCTGACCGCCTGTACTACGACAAAGCAGACTGGAGTTTTTTTACCACCAAGATAAGAGCGGAGCTGCAGGAAGAAACAGTATTGAAAAGCAAGGACCCTGCTGACGCTCTGACTCGGATCGTTTTAGATTGCGCCAAAGCAGCAGTCCCATCGTCTACCTCCAAGCCTCAGGTCCCTAGAACGCCCTGGTTCAACGCGGAATGTCGGGAGGCCCGCAAGTCTCGGAAGAGAGCGCAGCGACGCGTCTTTCGGAGACCGGAGTCCGATAGCGTTCGAACCCATCAACAGCTGAGGGCGAAAGCCAGGTATGTTTTTAAAAAGAGCCAGAGGAAGTCTTGGAGAGATTTCTGCTCTTCCTTAACCTCCAACACACCCAAGAAGAAAGTGTGGAGGGTTTTAAAAAGAATTAAGGGCAAAAACGCATGCCCGACCTTCCACCATCTTAAACTTTCAGACGCTCTGGTCACAGAGAAGAAAGCAGTTGCCAATTTGCTTGCCTCCACAATAGAACAGAACTCGAGATCTGCTAACAAATCTGCTCGCTTTCTTAAAACCAAAAACCTGTCAGAAAAAACACCATGTAACTTCTTTTCCGACAACACAGAGAATTACAACCTTCCTTTCACAATGAACGAACTTAAATCTGCCCTTCAGACCTGTACGGATTCCTGTCCAGGAATGGACGAAGTCCATTATAAACTCCTAAAGCACCTTCCCCAAACCTGTCTGGACACCCTGCTTAAAGTTTATAACCACATCTGGGTCACAGGCTTCTTTCCACCCTCCTGGCGGAAAGCCCTCATAATCCCGCTGCCGAAACCGGGAAAAGACCCCTCGAACCCCTCCAACTACCGCCCAATTGCACTGACCAGCTGCGTCTGCAAACTGATGGAGAAGATGGTCAACGGTAGACTGATGTGGAAACTAGAGACCGACGGCCTTCTGGCGAAGGAACAGTGCGGTTTCCGCAAGCATCGCTCTACCGTTGACCATCTGGTTCGTCTGGAAACCACGATAAGAAATGCTTTCGTCAACAAACAACATGTGGTGGCCATATTTTTTGACCTGGAGAAAGCTTACGATACCACGTGGAAATTTGGTATTCTTTCCGACTTGCACAAGCTCGGCTTCCGAGGACACCTGCCTCAGTTTATCCACAATTTTTTACAAGACAGACAATTCCAGGTGAGAGTCGGCACCACCCTGTCCGACATTCACGAGCAGGAGCTGGGTGTCCCGCAGGGGAGCATCCTGTCGCCTGCTCTGTTCAGCATCAAAATTAATGACATCGTTCAATCCGTTCAGAAAGGATCGGACAGCTCGCTGTTCGTGGATGATTTTGCTTTATATGCAACCGGCAGCACGTACGCCAGCATCCAGCGACGGCTTCAGCTCTGCGTCAACAAAATCCAGTGTTGGGCAGAGGAGAATGGCTTCACATTTTCGTCCTCCAAAACTGAATGCATCCACTTTCATAATTTTCGCCAATTCTATCAGGACCCTGAAATCCGTCTGGGAACATCCACCATCCCGGCGGTCAAGGAAGCCAGATTTCTAGGGGTCGTCTTCGATCAGAAGCTGAATTTTCTCAGCCACATTAAACAGCTGAAAATATCTTGCCTAAAAGCCCTGAACATCATCCGAGTTGTGGCACACACGAACTGGGGTGCTGATAAGAGGACTCTCTTGCACCTCTACAGAGCCCTGGTCCGGTCCAAACTGGATTATGGAAGTGTTGTATACGGCTCGGCCAGACCGTCCTACCTGAAACTGTTGGACCCTGTACACCACCAAGGGCTCCGTCTCAGCTTGGGTGCTTTCCGCACCACCCCTGTGCACAGCCTGTATGCAGAGGCGGGGGAACCGCCTCTTTCCAACCGCAGACTGAAGCTGACCCTGAACTATTATTTGAAATTGTTTTCGGAACCTACAAACCCTGCTTACGATGCTGTATTCAACAACCCTTTCGATAAGAAATTTACAGACAACCCAAACTGCATACCTCCTCTCGGACTCCGCATTCAGCCGCACTTGGAAAATGCCGATCTGGATGTCGGTGGCATCTCAGATTTCTCTAAGTTCCCTGACAGCCCCCCGTGGACCTTTACAACACCTGAGGTCCGATTTGATCTGGCCTCGTACCGTAAGGACACCACCAGTTCTCTGGCCTACAGAACCTACTTTTCGGAACTGTGCCACAAATTCCCCACCTTTCAAGGCATCTTCACTGACGGTTCCAAGTCAGAGGACGGAGTCGCCGCATCTGCGTTCTGTCCCGCCTTTCCTGACCGGCCCTCAACAGAACACATCCTGTCTGACAGCTCGGTATACACCGCGGAACTGACTGCACTGGTCCTGGGGTTAAAAATGGTTCTCTCTTCCAAACAGAAGAGATTCATGATCTTTTCCGACTCCTTATCAGCCCTGGAGGCGATCGCCTGCAGGAATATCACTCATCCCAAACTGCTGGAATTTTATGAAACTTTTACTCTCGCAACGAAGAAAGGATACGAGGTTGTGTTGGCCTGGGTTCCCGGACATGTTGGCATTCGTGGTAACGAAAGGGCGGACCTGCTGGCCAGGAACGCTGTAAAGAAAGAATTGTCCAGATCCTTGGTACCCTATACAGACATGAAGCGGAAGGTCAATTCTTACGTTAAAGATCTTTGGCAAGAGAAATGGAACACCCAGATAGACAACAAGCTCTTCCAGATCCGTCCGGACCTGGGGGAGACCCTCCCTTCGGGGGTGAAGAACAGAAAGGAGGAATCTGTGCTGTGCAGACTGCGTACGGGGCACACTTTTTTTACTCATTCTTACTTGTTGAAGGGGGAGGAGGCCCCTCGATGCGTTCCCTGTGACGAGCCTCTCACCGTGAAACACGTGCTCCTTGACTGTTGGGATCTGCATGACGTTAGACGCAGACATTACACGGCGGTTTCTTTGAAGACTTTGTTTCGTGATGTCCCTCCGTGGGCGCTGATGGACTTCTTAAAAGAAGTGAACCTTTTTAACCAGATTTGAAGGTTTTAAACTATGGAAGTTTTTTTTTAAACTTTGGAGTGGAAAGTTTGAAGTGGTGACTCGTTTTAATTGGTTGTTTTTTTTAGCCTTGTAGTAGTAATTGACGCGGCGATAGCCTTGAGATGGCCTTAGTGGTCGGCGAGGCTCTAAGCACCATAATTTCAATTTCATCTATTCAGCTAATCAGTGTTATCGCTGCCTTTAGTACTGAATAGTTAGTCATTCCCTTGGCCAAAAAGTTTATAGACACAACAATAAAGGGTTAAAAAAAACAACAACAAAAGAGCAACAAAAAAACAAAACAAACTAAACTGATCATAAGATGATCTAATGAAAAGGTGGTGCTTTGAAACATTCATTCATGAATTTTGTTAGTCGAGGTTGTACATGGTTGTAATTTCACCAGTGTGTGTGTGTGTACTATGTGCTAATCACAGTTTGCTGTGTCATGATGAGCACGAAAAATAGAACATAGGCCCTCGTTATTACTAAACTTTACTCTGCAATGCTGGAACACTGCTCATATTGTGGTCCAATTATCACCAAGGAAAAAGTTGAAACCAAAGTAATACAGTACAACTGAAAGATGTCAGATCTACAGTGTAACTGTCACTTGCATCAGTCCAGTACCATTGTTTTAGGATAGCACTTTCCTCTTCTTTGTGGGAAGCAAAATCTCTACAGTTGCAAAATCTCTCAAAAATTTCCTAAAGTATCTTGCCAGCATAATGTGTGGGCATGTTTAATTTGTTTTAGTGTATACACAGGAAGAAGATCAAAAGCACTTCAAAGATAATGTTATCCATGTCAGGACTTGTGAGTTGGTAATGGAAGCACCAACATTCCCCCAAAACGTATGGCTCCTCAAATGATGATACTCAGCTATAAAAGTCTGCAGAACCAAACCAAGTATACTGTCTGATTCTGTCAGTGCAGGATTACATTCTCAATGTTAAATCCTGGATGACATTCAACAAACTAAAGTTAAATGATGACAAAACTGAAGCTAGGATTATTTCCTCTTTAAGAATGTCTACATCTACTTCTTTTCCTGCCTTTATTGTAGTTGGTGATGCCACAGTTCACTTTTCTAAATCATTGAAGTCATTCTTGACTCAAACCTCAGTATGCATGCTCGGGTAGTAAATCTGATACATATAGTAACTTGTGAACTTGTTGCATTGCTTTATCCGTCTGTACCTTTCTGTTGAAACTACTAAAACTCTTTTTTCTGCTTTTGTGCTGTCACGAGTTGACTACTGTAATTCTCTTCTCATAGGCTGTCGACATAATCTTATTTAGTGAATTCAAAAACTTCAAACTAATTATGCCTATCTGACTCTCAGTCCACGTACTGATCATATTTCTCTCCACCTCCACACTCTACACTGGCTTTCCACTGAAGTGAGAATGAAATATAAAGTTGCATGTCTCAGCTTTTCTGCTTTCCACTCCACAGGACCTACATATCTTTCTGACCTTATCAGTGTTTACACTCCCTGAAGCAATCTTTGCTCTTCCTCAGACTGTTACCTTTTGAAACTTCCTGGTGTCAATACAAGAACCTATGGTGAATGTTCTTTCTTCTTTGCTGCTTCTCATGTCTGGAACAACCTTCCTCATCATATCCGTGCATCTGATTCTATATTTGCTTTTCGCTTATCACTAAAAACTCATCTTTTTAACTCACTCGGGACAGCAATTTTTCCCCCTTGCTTTTCCCCACAGACACTCCATTTGTAAGGGTTTGGAAAAAAATTACAAAAAAATACAAAACAGATTAAGAAAATGAAACTTTCAGAACTGGTTTATTACGTGTTGGGCCATTACAAAAAAAAAAAGAAGAAGAAAAAATCAAATTCCTCATCTTATTTTTACAGTTTTATTATGAAATAGAAAATAATGCCAATTTTTCACCCTGAATCACCATACCCATGCTCACTTTTTGCACTTAATTCACTTTCTTCTTAGTCATCATCCACCTCTTCGATGTCCGACCCTTCAATTTGTAGCATTTCAAGTACTTCGGCAACACTAAAACATTGCCGTCAGTGCCTTGTTCGCTCCGCAAGATTTTGAGAAGAACCTACTTCAGACACCATTTGCTAACAGGCTGCCACGCGAGCAGACGACCGGTCAGTGACTTTGACAGGCCACACATGACAGGCTGGTCAATGCTATTCCATTCCGTTGTCCAAATCCCAATACATTATATGTAGGAATGCTCATGCATTCCGTCATCTGGAGAGAGTTAAAACCTATCTATAAGCTCTCTCAGCTTCCTTCTTCTGCAACACCATCCATGTCAGATCACTTTGGATGCATAAAGAGTGTGAGGGGGAGAGTTGGGAAGAGGGAGGGGTTTTGAGAAAGAGTGGTCATGCATGAAATATATAATTTGTGATATTTTCTTAGAAAGGGCGCTATATAAATGTACATTATTATTAATAATAATATTATTGTATAAAAAGTTCATGAAAACGCGCTTGTATGTATTTCACAGATTCAGACTGTCCAGACACTTGCAGAATGTAAGAGATGCAACTGTTACAAACACTCATTTGATTTCTTTCAACATTATGCAGCTTCTTTTGTTGGCATGCTTCACAAAGCAGATGATTTTTTCTTACAGCGAAATGTTCTACATATATGGAAGCCATCCTTGATCGAGGAGACTGCAGGCGAGAATATAAAAAGATATATTGGCACTATTCCACAACCATTCACAATACATAAGCGGCTTGGAATATTCTTTTTCTTTTTTTTCTTCAGTGTTTGTCTGCTTGATGTCGAACTGCAAAGCAAAAACAGTAATGACTGTATTCATTATTTTTAGAGTTTGAAACTGCCATAGCGATTGTTCTGCATGAGAACAAAAGAAATCTGCAAGAGCCCATTTATCATGACCCACTTTATGAAAAATTAATAAGTCAAGTGACTGACTAGCTATCACTCAGTGGGTCATTTGAAAATTGTATGCATCAGTGACTGATGACCGACACAAAACCAAAACTCTGGACAATGTGTAAACTACATAAGGTGATCCAGATTGCAATTTTATGATCACTGTCAAAAAAACAGGTTTTTATTGCAAATCTGTTGTAACATTGCACTGGTTTATGTTGGACAGTCTTAGCCACATGGTATCCTCATTTAACTGATGCCCAAATAAATTTTCATGACGGACTTCTAAAAGTCCAGTTCAGTATGTAGTACCAATGAATAAACTAAAATCAAAGAAATAATTTGCGCATTGAAGCCCATTCCTGTCTCTTCCATGACTTAATTGCTGAGATACTTCAAAGCAAAAAATTCTGGGAATGAAGGATTTATCTTCATTTATTCTGTGTCTGTGCGTGTGGTGTGTCTGTGTATCTTTGTGTCTGCACATGTCTGAGCATGAATATTTACACAATGCCGATAAGCTTAGAAAACTCATACTGCTATTTATCCTGCATATCCCATGCTGGTGCAGCTTTGAGTGTGATTTCAATCTGAAAAAGAAGACATGACCATAGAGAAATGTATGCATACATTGGCCTGTATGCTTTAACCTGCAATTTTTTTTATTTCCCCATTCTTGCATGAGACACTCACAATTAATGACAGGGAATCACCCTGCGAACAACAACATGAAAAGATAATCGAAATCTTTTTTGTTTTGTTTGTTGCTGCCCTATCATCTGCACCGTTTCAGTAGCATTACTCTCACGCCGCTCATTCAGAGTCCGCCATATATGGCCACATCAGCTATGAATGTCACAGTCCCAGCGTCGGCAGTCTGCAGGGAACCATCAGTGTTAGGTCGCCAGAAAGCCACACACCAGAGGAGACCTTGCACTACTGCTGAGTCACTTAGGTGGTATTCAGTTGTGCCTATTCTGATTTAACATATTTAGGACACCACCTACTAAGCCCCCTACTGACAACAGTAATGGCTTAGTCGTGGAGTCAGACTGAGTGAGCATCCACCTAGAGTGGAGACTGTCATCATGTCCTTCCAACAATGGCTGCCCATGAATCTGTGGACACTGAAGACATGGACACAGTCACCCCAAGTACATAAATGGAGGGGGATCAAAACTGAGGACACCATGAGAGCAGGACTTGAAAGACCACACCATTTGGGATTTTTTTATGTTGATGACAAAGAAGGAGGAGGAGGCTGTGGAGGTCCATTTTGGTTGGGTTTGGGACTATGTGACAAGGCTGTACTCTATGCTTCCTGTCCTAATGATATCCCGGCGTCAACCAGGCCCAAGAGATGCAGACAGAAGAACACACCCAAAGATACATCTGTGAAGTGGATGATGCTCAACTGTGTGGTCCCAGTCTTCCATTTAAGCACATAGCACACTCAACTTTGGGTAGGAGCTGGCTGTGGGCCAAAAAACCCACCTCTGCTGAAATTTGAACCCACGTCCTCCCAGCCAGCAGTCCACGATGCTTACCACTTTGCCATGATTGTTGGTTAAAAAAAAAAAATCATAATGATCATAATGATAAGCATCATCATTACTACGAAAAAAGGAACTGAGAGAATAATTTTGAAAATGTTTGTCTGTCATCAGTTACCATACCTTTATTCACCTGGCAAAAGATGAATTTCTCATGCACTACCAGTGATGTCTGCCATTCAATTAAAATGCTGAAACCAATAGTGATACATCCTGGTGTAGCACCATAAACAATAGTACTACAACAAATGTATTTGCAACTAAGGTTGCACTGTAAACAGTTTAAAAAATAATTATAGACTATGTGTGTTTTTTTTTGTTGTTGTTTTTTTGTTTGTTTTTTTGCAAGCAGTCGTGATGAGCAGACACAACATTTTGTGAGTGCTGTGCATAATTAATTGTGTAAAAAGTGTTATATATATATATATATATATATATATGTATATATATGTATATATATTTATATTTCTTTCAACTACAAAACACACCAATATATAAGTTACATATTTCTTGCACAAGTTTTGGAATGTTAAAAGTAACGTTCAGCAATAATGAAAGTGACTGTAAAGGCTCAGGTTGCTGGAGATCTAAATAAACTTATCATGTGTGCTTAAGTGTACGTGCAGCAAGCACATAGTGCAGCAGATGGGACTTTCCCAGTTTAAATATAAATGTTTACAATTGAAAGGCTGTTGACAAAATAAAGAATAGCATTTTTAATTCACAGGACAGCTTAAGGAAACAATGTTCTTTATTTCATATTTTCTGTTGCATTCAGTGGTGGACATTTTGATTCAGACTGTAGACTAACAGGGGGTAGGGGGGAAAGATAAGTTGCATGATGCTCTTGCTCAACACTCTGTCTGTCTGTTATTTTGACCATTAAGTCTGAACAGGTTGCAAATGAAACGCCATGAAAAATATGCAACAGTAGGTAGGTTCTTTAGTAGATAACAACAACAATAGCATCAACAACAACAGTTATAACAACAACTAATGATAATCTTAAGAACAAAACAATAATGATAATAGTACCAGTAATGAACACTTGTTTAGTACACTCACACACACAGAGCATGAATAAAATGCAGTTAGTTGTGAACTTCAGGTTAAATTTCTTGTGCTGCTGATCAGTAAAACAGTTTGTAAAATTGTTCTGTTGTGGTACTTGATCACTTAATTATCTTATATCTGCAGTTGAACTTCAGTGTGATTAGTACAATATTTCAGTTTGTGCACATGTGTGAGTGAGAGAAAGTGTGTTTTTGTGTGTGTGCTTGTGTGTTTACAGTAAAAGCAAAAACGCATAAACATTTCGACATCATCATAAAAGTCGAATGGAATGGTGCAATTCAGAAAATGCAACATGCTTTGAGAAATCCACCTCTTAAAATGTAACAGAACAGCACGTGGTTAGCCTTCTCTTCTCTCTTTGGCTCACACACATCTAAAATGTGTACAAAGCTGCCACAGACACGCTGTGTTGTTGGTAATGACATGCTGCTATGTTATGCACATAGCTATGAACTTAGTGGTGTGTGGGAACACCATTACAGTTACAAAATTTACAAACAAATTCCTCTGCAAGGTTGTTGTGAAATGCAGTTATCGCTGTTTCGCTATGGTCATGTTCTTAACTGTTAAAAGAAAAAAAAAACAAGAAAAAAAAACGTTATGAAGCTTGCCCCAGGGTTTCTGTCAAAGAAATCAACAACTCAAGCGTTTAAAAAAAAAAAAAAAAAAAAATTCAAAAATCAAAAACCCTGGAGACTATGTGAGTAAAACCAGCACTGTACACAGGAGTGAAAATTTAACAGTCATACCTCTTAAAGGAGACTGAAAGCTTGCACTGGAAAAAATAATAGCAGAGATTTTTGTTAAAGTTGTTTTTATTTATGGATGGTTAAATCAGGAAACGGTCTGTGAAAATGCTTTTAAACCACATTTAAACATATTTTTCAGGTTGACTGGATTTCTGATGGCAATTATGAACACATTTCAAAAAAATGCTCACACTTTATTCTTCTAGTTTTAGTCCAATTTTGCTGTGTTGCTGTTAAATATGTGTACACACAGGTGGTCCCCCCATTTATTTGTGCCTGTGTTGGTGCCTTAAGTTTATATCATCATTGTCATCCTGGTAATGGTCACAATCAGCATAGTAATTACTCTGCCACATGGTATTTGCTACCTTATGATAAAATTCAGTTCTGTTAAGTGACACTAACAATGGATTTCAGAAAACCTTTTGTGCACTTACACAAGTGTCGTCTCTCAAGAGCAACTGGATTTCAAAAGCCAGTGCACTGCAGAGAAAAGGAAGGTAAGTCTGCTTGCTTATTACATATTTGTTTGGAAGAATAAAAAATTTCATTCAGTGTGTGTTGAATTTTCGTTGACTAACTTACGTAAACAAAGTAAATATATAATAATCGTTTGGTTATCTGTATGTTGATGTGATTGTAAATGTGTGTACATACGAGTAAACTTTGAAAAAATTAATTTTCTCTGGAAATACTGTCTGTCAACATGAAAGTTTGCTCGAAAATGAAAAAAAAAAGTCTTTCCATATATTCCATTTAAAGAGGTGTAAATCTTTTGGATTAAAAATTTTTTCTGGATTGTAAACACTATTTTGTTAAGCCTCTGGATACGCAAGATTTTCTTTGGTTGTTTCTGGTTCATCACTGGAATAGTGAAATTATTGATTTGTTGGATGTGGTTTTAAGGCAGCTTGACATTCCATTTCTTGTCCAAAATTAAAAGAAAAAAAATTCTGTATGGACCATACAGAATGATACAAACTACAGCTCATGTTCTTTGCATACAAATATTATTATATTAAAGAGGGTATTGAATTAACTTGCTGAACAGTTTGAGTCAGGACTATGGTTTATAACTTGCGACCACCATCTTTCCTTAACCCTTTCACTGCTAGTACGTTTCGCTATAGCCTATGCTGAGAAAATTTTCAGAGAAACAAGAAAAACACGCCAATGATTTTAATTTGCTTATATTTCAAAAAGTACTGAACATAAATGCATAAAAGTATATATCAAATGAAAGGAAATTGAACCAAGATTTTGTTTTTAATACTCACATGTTCAAATAATGAGTCATTCCATAAAATGCAATAAAAAAAAAATTAAAAAATTGGACTATCATTCCATCATGTAGGTGCTACAACATCAACCAGGTTATCAACCAGTCTTTCTTGTGACTGTTGTGATCAACCTCACACACTGTCAAAGGTTGTGCAACAGTGTCCAGGTCCGTAAGTCTCCAACACAGTCCACACAAAGAATGAAAAGGGTGTGCTCACCCAGCATCTATCGCCAGTAAAAACACTGTGTGTGGTACTTGCGGAAACAGTCTTCAAGACACAGTGTGGTTTGCTGGGGTAGTCTGGGCAGTAGAACCTCACATCCTTTCTTTGCCCTTTCTTCCAGCAGACTCTGCACCTCCTTTGTAGCCAGGCCTTCTGTGGGGTATGTGGGATGACATCAGCGTGGTCATCTTTAGCAGTGTCTGGGTCTTGGTCACCAAAAATCATGGCACTAATTACATCCTTCTGAAAGTCTAAGAATGTACTGCTGTTGCCTGCCTTTTTGTTGAGAATGTGTGCATTCAGCATGGCAATTTGTAGAAAATGTACACACAGATATTTGTACCACTTCAGGGTTTTTCCTTGTTGCATTGTAGGGCTGCAGTTGTTGGTCATGATGGTCCATGGCACCCAAGTTTTTGTTGTAATCCAGAATTGCTGGAGGCTTGTTTACTGCCCTTTGGTCTTGCTGCTGCTGGTCTTCAGCTGTAGGTTTGTGGCAAGTCATCAACTCCAGATGGTCCAGGACAAACATAATGATCATCACCATGCTGCATACCTGAAACGCATCGCATAAAAGACTAAGTTTGTTGGATTTTTTTTTTTTTTTTTTTTTTTTTTTTTTTTTTTTAAGCATATAAAAAGGTTATGAAATGGTACCATTTTATTTCTGATTGTTTTCAGAAGCTGAAATACAACACACACACCTACACCCCCACCCCCCAACACACACACTCTGAAACTGGTTCATGGTATGCCACACCCCCTTCATTCTCTTTCTCATACAAAACAGAATCACACACACACACACACACACACACACACACACACACACACTTCTACAAGTGTTGCATTTACAAAGTAATTTAGGCATACAATTCTGTATATCAGTTTTGTAAACATCTCCCCCCCCCCACCCCCCCACCCCCCCGGCTGCTCCCTCACGCACGCACACACATACACACACACACAAGAACAACAAACCCAATACACACTCAGGAGTGAATTCACAGAAAGCTCTAGGCAAGCGACACACGCTGTCATCAACAATGAGCCAGCCAGCAAGCCACGCCCCCTCATGCAGCATTGGTCACACACAGTTCACACGTGACTGACTCTGTCACACACACACAGACACTGATCAGTGACTGACGAAGCTACTTATCACAGCTAACACATTCAAAACACACACAATGCAGTTATATTCATTGATACAACAAACAGAAAGCAAATAATAAACTGACAAACCTCATAAACACCCACCTGCATCTTGAATCAGCTGAGCTTGTCTGTTCATTTTCATCAAGCAACCCCATCCCCCATCCCCCTGCATGTCAAAATCTGTGTCTACGGCATCAACTTCATGCAGTTCTATCTCATTCAGTCCACAATCTTCCTGTCTTCTATTCAGTACATCGTGAAGGATTTCTTCCAATACTCGTGCAAGTGTTGGGGTTTGTCTGTGTTCAGCCATGGCTTTGCAAACACAACTTGAGCTTCGTACAAACTTGCAAAACTTTTGCCATAAATATGACAATAGGTGAATATTTTTATCTAATGGAACTCAGGAGATAAAGAGCTCACAGGGGAGCTAATTTAATGGTTAGCAGACTTTTTTCTGCAATGCGGGACTCATAACATAGAACGTTGTAACATGACATACGGCACACGTCAATACAGCATTGGCGAGCGACATTTCATGACATACACCGTACGTCAACAGCGCAGTCAAGAGGTTAAGGTTGGTTTCTGTGGGAATTGTTCTGCATGTGATAGTTATTTTGTTATGAAGTATCTGATTGGTAAAGTCATGGAGAAGACAGGAATAGGTTAAAAGTGAAACAGATACATCAAAGTATGATTTGTTTGGATATTGTTGAAATGCCGATCTGATGTAGTTCTGACTGTCCAGCTCTGTGTTTACATTTCAGCTGTCTTATGTTGATGTTGAGCCACAAAATTGGAATTTGGATCAATTTATGAAATTTACATGTCGTCGAACTGCAGCAATTTAATTGTTACTTTAAAAGAAAATAAGTTTTTGTGTGGAATGCTGCACAAGCATTTAGAGTTTTTTGTTATGATGTGTCCAAGATGGAAATTTGTGATATAGACAGGGACAACATTTGACAGTGATTTTTTTTTATGCTGAAATTACGTCAGCTGATGATAATAATAATAATAATGGATACTTATATAGCACACTATCCAGAAATATGCTCTAGGTGCTTTACAAAAACGCTTTTGTTAACATAAAACATCATATCTATGTTACATACACACACCAAAATGTGATTACACACACACACACACACACACACACACACACACACGCTGCATACATACATTTTAACATACATGTGTATCTAACAGCTACTCTAACACATACGCACACATAGGCAGGCACAAACTTACATAAACACACGCACACGCCCACACAATACACATTCATATACATGCATGTAGTTATGTACACATACATATGTATACACACATAGTCAAGCACAGCTAACGCAAAGGAAGTGGACCTGCCACAATTGAACTTATTGCTGAGGGAAAAGGTGAGTTTTGAGACGAGATTTAAAAGATACAAGGGAATCAGAATGACGGAGGTTATCAGGGAGCTTGTTCCACATCTTTGGTGTTTGAAAAGAAAATGATCTGTGTCCATAGGTCTTACTTCTGACGTGAGGTATCCTGAGAAGTCGAGTATCAGAGGAAGAATGGAGCTGGCGAGACGGGGAATAGATATGGATGAGTTCAGAAAGATACTTGGGGCCAGATCCGTTGACTGCAGAAAAGGTCAGAGTGGATAGCTTATAGTCTATTCGATCAGAAACAGGCAACCAGTGGAGAGACTGAAGGAGAGGAGAAACATGGTCAAATTTAGAAGCTCTGCAAATGAGTCTGGCAGCGTTATTCTGAATTCGTTGGAGTCTGTCTAACAGATATTTGGGAAGGCCGGCCAAAAGAGAGTTGCAGTAATCTAATCTTGAGAGAACCAGAGAGCATACAAATGTCTTGGTTGCATCGGTTGAGAGATAGTGGCGGATAGAGCTGATTCTACGCAGTTCCAAACAGGCAACGTTACAGATATTCGAAATGTGCTGTTGGAAGGAAAGAGACTGGTCTAGGATTACACCAAGACTGCGAACAGAGGGAGAAAGTGAAACAGGTGTGCTATTGATCAGAACAGAGTCAGGAAAGGAAGGATGTTGAGGAAACTTCTTTGGACAGGTTATCATCAATTCAGTCTTATCATCATTTAATTGCAGCTTGTTGAGAGTCATTTGATGATGCAGTGATACACTCAGCAGCTGCAGTTAGAATTGGGATCTATAGCTGAAGTACCAAAGATTCATCTCCATTATTATTGATGATAATAATTATAGGTAATACTTATATGGCGCAAACTCCCCACACAATGGGCTGTAAGTGCTGTACATGAAACAACACATATACAATAGTACATGATAACATACCTCTGCACATAAAAACACAACACATATATGTGTTTCAATACACCAAAACAGTACTACAAATTGCACATATAAACAGTCTCAAACAGACACTTACACCACACACACAAGACAAAAATACCCTACACATGCACACACACGCCACCGCACAAACAAACATCCACCTACAGACATGCACACAACATGATGACTTCAGCAGAGGGCAAAGTGGGGTGGTAGGAGAAGGAAGAATGCAGACAATTAGCTATGCTTCATCACACCCTAAGGCCTGTTTGAATAGATGGGTTTTAAAGTTTGTTTTGAAAGAGGACAGCATTGGTAAGTGATGGAGATCCAGAAGGACAGTATTCCAGACAGAAGGTGCTTCATACTGAAAGGCTCTTTGGCCAAATGTCTTCGAAGAGGTTTTTGGGACACAAAGGAACTTTTAAGTAGAAGACCTAAGAGAACAGGAAGGGGTGTAAGTATAAAGGACAGTAGATAAGTAAAACGGGAGTTTTTTGTTTCATTGAATTCTGTACTGGATGGGTAACCAGTGAAGTTGATGTAAAGTGGGGTAGTGTGATCCATTTTTGACTTTCTGAAAATGGTTCTTGCAGCATTGTTCAAAATCATCTGAAGGCGTGACAACAAGTCAATAGACAGACCAGCAAGTAGTGAATTGCAATTGTCAATGTGATGTAGGATCAGGGAACAAACAAGCTGAGTGTTTGCTTCCGTAATTAGATATGATTGAATGGTAAAGATTTTCCTCATTTGGAAGTTTGCAGTTTTATTCCATAAATTAGGTGTCAGAAATGTTTTGTTTTATACCAGATTTTAGGCTTAAAGGAAACCCTTTTTTTCTTTTGTGTGTTAATGTGCCATCAAAAAAAAGAAAGAAAATTAATACTGACCCTTGTAGAACAATGAAACATTTGTTATTCCTCCACTGTTATTGGGGTTAGTATACTTTTTTGTTATTTTGTTGTTGTCAGAACTTTATTATGAATGCTGAAGGAAGGATTCGTGAATGCAGGCACTGGTGAATGAAAATGATGTGGCTAGACAGCTGGGTTTTTTCTATGATGGATTTCAGGTAGCTCATTCCCACAAATTTGGGGATAGTTTGTAGAGTTCTCAGTTGGACTACCTTAATTTCCTTGTTTGGTTTTTCTACCCCTTCTTAGTCAGTTCTCTTGAGATTATTTTTCATCCTCCATCCTGCCCAACTAACTTTCTTTTTCATACAATCACCACACTTCACAGTTGAAGAAGCCTCTATGAGGAGAAACATTGTGACAGTCTACTTCATACAGGTTTTATCTACCACTAAGGTACTTCTACGCTTTTATACACTAGAGAAAAATGTTACATGTTTATAAAAATGAATATTTGGAGTGAAAAAAATTTCCTGTGAAAAGGTGGATGTTGTGAGCAGGGCTGGACGGTGCCGTGCAGGGGTGTGTTACCACCTGTTCAGTCGTGCCCGTTATGCCAGCATGATGGACTATCAGCAGCCAGAGATCTTACGACTCCAGCTACATGTGAGTCAGCACTGTCTTGTACTGCATTGAGTCTGTGGATTGATGTGTTGCAAGATAGACATATAAAAACAGGAAGGGTTAAATCTCATTTAAACTTTCGATTATAAATCAGATGACACATGTGTTCAGCGCTTGACGTTTAGTTCATCTGAGGAGAGAACTTGACCCTGCATTCAACTCAGGAGGGAAGGGCGCCACCTAAAAATAACACGCTACCGCGGGAAGGGTTAGAGCTTTAACTTGGAAGAACTGAGAGCACAAAACGCTATGAGTTCTCTTTCACGTTGCGCCTCCAGCCGTTATCAGCTGTTGGGAGGGAGAAAGACCAGTGTGCTGTTCCGCGCGATGGCAGCGGCCACAGGGAGAAAACAACACCTCTTCGTTAACTCTTGATAACACGTTGCTTGCCAATGCAATCGCTTAATGAATAGTATGGTCTGAAAGAGCACAGTCTTAGCTTTAAAATGATAGGAAACTCAAATGTGAACATCCGATTATTTTTCTCAGGATAACTATTTGAAAAAAGCAGGTATGCTTACCACCAGTTTGTTAACATGCATTTTGACACATTTTTAACACACTGAATCTAATCTCACAAAATTCGCTCAACGCAGACAATACATTCCATGCACAGCATTACACATCAGCATGCCTCTCACTAACCTGTGTTGATAGCTGGAAATTCTGAAGGAAGCTGTGGCGTGTTAAAGATCACAACTGTTTTGCAGCTTGTACAAGTACTCCACAGGCACACTGATTCAGTCATTCACGCACACTGAAGAAAAGAGAGAGAAGGAAACAGAACGAAAGAAAGGAAGGGATGAAGGAGAGAAAGAGAGGGAAGGAAACAGCACGAAAGAAAGACAGAGAAGAAAACAGAATGAAAGAAAGGAATGGAAGAAAGAAATGTGAGAGAATGTGAAGGAAAACCAACCTCACTATGAAAAAAAAACCCACACCACCGCCAGTCACAATTGTCAGCACAGTTCTGTCAAGTAAATACTGCTATATTAAAAAATATTTTCCAGCCAAGGAAAGTACTACCACCAACAAAAAGAGAAGTGTACGCTCTTTCCAACAGTGCAAACATTAATGCCACAGATATAGGAGTATGCTCACCAGCCCGCTCAAAAGAGGCGCGCAAATTGCCACGCTTTAATAGAAGACAAAGAAGGGTCAGTGACGGGTAAGCAGACACAGCAGCTGACCTACTTATCAGTGTCTGGCACTATCAGGCCTGTCAGGGGGATCTCGCAGTCGGCTAAGTGTGTGGTTCTGCTTATAGCCTAGACAGCAGTGATGAATGAAAAGTTAGTTTGCAAATAAATGAAAGATTATGTGCAAATCAATAATTATCTTTGTGTATATCTATTTATCCAAACACTTTCTTTCTCCTTTTTGTCTTTTGTATATTTATCTTTTTCTTTCATCCATTCTTCCCTTCTTTCCCCGCTTATGTGTTTTGTTTTGTTTTCTGGATGCCTTCATATTGATCTGATGACAGATTCATACTTGTTCCTGACTGGGCATTTCATCCATAAACTGTTGTGTACATTTGTTCACTCGTTGTGGCTGAGCAGATTTTTTGTTGTTATTTTCCTTTTTGTTTTTTTGTACGTTAAAGTTGATATCATACTTTTTTCTGTATGTCTGTGTTTAGGATGTGTCTATGAAGGAAAAAATTTGATAATGATAATAATGATACTGATGATAATAATAAATAGGAATAATTAAAATACTAATGATGTTTAGTACTTATATGGTGGAAACTTCCCATATAATGGGCTCTTAGCATCTCACATAAAAGAATACATAAACAATAGTGCATAATGACATATCACTGCACATGAAAAAGCAATCACACACACACACACACACACATACACACACACACACACACACACACACACACACACATATATATATAGATATATATATATATGTGTGTGTGTGTGACACAGCACGCAAAAACCGGATGAAAGTTGCATCCAGCGATTCTTAGCTGTACACAAAAACAAGTAGTTAGGGTCAAAATCATCAAGATCAGGATTTTTTAAAAATTATTATTATTATTATAAATATCGCATCTTTGAAGTCTTATCTTTGCTGTCAGTAAGTATCTTTACACAAAACAGCCTGAAACTGTAGTATTTTCAATGTTTTCGGGTACATGCCTGTCAAAACCATGTAGAAAAATACTGCACTCTTTTGCCCTATTTCAGTTGCATGCTGAAAGCAACAAAAACAGGGAAATTCCAATCTGCAAAGAAATATAATTATAGAAAGGAGCAGTGAACAGGCATTGTTCATCTTCCTTAGACCTTTTGAATCAAGATAGCGTATGAATGTATTCGGTTTTCAGTGGTTTTACTGGCTACCCTATGTGAGTTGCGACTTTAGCCGGGTCCCATCAATTCTTCAAATTTAGCCAAGTTTCCGACTCAAAGTTAGAAAAATTTATATTTTTACTGAAAGTTCAGGCTTTCTGTGGAATATTTTAATTGATTGTGTTTCATTCTGCAGTGTGTGTGACTCAAAAATATTCATCAGAGGACTTGTTTATAATCAACACAACGTGAAGTAAACAAATGTGGCATCTTTGAAAACATCATCTGCTAAGCAGCTTGCAGCAATTCTCAACGAATCCCAACGCTTAGGTTGTGAAGTGAAAGCATGACCTGTTGCACACATGAACATATTTAGGCAATAGGCATCTTGACACTTTCATCCTTTGGCTACAAATAGCTATGAAAGTAGATTACCTTTCACGCACCTGCTGTGCCACTGTAACTGCAGATCTAAATGTTGTCTTTCCTTTGAGCATCACTTTTGATTTTCAAACAATCAGTGTGTTGTTGTGTGATGTAAATTATTCGTTTCAGACACTCTGCTTAATAGATTTAGCACTAAACATGTAATTTGTTCATAGTAAAACCAGATGACCTTCCGATGAGGTGATTGAATCAGTCACCACCAGTCTAACTCTCACCTCTGACCACTACTCTGCTCTGACCAAATTGAACACCTGTGCTCCTCCTACTCCTCCTTGATATGTTGTGGCCAGAAACATTGCTTCCATCAACATACAAAGCTTCAAATCTGATCTGCTGTCTGGTCTTCAGTCCTCAGCCTCTCCTTCTGCTGAACACTTTCATCAAGTTTTCCTGGAAACGCTCAGCCACCACACCCTTGTGACTCAACGCAAGGTCTCCAGTCGACAACCCTCGCCCTGGCTCCCAACAGTTGGTTCCCAGCTTCTTAAGGTCAAGTGGGAGAGGAGGAGAGCAGAAAGACAGTTGCTGAAGACCGATCTACATATCTACAAACAAATTTTGCAGTCTGTTAATAAGGCTGTAAATACAATCGTGCAGCAATCAAAATCTGCATTCTTCAATGCCAAAATTCTAGCATGCTCCACTTTAAAACAGCTGTTCAGTGTCACAGACACTCTAATGGGAAGAATGAAGTCATCTCCACTTCCATCAACTGTCCCTCCATCTGACGTACCACAGACATTTAGTGACTTTTTCATCTGCAAAATTAGAACCATCCGTGACTGTCTAGATTCACAGTCAGTACCTTTACCGGATGTCCGCCATGAATCTTTCTCTGGTATTCCTTTCTCTGGCTTTGAGCCTGTGACTGACAGTGTTGTGAAAGAAGTCATTGAGAAAAACGCCATGAAGACATGCAAACTGGACCCACTACCATCCTCTTTGCTGTCTGCCATCATTGATGACATGTTGCCATACATGACATCAATTGTAAATGAATCCCTGATCTCAGGTTCTTTCCCTTCGATGTTCAAAACTGCAGTTGACAGGCCCATGGTGAAGAAACCCTCCCTGGATGCTGAAAACGTGAAAAACTACAGACCTGTTTCAAACTTATCCTTTCTTTCTAAGGTTATCGAAAAAATTATTCTCCTCCAATTCCACGACCACCTAAACCGCAACAACCAACTCTGCTCTCTGCAGTCTGCCTACCGTACTGGTCACAGTACTGAAACTGCTCTCCTTAACCCCTTCACTGCTAGTACGTTTTGCTATAGCCTATGCTGAGAAAATTTTCAGAAAAACAAGAAAAACACGCCAGTGATTGTAATTTGCTTATATTTCAAAAAGTACTGAAGATAAATGCATAAAAGTATACATCAAATGAAAGGAAATTGAACCAAGATTTTGTTTTTGATACTCACATGTTCAATTAATGAGTCGATCTGATACAAAAATTTCATAAAACGCAAAAAAAAAAAAAAAAAAAAAAAAAAAAATTGGGACTATAATTCCATCATGTAGGATCTACAACATCAACCAGGTTATCAACCAGTCTTTCTTGTGACTGTTGTGGGGGTTAGGGGGTGCACGGGAGGGGTAGTACCTCTAGAGGGGGGGCTTGTCACGCTCTTCCGGGAGTGGTTCGTCCTCTGTTGGTCCCCACCGGCACCCAGCTCTCACCTATGGGTCCTAGAAGCTGCTGGCATGCGGCAGCGCCCAACCCCCGGGCAACGGCTTTGGCAGGTTGGCTAAACTAGGTGACGGTAGCCGATGGGTCTCAAACCCTCGGTGAGTTAGGGCTTGTCTACCCAAGCATGTGAAGACTGGATCCGGCGGACTCTGCGGAAGAAACCTTCATGGTTCAACGGAGAGGAAGGCGGTTGCAGCAGAGCACTGTGGAGTGCTGAGGGCAGGATGAGGCACATAGGACATCCTGGTCATCCACTGCATCCGTTTCCATCTCCAGTCGTCTTGACCTTGTCTTGCCACTGGATACAGATGGTCTCGGACAAGAGAGTGAGGTCGACGGTGCGCAGCTCCTCCTCACTATAAACAAAGTCATCGCGCAAGTCATCAGTCATCCTTCATCCCATACCATCATTTTCCCCAAGCCCTGTGGCGACAGGCGAGCGACGAAGCGACAGGTGTGGGTACACTGGCAGTCGTAGCCGCGGACCTGCACACATGACCAACCCAGATGAGATCAAGGACAAGTTCTACGAGGACCTGAGCGCTGTCATCACCACTGTTCCCAACGCAGACAAGCTCATCATTCTTGGTGACTTTAACGCGAGAGTTGGTTGTGACAGCACCTCCTGGGAAGGAGTGATTGGGAAGCATGGGGTTGGTAACTGTAACAGCAATGGCCAACTACTTCTCCAGACGTGCTGAGCACGACCTTCTAATCACAAACACCATCTTCTGCCTCCCTACCCATAACAGGATGTCATGGATGCGTCCTCGCTCTGGGCATTGGCATCTCATCGACTTTGTCATTGTCAGGAAGAGGGACAGGCAGGACATACGAGTCACGAGGGCCATGTGCGGCGCCGAGTCCTGGACAGACCACTGCCTTATCGTCTCCAAGCTCAGCCTCCGCATTCAGCCCAAGAGACGGCCTCAGGGCATGAAAGCACTCAAACGCCTGAATGTCAACAAGCTGGGGCTAGACAGCATCAAGCAGAGCTTTGCTGACACCCTGGAGGAACGCCTTGAGTCCACCGTGCTGGACAACCAGAATGTTGAGGCAGCATGGGGCACACTGCATGAGACGGTGTACAACACTGCCTTGGAGTGCCTGGGGCCTTCTGCCAGGAAGCACAAAAACTGGTTTGATGAGAACTGCTCTGAGATCAAGCAGCTGCTAGAAGACAAACGCCAAGCCTACAGAGCCCACATTGAAGATCCCAAGTCACAGTCAAAGAAAGACATACTGAAGAGCGCATGCAGCACCATCCAGCTGAAGCTGCGGCAGATGCAGGATTCCTGGTTGAGCAACAAAGCTGATGAGATCCAGGGCTTTGCAGACAGGAACGACGTGAAGAACTTCTATAACGGCCTGAAAGAAGTCTACGGTCCCACCACCTCCGGATCTGCTCCACTCCTCAGTGCTGATGGTTCTACCCTGATCACTGACAAGGACGGGATCCTTGAGAGATGGGCTGAACACTTTGACAGTGTACCGAACCGCCCCTCCACCATCAATGATGAAGCCATCGACCGACTCCCCCAGGTGCCAGTCAGTGAGTCGTTGGATGCCATTCCAACTTTAGAGGAGACCCAGAAAGCTATCCGTCTCCAGTGGCAAAGCCCCTGGCTCAGACTCCATTCCAGTTGAGGTTTACAAAGAAGGTGGTATGGCGCTGACTGAGAAGCTTCATCAGCTGTTCCAGCTCATCTGGCAGCATGAGGCAGTTCCACAGGACTTCAAAGACGCTTCCATCATACACCTGTACAAGCGCAAAGGAAATTGTCAGGCCTGTGACAACCATCGTGGAATATCCCTGCTGTCCATCGCAGGCAAGACTCTGGCCGGAGTGCTACTCGACCGTCTCATAGCGCAACTTGAGCAAGGTCTCCTACCAGAGAGCCAGTGTGGCTTCCGGAAAGAACGCGGGACTATCGACATGGTGTTTGCTGCCAGGCAGCTCCAGGAGAAGTGTCAGGAACAGAACGCCAACCTTTACTCCACCTATGTCGATCTGACCAAAGCCTTCGATACTGTTAGCAGAGATGGCCTTTGGAGAATCATGGCGAAGTACGGATGTCCCAGAAAGTTCATCACCATCATACGGCAACTACACAATGGGATGCTGGCCCGAGTCCAAGACAACAGAGAGACTTCAGAACCCTTCCCTGTTTCCAGCGGAGTCAAGCAAGGGTGTGTTCTTGCCCCCACCCTGTTCAGTCTCATGTTTTCAGCCATGCTGACAGATGCCTTCAGAGACGCTGACGTAGGCATTGGCAACAGGTACCGCACAGATGGCTCACTCTTTAACCTCAGGAGGCTTCAAGCAAAAACCAAGGTGAGGACAGACACCGTCAACGACTTCCAGTTTGCTGATGACTGCGCTCTCAACGCTGCCTCTGAAGCTGACATGCAAAACAGTGTCGACAAGTTCTCTGCTGCCTGTGACAACTTTGGCTGCACAATCAGCACAAAGAAGACTGAGGTGATGCACCAGCCAGCTCCAGGAAAGCTTTACGTTGAACCAAACATCTTCATCAACGGGCAACGACTGAACGCGGTGGACAAGTTCACATACCTGGGCAGTACACTCTCTCGCACAGTTGTCATTGACGACGAGGTGAATGCCAGACTCGCCAAAGCCAGCGCTGCCTTCGGCAGACTCCATAAGAACGTTTGGAACAGGAGAGGCATCACCCTGGAGACGAAGCTCAAAGTATACAAGGCCATAGTTCTCACCACACTACTCTATGGATGTGAATCATGGACGGTCTACAAACGCCACGCCAAAAAGCTGAACCACTTCCACACCACCAGCCTCAGAAAACTTCTCGGCATAAAGTGGCAAGAGAAGATCCCTGACACAGAGGTGCTCACTCCTGCAAACTTGCCCAGCATCTACACCATCTTGATGCAGGCCCAGCTGCGCTGGGCAGGCCATGTAGTTCACATGCCAGACCACCGGCTCCCCAAGAAACTGCTGTACGGCGAACTCCGACATGGCAAGCGCTCCCATGGAGGCCAAAAGAAGCGCTTCAGAGACACTCTGAAAGCTTCTCTGAAGGCCTTCAACATCAGCCACGACACATGGGAGCTGAATGCAATGGACAGACCAAAGTGGCATTCAGCTGTCCACAAAGGCGCCAAATCCTGTGAGGCCAACAGAATTGCTGCAGCAGAGCAACACAGACAGGCCAGGAAAAGCAGTGCCAGCAAGTCCCCGACAGCCGCCACCATCCCCTGTCCACACTGCGTCAGAACCTTCGGGGCGCGGATTGGCCTGACCAGTCATCTGTGCACCCACAGAGCCCAACCCACCCACCCCCAGGATGACTAGATGGTCCTCGTCGATCCCGACGGACGCACCACATGTGATCAACCACACACACTGTCAAAGGTTGTGCAACAGTGTCCAGGTCCATAAGTCTCCAACACAGTCCACACAAAGAATGAAAAGGATGTACTCACCCAGCATCTATCGCCAGTAAAAATGCTGTGTGTGGTACTTGTGGAAACAGTCTACAAGACACAGTGCAGTTTGCTGGGGCAGTCTGGGCAGTAGAACCTCACATCCTTTCTTTGCTTTTTCTTCCAGCAGACTCTGCACCTCCTTTGTAGCCGGGCCTTCTGTGGGGTATGTGGGATGACATCAGTGAAGTGTCGTCCACACAGACGAACAGTGTGGTCATCTTTAGCAGTGTCTGGGTCCTGGTCACCAAAAATCATGGCACTAATTACATCCTTCTGAAAGTCTAAGAATGTACTGCTGTTGCCTGCCTTTTTGTTGAGGATGTGTGCATTCAGCATGGCAATTTGTAGAAAATGTACACACAGATATTTGTACCACTTCAGGGTTTTCCTTGTGGCATTGTAGGGCTGCAGTTGTTGGTCATGATGGTCCATGGCACCCAAGTTTTTGTTGTAATCCAGAATTGCTGGAGGCTTGTTTACTGCCCTTTGGTCTTGCTGCTGCTGGTCTTCAGCTGTAGGTTTGTGGCAAGTCATCAACTCCAGATGGCCCAGGACGAACATCATGATCATCACCATGCTGCATACTTGAAACACATTGCATGAAAGACTAAGTTTGTTAAAGTTTTTTTGGTTTTTTTTGTTTCGTTTTTTTTTACATATAAAAGGTTATGAAATAGTAACATTTTATTTCTGATTGTTTTCAGAAGCTGAAATACAAACATACACACCTACCCCCCCCCCCCCAAAACCCCCAACACACACACACTGAAACTGGTTCATGGTATGCCACACCCCCTTCATTCTCTTTCTCATACAAAACAAAATGACAACACACACACACACACACACACACACACACACACTTCTACAAGTGTTGCATTTACAACGTAATTTATGCATACAATTCTGTATATCATTCTCTGATTTCAGTTTTGTAGACATCTCCCTTCCCCACTCACACACACATGCACACACACACACACACAACCACAACAACAACAAACCAATACACACTCAGGAATGAATTCACAGAAAGTTCTAGGCGAGCGACACACGCTGTCATCAACAATGAGCCAGCCAGCAAGCCACACCCCCTCGCGCAGTGTTGGTCACAAACAGTTCACACGTGACTGACTCTCTCTCACACACACAGTCACTGATCAGTGACTGATGAAGCTACTTACCACAACTAACACATTCAAAACACACACAATGCAGTTATATTCATTGATACAACCAACAGAAAGCAAATAATAAACTGACAAACCTCGTAAACACCCACCTGCATCTTGAATCAGCTGAGCTTGTCTGTTCATTTTCATCAAGCAACCCCACCTTCCACCACCCTGCATGTCAAAATCTGTGTCTTCAGCATCAACTTCACGCAGTTCTATCTCATTCAGTCCACAATTTTCATATCTTCTATTCAGTACATCGTGAAGGATTTCTTCCAATACTCGTGCAAGTGTTGGGGTTTGTCTGCGTTCAGCCATGGCTTTGGAAACACAACTTGAGCTTCGTACAAACTTGCAAAACTTTTGCCATAAATATGACAATACGTGAATGTTTTTAGCTAATGGAACTCAGGAGATAAAGAGCTCAGGGGAGCTAATTTAATGGTTAGCAGACTTTTTTTCTGCAATGCGGGACTCAAAACATAGAACGTTGTAACATGACATATGGCGCACATCAATACAGCATTGGCGTCGACATTTCATGATGTACGCTGTACGTCAACAGTGCAGTCAAGAGGTTAACACAGTTAACGATCTCCTCACTGCCCTTGATGATGGTCAAATTTCCCTCCTGTCTCTTATGGACTTGTCAGCTGCTTTTGACACCAAAGATCATTGCTTTCTTCTGTCTCATCTTCACTTTACTTTCGGCATATCTGGCAAAGCGCTGTCACGGTTTCAGTCTTATCTCTCAGGTCACACACAAGTTGTTTCTGTCAATGGTTTCTCTTCTCATCCAGGTGCTCTGCAATATGGTGTCCCTCAAGGATCCATGTTGGCCCCATTTTTTTTTTTTTTTTGTTGTCCTTTATACACATCCTATCTGACATTGTTGTCCATCACAGCTTTTCTCACCACTGCTTTTCCGATGACAATCAATTTTACAAGTACTGTCATGTTTCTCAAGTTCCTGCTGTTAACCATCATACACAGCGTATGTATTTCAGACATTAAAGCGTGGATGACAAACAACAATCTTCAGCTGAACCGTGACAAAATGGAAATGATTTTCATTGCGCCCAAAAGACTTCCGTCCACTGGTTCTGTTCTCACTTTGGCTAAATTGGATAACTGCTTCATTCAGACGTCTATGACTGTGCGCAACCTGGGTGTCACACTTGATCAGACACTGTCGTTTTACCATCATGTTTCCTCTGTATGTCATGCATGCTACTTGGAGCTCCACCGCATTGGTTCTGTTCTTCATCTTCTTTCTGAAGAGGCCACCAAAACTCTTGTTTCTGCTTTTGTTCTCTCAAGACTGGATTATTGTAATTCTCTCCTTGTTGGCTGTCCTTAGAATCTTCTCGTTTGACTTCAAAAGGTGCAGAACAGTGCTGCTCGTCTAGTCATGAAATGCTCTAAATCTACCCATATCACTCCCATGCTTTGTTCTCTTCATTGGTTCCCTGTTGAGAAACAAATTCAATATTAACTGTCTCTGCTGTGCTTTAAATCCCAGAACGGTCTTGCTTCTTCCTATCTTACTGATCTTCTGCATCTGTACACTCCATCACAACAGTTGCACTCCTCATCTAACACTCACCTTCTCCGTATCCCACGCTTTGATACCAAGACCGGGGGCCAACGCTCATTCTCCTTCCAGGCCCTGTCCTCGTGGAAAAAGCTCCCTCTTTCCCTCCGCAGTTCGGTTTCTCTGTCATCCTTCAAATCTTCTCTTAAAACTACTCTTTTCACATCCTGATTGGCATCTATATTTCATTCCTCTTCAGTTTGTGTGTCAATTCTGCGTGTGTGTCTGTTGTGTGCATGATAAGAGAATGGCAAAATCGTGGTGGAAGTGGTGACTGTCCCTTGATGCCTGTGTTGTTTCGTCCCAGTATACTTGTCCTATATGTAGTTTTGTTTTTGTAAGCGCTTTGGGCTTTGGTAAGATGAAGCACCATAAATGGCCATTATTATTATTATTATTATTATTACATGCTGGAGTTTACACATGTATTAACATGAAGCAGTGTAACAATGTTCTTGAATACCTATAATTATAATTGTGTGTAATATATATACCAATGCCTTTGTGGTTATTCACAGGAGCTGTGTCTGCACACCAAACTGCTGGCTTCCAGTACCATGACCATCGCTGAGTTCCTAGGCAGATGTCCCCAGGCACCACCCTTCCTCATTCTGCGAAATGCTGTGGCCATGTTAAAGGTACTATCATGTTCACACATATATCACATTTACAGTCTGTCTTTGATTTCATGTGTCAGACATTCAAGGCATCCATAGGTTACATGGTTCAGTGTCATCACTCATTTTCAGGGATAAAACTCAACCAAGTGGATGTCAAAATAACTTGTAGAGTGGTATTGAAGAATCATGTATTGTTGTGCTTGCAAGAGGAGTCATTTTTTATTGGCTCATGTCTGTAAACAATGTGAGTCAGTTGTGTGTGAATAGAATAGAATAGAATATTTTATTGTCATAAAACCCTTAAGGTTTATAAGACAATAAAACATAAACATGAGCATATTAAGAAGAGAAACATTCATGAACAAATTTCACCAGCCTTGGTTGCAATTGTGTGTGTGTGTGTGTGCATGTGCGTGTGTGTAAGCATACTCTTTTACCCTCAATACGGATCATTTTATGAGATACATGCTTCAGTGCTTAAACTAACACTATTTGTGGGGGTAAGGTAGACGTGGATTGAAAACCAAACTTGTGGAAATCACATAGCCATCTTCTTCTTCTCCTTCAACTCTGTGAAGAGTCGTTGGGTTGCTGCATATAACTGTTCACCAGATTCCTCCATGTCTCTTGGTTGTATGTCAAAGCCTGGGCCTCTGCAAGTGGTTTTCCTGCTCATTCTGCAGTGTTGTTAGCCCTTTGTTTTTTCTGTCTTCCCCTTCATCTCTCTCCATCAACAGTCCCTTGGAGGATTGTTTAGCAAGGCCATTGGATCCTGTTACGTAGCCATACCAGCTTACCTTTCTTTTCTCAACTGATGTCAGCAGATCTTCATGGTTTGGAGCATTTGTTCATTGGAGATGTGATCATGTTTAGTATCTTGTAATAATCTCATTTCCATGGCTTGATTCTTCTTTCCAAATATGCCGTGAAGGTCATTGTACACACATATAGGGAGATGGAACATACCAGCGCATGCAAGAGTCTGATCTTGGGTTTCATAGAGATGTTGCTGTCCTTCCATAAAGGATTCAGTCTGAACAGTGCTGAAATTGTCTTTACTCTCTTGAGAGGGTTTTTGCTATGGGTCCTGATGATGGATCCCAGGTAGATGAACTGTTAAACAGTTCCTAACTTCTGTCCCTGGACAGTCATATCAGCAGTGATGGTGGTGTTTCTCACCATCAGTTTGGTCTTTTTGGTGCTGATTTCCTGCCGTATCTTGTTGATGTTTCACCAAGTTTTTTAACAAGTTGGGTGAGTTCTTGCTCACTACCTGCCAAGCTGCCAATGTTGTCTGTGAAGCAAAGGTTCATGATGGTTCTTCCTTCAATGCTTGCATTGCCACACAGCGTTTTAAAATGGTAGAATTTTTGCATCAGGGTCTGTAGGAGTTTTTTCTCCCCCTGTGTTTGGAAGAGTCAGAAACATGGTTCTGTTTGTTATGACAGCAAAAAGATACTAACACCCTCCATCTTTAACTGAAATTGGATGAAAGAAATGTCCACACAAAAGAATATTGCCCTATGTTTGTTAGAAAATATGTATAATAAAAGCATGCCAAAGAATTCAGTAAAATAACAAAGCTGCCTCCTCACTGTTTGTGATTCGTTTTGTTTTTTGCTCAGCTCGGGTATTGACTTCTGTAGCCAGTTAGCAACAAACAGAAACTGAATGGAACCAAATTTAATCTCTGGTTTCAACAAAGTTTGGTGTCATATATTGTACCATGTCAAACTGATGCAAACTGGGCCTTTCAGTTTGCTCCGTCGGCCAAATTTGTGGCTTACACAAGTATTAAGAGTCTCTTTCAGCAAAATCCCCTGCCTCAAGCGCTGAATAATTATGTTTTTGGCCAGTGGTTAGTTTGATAAGTCCACCAGGTTTAACGGTCTTGCCTCAACCTTTTCCCCGACTTTCCAGCATTGTTTCTGCAGCTTTCTTTTACATTGTATCAGTACTGACGTTCGATTTGAACTTGCTACCATTTATCTTTGAACTCTTTCTTTCTTCTTCTTCTGTTATTTTCTTGTCTCTTTTAGGGCTTGAAGCATGGGTTCTGACTTGTTCTGGTCATCATGCCTGGCACTCAACCCCATGATGGCCAAACCTGGGAGACTGGGTCGGTTTCACATTGTGATTTTCAAGGATCATCCTTTTGATCATTGGGGGAAGGGCTGGTCCAAAAAAATGGGAAGGGGGTTTTAGTTGGGGGCTATGCCCCTATTCTTTCCATTGTTGGGGTGAGGTGGGACATTTCCTCTCAGGGGGATTTGGTGGCCACCCTTTACTTCCGGCAGTGCACTGAGACTGCTGTCAGTGGTTGTACAGCTCTCTCTCTGTTCCCCCTCCTCATTCATTTCTCTTCCCCACTTCCCTCGGTGGGGCATAAAGCCCTCAACGTGCATGGGCTTCTCTTTTTATTTGGAATCTTTGGGTTCAGTGGGAGGGTATGGCTTGTGGTAGGTGAGGCACTTGACCCCACTATCCAGCCTTTGTCCCCCCCCTTCCCCCCTCCCTCATCCCCCAGTCTTGGACAAAGAAGGGTATGTGGCAGGGCGACCTCCTCCCCATTGGGAGTTAGGAGGGGTGGGATGGGGACTGTCTCATGTCAGGGAACCTGTTATCCGTCCAATTTCCTCTTGTCATGAGAGACCAGTGCTTGCCAGGCAGCTCCTGGCAGGCTTGACATTTTGATCTGACACTCCCTCCGACATGGGCAAGTAACCTCCTTCTAGGAGGTCCTGGTTCTAGTTAAGTCCTGTAACCTTTAACTCATAATGTTGGTTTACATAATGGTATCATAACTGAGAAGCCAGTGCCTACAACGATTTGTCGTTAATCATGAATTCATGTAATAATCACACAGCTTGTTTTCTATATTCACTCTTGATTTTATTAGGAGACAAATTTATATATCCACCAAGTGACAAAAATTCAAGAAAATTGTAAAATACATTGCACACAAAGAATATAGTGCAATGCAACCAGCAGTCACAGTGAAAGGAAGCCAAACTACGAAAGAAAACTACTTCTTGTTTTTTTACATCACTCGTTTGTATTTACTGGATATGTGGAAAAGATGCTTATGTGTGTTCATGTGTGGTTTGTGCCAGACTGATGTAAAGCACTTTGAGATGTTTGGAAATACTATAAACTGTATCATCATCATCATCAACATCATCATTTTTGTTGCCATTATTATTATTACTGTTGGGCTTTGTCAACTAAATTACTCATAGTGATTTCAGTGTTAGATAAATAAAGACAGCCTTCAAAATCATTAAATTGTAAAATGATGAGACACAAAGATTTCCAATCTACTGTGCAAAGTCTTGTACAAGGCAAGGCAAGGAGTTATTTTGTGTGCCCCCTTGGGGCATTGAAACATTACATACGTTCATCTTTTCCACATATCTAGTAAATACAAAACAAGTGGTGTCAAAAACAAGAAGTAGGCTCATTCGTTCAGTCACTTAATATACACATTGACATGTACTATTTCACTCATAATACAAATAAACAAACAAAAAATGACCAAAAAATCAAGAAAAAAAAAGTATCAATAGTTGGCTAGTTTTCTTCAGTAATGCAAATGCTGCTCTTGAAGCACGATCATATAAATCTCGCTGGGCAGCATGCATTTTATTATTGTAATTAAGCTTTAATCCCAAAAACTGGAAGTCACTTACAACCTCAGTTTTGTCCTTAAAGATATAAAAATCAGGAAATGTTCTTACTTTGCCCCTAGAAAATACTACTACTTTACACTTTTTAGCATTCAGATAAAGCTTCCATTTTTCACAATACTGTCTCATTGAGGTAAGACCATTCTGCAAACCGACGGCTGTCTCTGAGAAAATCACTTCATCTGCGTAAAGCAGAACAAATAGTTTAAAGAAAATATTACAGTGTTGTTCTCTCATATTCATTTTCCTAGCCTCATCAGCTATGTTTTCTAATCCATTTAAATCTTTTTCTAAAAGGGATTTCATGTCATTTAACCCTTTCGCTGCCAGGAAAATAACATTTAAGTGAAATCTATTTGCCAGGGTTTTTTCACAAAAAACGGGTAAAAGTTTTCAAAAAATTCTGTGCTCTTTGTTATTGGAGAAAGACCCATAAAAGTATATATTTTCTGAAAGGTAAATGAATAAAAAATACAAAACATGATATTTTCCCATTTTATGTATTTTTACTGACATGTTGTTGTTTTGAAATCAGTGTTTTGTATTTTGTCACATTTTCAACATGTTCATTACAAACATTAGTCGGGTAATTTGCACTAAAATATATTTTCTGGACAAATGTATATCTGCACACACAAAATCATACCAGAACAACCACAATAAAAAAAATATAAAAAATTGAAAAAGAGATAGATGCACAATGCATCGTGACTTCTCCGAGTGATAATATGGATGTGAGGCCACGCCCCCTCAGTCTTCACCCCTCTCACACGGTCACTTGATCCAGTTCTCATCAGACCGCGTTGGCTGAGTGCCAAGAAAATCACTCACACTGTTTTGCTAATAATTTATTTTCTATCAAATCCTATAAATGTTCATCACTGTCTTTTCCTTTGAATTTAGGCTTCAATTCTTTCTGAGCATCAGATAAAGAAAACAGTCTTGGTTGATTTAGTTCGCCATGATCGCATGTCTTGAGCACGGCGTCAGTCCGACCTTTTGTTGAGTGAGCGAGGATAGGAGCCAGGCAAACACTGCGGCCAGTAACCCAACCAAAACTTTCAAATAAAGGACTGCCTTATGACGTTGATGGTGTTTCTAGCTATCAACAGAATCTAGAGAGATTCCCGAAGCTAAAGCTACCAGCATTTTTGTCAACGAACTGAATGCAAAGCAGGGAAAAGTCAGAATATTTTGATGACGAGTTATCTTGTCATTGTGGCAGCGAAGCGTACATGCTTGCCATTACGAGCTATCTCATCATATAGGCAGCCTAGGGGTTAAAAACAATGCAAACATTAATGGAGACAGATTTTCTCCTTGTCTCACCCCAACATTTGAACTGAAAAATTCTGAGAATTTATCATATCATTGGCCATAACACAGGATTTAACGTCATCATACATATTTATAATAACTTGCAATATTTTACCATTAATACCACACCTTAGCAATTTTTGCCATAAGAACATCCTGTTAACCTTATCAAAAGCTTTCTCAAGGTCTAAAAAAGCACAATGTAATCTCTTTTTTAAACAGCAAAATATCAATGGTATCATATAATTCTTGTGACACCGATATTCATTGTGACCCCGGTACACTTGGTGATAAAGACATATTCTATCCTATTTTAATGTAAATAAATGATCTAACATGAAAAATCACTTCTAAATCCAACTTGTTCCTCCCCCATTATACCCGAACTACCAGTGTGTAGTTTTAGACGCTCATTCTATCGATGTATAGATTTAGATGCATGACAAGATTGTGATACTACGATAGTTGTTTAAGTCATCGGGTGAACCTTTGTTTTTAAAAATTGGTCTTATGATCCCTACAGTCCAGGCAGATGGAACCTTGCCAGTCAACAGTACAAGATTAAATATTTTAACATATATATTAACCATTTTATCATTTGAGGCTTTCAGAATTTCGTTGATAATATTATCTAATCCTAATACCTTATTATTTTTCAGCTTTGTAATACATTTAACAACCTCAGCTTTGGATATCAAATCAATAAGTAGAGGGTTTTCAAAATCACTTTCTTCTAAAGAAAAACTATTTATGTCATTATCACTGTCCTGAAGATTCATATTCTTTAACATTTCATTGAATAATTCACAGTCAGGTAATTTCACAATATTCGTTTTCTTATTTTTATTTAACAAACTCCAGTATAATTCCGGATACTTCGACTGCAGCTGGCAGTTTTGTGGCAAAATCTAAGTTATAGTTATTTAATTTTTTTTTCATACATCTTTTATACTCTTTAGCAGCTCGTTTACTTTCAGTATTCAAGAAAACCTTGTTTCTGTTTCGTTTTGCCCTATGTTTAGCTCTATTAAAAAGATTTCGCTTTCGCTTACATTCCTCATCAAACCAAGGTTGTCTAAATGATTTTTGTTCATGCTTTCTGTCTACCCTTTTTTTCTTCTTAACCATTCCCAATGTCCTAGCATTATCCAACAAGACTATATTCACTTTATTCACAATAGAATTCATTGCATCTGCTGAAACAGAGTCAGGATGTCCAAGTAGTAAATCTAAATCATGATCAAGCTTATTAACAACATCATCATTAAATTGTTCAGTATAGTTTTCCTTTAAATCTTTCAACCATTTTACATAATTTGGTTGAATAGATGCCCCTCTATCAGTTCTCAGATGAGCAATTGAGGACTCCAGCTCAATATAGGCATTCTTGTTGAAATAAGGATACCTCTCAGGTTCCAAATAAACAGCACAAAACAAACTTCTGTACCAAATATTACTCTATCCAATTTTGAAAATATGGCATTTTGGAAAGACTGTGGTTCACAGTATGGTATTTATTACACACATTGGGGTCAATTTTTCATTTAAATCTCTCTTCTTAAAAAATGGTAGTGTACTTCACAAAATAATTTCTTATCAAAACCAAAACGCCACCAGACTTTTGCTTATAGCTATCTCTGTTCTTGTAAAAAGCCATATATTCGTCAACCTGTACACTATCAGTATCCGCCAATTTACTTGCAGTAAAAAACATTGTATCGTAAGAACTAATAAATTCCAGAAAGTCCAGATACAGTAATTTAGATTTCACCCCGCAAACATTCAGAACCAAACAAGACAAAGATGTCACCTCGCTACAATGAACTGAGAGTGCCTTCTTCATTGTTATCCTGGTCATCTGCACTTAAATCATCCTCACTTTCATCACCCTCATCACCATCCCTTTCTTCACTTCTCATCAGTATCATCACTGTCATCATTGTTGTTATAGTCGTCATACTCCTGTATATCCCTATCAGTACTATTGATGTCATTTGTTTCATTATTGTAATTGATATTAAAACTATTATTCTGACAATAATCAGTGTCACAATCGTCAACAGCGCCATCAACACAGTTGCTCCCACAAGTCATATCACAATTATTGACACTGTCAGCAACATACCGGGTAGTCATTATCAATAACATGAACACATTCATTCCTGCAATCCTAAATACTGCCATCAACAAAAACGTAATCGTTATTATCAACCCTACCATCAACAGACTTATGACAGTCAACACCGTCATTCCCCTAATCATCAAGCCAATCAGTACCTCCATTGTCACAATCACCATGGTCATCAGTACTTCCATTCTCCCAATTATCACAATCATCATTACTACTGCCATTAGCACAATAATTCATAACACCATCTGCACAATAACCAACGCCATCATTGACAAAATGATCATAAACGTTAACACCACCATTAGCACAGTCTTCATAATCAACATCTTCACTGACAAAATCATCATGATCATCATTACTGGTACTGTCTTTGGAACTTTCATCACAATCCTGACTACAGCCATTAACACAATCCTTCATACCACCATCAACACAAATTTTACCACCGCCATTGACACAATCATGAACACCACAACTGACACAATCATCAACACCACCCTCAGCACAATCATCATGATCCGCAACACCACCACTAACACAATCATCACAGTCCTTAACCCCACCATTATCACAAACATTCATCAACACCACCATTGACACAATTATCAGGATCATCAACACCACCATGTACACAATCGTTTCAATCGTCAACCAGTGATAGCATGATACCAATCATCAATACTACTACTGACACTTCATTGCAGTCACCGACACCACGGCTGTCACAATCATCATTCTCATCAACCCTACTATCAATACATCCATCAAAGTAAAAAAAAAAACAACACCCTCAACATTATCATCACAGTCGTTTATAATGTATCAGACACCATCATCACAATTAGTACCCCAATCAAAATAGTCTAGATCATCAACATCACCATCTATGCAATCCTCAGGTTCATCAGCATTGCCACAAAAACACTCATCGTAATCATCAACGCAGTCATCAACACCACCACTTAGATAATCATAACCAGCTCCGTGATCATCTACACTGCCATTAGTACAATCATCATGATCCTGTATGTTATCATCAGCATTATCATGATCATCCACACCACCATCAACACAATCATAATGATCATCAACCCCAACATCAACACAGTCATCATGATAATCAACACCACCATCAACACAGTCAACATGGTTGTCAACCTGTCCACTGGCACAATCAACACAATCATCATCTCCACTTTCAGCACACTCACTGCAATCATAAACGTCGCCACTGTCATCAACTTCACATTCACTACCAACATTACTGACACAATCATCAACACCACTTCTGTCAATATCAACACTTATGAACATAGCCACCGACACCATCATGGTCATCAACATCACCTCTGTCACTATCAACACTGTCCAAAGTAGGTTTTCTTTTTTGAGTGTGTGCAGTATGTTGGTGGTGAGGTTGTTAAGGTTGTTAAAGGCTTTGTGAACTGATTTCAGCAAATGGATGCCTTGGATGAATGGGAAGAGCTGACGGAGCTGGGCCATCATCTGACAGACCTTCCTGTAGAGCCACGTCTAGGCAAGATGGTGCTGCACGCTGTGGTACTCAAGTGTCTTGACCCCATCCTGACCATTGTCTGCGCTCTGGCCCACAAAGACCCTTGTAAGTCTTTAATCTTGTTTTTAAATGAGCATTTAAAAAAAATTACTTTGGTTCACCTTTTTCTTTTTTGTAACGATATCCCACAAAGACCCTTGTAAGTCTTTAATCTTGTTTTTAAATGAGCATTTAAAAAAAAATTACTTTGGTTCACCTTTTTCTTTTTTGTAACAATATACTGACTTATCTTTGTTGTATTCACTTGGTACTGTTTTTATTCGTTTCATCGTTTATGTCAGAAAAAGAACACAGAACTCGAACTCGAACTCGAACATTTTAATGACTAGGCCATTTGCCTAGGGCCCCTAAGTTGGACCCCATGGTAGGTGGGTAAGGGAGGGATGAATTCACATTTTTCTTTCAACATGAATCCTAAACAAATACACCCCCCCAAACTCGGAAAAAGACGACGACAGGGAACGGACAACTCAGACTCTGAGTCGGAGGTCGTCGAGACCTCTGGTTTTTGGCCATCGTGGCTAGTGATGGAGGGCGCTGATGACGACAAGCCCTTGTCGGCTCTCAGCCCCTTCGCTGTCCAGAAGGGCTTTCAGTGTCTGGCAGGATCGCTCAGATCCATCAAGAGGCTGAGGAGCGGAGCGTTTTTAGTACAGACAGAATCCAAAAGACAGACACAGCTCCTTCTCAAGGCGACCACTTTCGTGGATAGGGCAGTGAAGATTTCCCCTCACAAAGGTCTCAACTGCTCAAAGGGAGTCATCAGATGCCCGGAGTTGAAAGGTGTGTCTGAGGCCGAGATCAAGAGCGAACTGTCCTCTCAGGGAGTGACCGATGTGTACAGGGTGACGGTGAGGAAGGGGTCGGACAGAGTCCCGACCAACACTTTCTTCCTCACTTTCTGCTGCCCGGATGTCCCCAAGGACATTCGGGTCGGATACCTGCTAGTTAATGTCAGCCTGTACGTACCGTCCCCTCTGAGATGCTTTAAGTGTCAGAAATTCGGACACGTGAGAGACAGATGTAAGGAGGAAGAGGCGTGTGGCACCTGTTCGAAGGCGGCGCACCAGGGCGATTGCGTCAGTGCAGCCCTGTGTGCGAACTGCGGAGGTGGCCACCCGTCCTCATCGAAGGACTGCCCCGCCTGGAAGAAAGAAAAACAAATCCAGAAAGTCAAGACAGAACAGAAAATTTCCTTCTTTGAGGCAAGGAAACAAGTGGAGGCCGCGTCGCCTAAGGCGTCGTATGCCTCTGTCGTCAGATCCAGGACGGTGGACGTCGCGGTCCAGACGACGTCCACAGGAACGCAGACGGACGACTTAACCGCCTCGTCGGAACCGTTGGCCTTGGGTGGAGGCGCTGTGTCCACCCCTTCCCATCCTGCGCGGCAGTCCTCAGGGGCTGCTGGGCGGGAGAGAAAAGCCTCGGGCGGAGGCACGTTGTCCGCCTCCCGCCCCACCCCACCCCCCGGGCCCCCTCGCCCCGCCTCTCGTCTGCCTGGCCCTCGGGCTGGCGGAAGTGGCCGGAAGCCCCCCGCACCTCCAAAACTCAAGGAGGGGAGGGCTGCGGCCACGGCGGGATCGGGAGGGGCCGAGGTGGTGGATATTCCGACCCGGTCGGAACCCGAAAAATTTATGTCAAAGAACAAATATTCCATCCTGGCGGACCTTGAGCCACCGCAAGTGGAGGAGCAGGGGGTAGCGATGGAATAAGCTGCTGCTTTATTTTTTATTTTTTATTTTTTTAAACTTTTTAATGGCAGTGATCCACTGGAATATCCGGGGATTCTATGCCAACTTCCAGGAACTCCAGCTGCTTTGTCGTGCTTTGAAACCTTCAGTGCTGGCACTGCAGGAGACTCTGCAAAGAGATGGCAAGGTTTTATCTCTCTCTGGTTTTAACTCCGTTTTTAAACCCGCTCAACCGAAGCAAGAGGGGTTGACGGGAGGTGTCGCTCTTTTTATTCGAAAGTCCCTTTTATACAGTACAGTTCTTTTAAGCACCCCTTTACAGGCGGTGGCAGTCAGAGTCACGCTCGAGAAAACCATCACTGTCTGCTCTCTCTACCTTCCCCCTTCCGTCCGTGTTCTGAGGCAGGACCTCATGAACCTGGTCGACCAGCTCCCACGTCCGTTTTTACTGTTGGGCGACTTCAACGGACACTCCCCGCTCTGGGGAAGTGAGATGACATCAGCCCGAGGTCTTCTCTTAGAAAACCTTCTCTCTGACATGGACTTGTGCTGTCTTAACGACAAGTCTCCCACTTACCTGCATCTGTCCTCTGGAAAGCTCTCGTGTTTAGATCCCTCCCGAAACCTGGAGGGGGTCAGGCTGGTGTTCTCCTGACCCACTCCCGGGAGGGTCACTACCTTGTCGTGGTCGGGAGGCTTAGTGGCCAGTGATCGAGCGAGCTATGTCGGCGGGGGCATCAGTGCTTCTTGGGGTTTGGTGCTCTGGTCCCAGGTCTTAATTGACAGCCTACATAGCCATCGTAGCTGTTAGGGCTGAATAAGTGGTGGTTTTGTACTGATGCCCCTGATAGGGCTTCCCATGCCGAACAGGTCGTGAGTGAGGCCCAAACTAAACGTGACCCACTGTCCCTTTCGCTATTCTTTGTTCTTCTTTTTACCGCCTCTTTTCTGTCCTCAGCTCCCCATCAAGCCTTCTTTTCCACATTCTTTTTTTTCTCTGCGGCCTTCTTTAGGCCCGCCGTGTTTGCCGTGCGGCGCGACCTGTGATGGAGGGGAATGAGATCCTGGGGATTGAGAGAGCACGCTGCTCTCAACACATCCCTTTGGCTCGGACCTCTCCTAAGACAGGCGGCACACATTGGCCCGTGTGTGTCAATCGGCTACCCCTTCGTGGGGCTGGGTCAAGACTGGCAGTTTAGTGGCTGACGAAGGTAACCCCCGTAGTGCTCGGCTCTCTGTCCCCGGGAGCTGGGCATGATCGGGGGGGAGCACGTTGGAGCTGGGCTGCTGGTTGTATATCCCTCCCGAAACCTGGAAGGGGTCAAGCTGGTGTTCCCTTGACCCTGGCCCCTAAGTTGGACCCCATGGTGGGTGGGTAAGGGAGGGATGAATTCACATTTTTCTTTCAACATGAATCCTAAACAAACACACCCCCCCAAACTCGGAAAAAGACGACGACAGGGAACGGACGACTCAGGCTCTGAGTCGGAGGTCGTCGAGACCTCTGGTTTTTGGCCATCATGGCTAGTGATGGAGGGCGCTGATGACGACAAGCCCTTGTCGGCTCTCAGCCCCTTCGCTGTCCAGAAGGGCTTTCAGTGCCTGGCAGGATCGCTCAGATCCATCAAGAGGCTGAGGAGCGGAGCGTTTTTAGTACAGACAGAATCCAAAAGACAGACACAGCTCCTTCTGAAGGCGACCACTTTCGTGGATAGGGCAGTGAAGATTTCCCCTCACAAAGGTCTCAACTGCTCAAAGGGAGTCATCAGATGCCCGGAGTTGAAAGGTGTGTCTGAGGCCGAGATCAAGAGCGAACTGTCCTCTCAGGGAGTGACCGATGTGTACAGGGTGACGGTGAGGAAGGGGTCGGACAGAGTCCCGACCAACACTTTCTTCCTCACCTTCTGCTGCCCGGATGTCCCCAAGGACATTCGGGTCGGATACCTGCTAGTTAATGTCAGCCTGTACGTACCGTCCCCTCTGAGATGCTTTAAGTGTCAGAAATTCGGACACGTGAGAGACAGATGTAAGGAGGAAGAGGCGTGTGGCACCTGTTCGAAGGCGGCGCACCAGGGCGATTGCGTCAGTGCAGCCCTGTGTGCGAACTGCGGAGGTGGCCACCCGTCCTCATCGAAGGACTGCCCCGCCTGGAAGAAAGAAAAACAAATTCAGAAAGTCAAGACAGAACAGAAAATTTCCTTCTTTGAGGCAAGGAAACAGGTGGAGGCCGCGTCGCCTAGGATGTCGTATGCCTCTGTCGTCAGATCCGGGACGGTGGACGTCGCAGTCCAGACGACGTCCACAGGAACGCAGACGGACGACTTAACCGCCTCGTCGGAACCGTCGGCCTTGGGTGGAGGCGCTGTGTCCACCCCTTCCCATCCTGCGCGGCAGTCCTCAGGGGCTGCTGGGCGGGAGAGAAAAGCCTCGGGTGGAGGCACGTTGTCCGCCTCCCGCCCCACCCCACCCCCCGGGCCCCCTCGCCCCGCCTCTCGTCTGCCTGGCCCTCGGGCTGGCGGAAGTGGCCGGAAGCCCCCCGCACCTCCAAAACTCAAGGAGGGGAGGGCTGCGGCCACGGCGGGATCGGGAGGGGCCGAGGTGGTGGATATTCCGACCCGGTCTGAACCCGAAAAATTTATGTCAAAGAACAAATATTCCATCCTGGCGGACCTTGAGCCACCGCAAGTGGAGGAGCAGGGGGTAGCGATGGAATAGGCTGCTGCTTTATTTTTTTTTTAAAAACAACCTTTTTAATGGCAGTGATCCACTGGAATATCCGGGGATTCTATGCCAACTTCCAGGAACTCCAGCTGCTTTGTCGTGCTTTGAAACCTTCAGTGCTGGCACTGCAGGAGACTCTGCAAAGAGATGGCAAGGTTTTATCTCTCTCTGGTTTTAACTCCGTTTTTAAACCCGCTCAACCGAAGCAAGAGGGGTTGACGGGAGGTGTCGCTCTTTTTATTCGAAAGTCCCTTTTATACAGTACAGTTCTTTTAAGCACCCCTTTACAGGCGGTGGCAGTCAGAGTCACGCTCGAGAAAACCATCACTGTCTGCTCTCTCTACCTTCCCCCTTCCGTCCGTGTTCTGAGGCAGGACCTCATGAACCTGGTCGACCAGCTCCCACGTCCGTTTTTACTGTTGGGCGACTTCAACGGACACTCCCCGCTCTGGGGAAGTGAGATGACATCAGCCCGAGGTCTTCTCTTAGAAAACCTTCTCTCTGACATGGACTTGTGTTGTCTTAACGACAAGTCTCCCACTTACCTGCATCTGTCCTCTGGAAAGCTCTCGTGTTTAGATCTGTCGGTCTGCGATCCATCGTTGGTCCTGGACTACGAGTGGAAAGTGCACGACGATCTGCACGGGAGTGACCACTTTCCTGTCATCCTCCGCCCCACAGATGGAGAAGGTGACTCTCTGCCTGACCGCCTGTACTACGACAAAGCAGACTGGAGTTTTTTTACCACCAAGATAAGAGCTGAGCTGCAGGAAGAAACAGTATTGAAAAGCAAGGACCCTGCTGATGCTCTGACTCGGATCGTTTTAGATTGCGCCAAAGCAGCAGTCCCATCGTCTACCTCCAAGCCTCGGGTCCCTAGAACGCCCTGGTTCAACGCGGAATGTCGGGAGGCCCGCAAGTCTCGGAAGAGAGCGCAGCGACGCGTCTTTCGGAGACCGGAGTCCGATAGCGTTCGAACCCATCAACAGCTGAGGGCGAAAGCCAGGTATGTTTTTAAAAAGAGCCAGAGGAAGTCTTGGAGAGATTTCTGCTCTTCCTTAACCTCCAACACACCCAAGAAGAAAGTGTGGAGGGTTTTAAAAAGAATTAAGGGCAAAAACGCATGCCCGACCTTCCACCATCTTAAACTTTCAGACGCTCTGGTCACAGAGAAGAAAGCAGTTGCCAATTTGCTTGCCTCCACAATAGAACAGAACTCGAGATCTGCTAACAAATCTGCTCGCTTTCTTAAAACCAAAAACCTGTCAGAAAAAACACCATGTAACTTCTTTTCCCACAACACAGAGAATTACAACCTTCCTTTCACAATGAACGAACTTAAATCTGCCCTTCAGACCTGTACGGATTCCTGTCCAGGAATGGACGAAGTCCATTATAAACTCCTAAAGCACCTTCCCCAAACCTGTCTGGACACCCTGCTTAAAGTTTATAACCACATCTGGGTCACAGGCTTCTTTCCACCCTCCTGGCGGAAAGCCCTCATAATCCCGCTGCCGAAACCGGGAAAAGACCCCTCGAACCCCTCCAACTACCGCCCAATTGCACTGACCAGCTGCGTCTGCAAACTGATGGAGAAGATGGTCAACGGTAGACTGATGTGGAAACTAGAGACCGACGGCCTTCTGGCGAAGGAACAGTGCGGTTTCCGCAAGCATCGCTCTACCGTTGACCATCTGGTTCGTCTGGAAACCACGATAAGAAATGCTTTCGTCAACAAACAACATGTGGTGGCCATATTTTTTGACCTGGAGAAAGCTTACGATACCACGTGGAAATTTGGTATTCTTTCCGACTTGCACAAGCTCGGCTTCCGAGGACACCTGCCTCAGTTTATCCACAATTTTTTACAAGACAGACAATTCCAGGTGAGAGTCGGCACCACCCTGTCCGACATTCACGAGCAGGAGCTGGGTGTCCCGCAGGGGAGCATCCTGTCGCCTGCTCTGTTCAGCATCAAAATTAATGACATCGTTCAATCCGTTCAGAAAGGATCGGACAGCTCGCTGTTCGTGGATGATTTTGCTTTATATGCAACCGGCAGCACGTACGCCAGCATCCAGCGACGGCTTCAGCTCTGCGTCAACAAAATCCAGTGTTGGGCAGAGGAGAATGGCTTCACATTTTCGTCCTCCAAAACTGAATGCATCCACTTTCATAATTTTCGCCAATTCTATCAGGACCCTGAAATCCGTCTGGGAACATCCACCATCCCGGCGGTCAAGGAAGCCAGATTTCTAGGGGTCGTCTTCGATCAGAAGCTGAATTTTCTCAGCCACATTAAACAGCTGAAAATATCTTGCCTAAAAACCCTGAACATCATCCGAGTTGTGGCACACACGAACTGGGGTGCTGATAAGAGGACTCTCTTGCACCTCTACAGAGCCCTGGTCCGGTCCAAACTGGATTATGGAAGTGTTGTATACGGCTCGGCCAGACCGTCCTACCTGAAACTGTTGGACCCTGTACACCACCAAGGGCTCCGTCTCAGCTTGGGTGCTTTCCGCACCACCCCTGTGCACAGCCTGTATGCAGAGGCGGGGGAACCGCCTCTTTCCAACCGCAGACTGAAGCTGACCCTGAACTATTATTTGAAATTGTTTTCGGAACCTACAAACCCTGCTTACGATGCTGTATTCAACAACCCTTTCGATAAGAAATTTACAGACAACCCAAACTGCATACCTCCTCTCGGACTCCGCATTCAGCCGCACTTGGAAAATGCCGATCTGGATGTCGGTGGCATCTCAGATTTCTCTAAGTTCCCTGACAGCCCCCCGTGGACCTTTACAACACCTGAGGTCCGTTTTGATCTGGCCTCGTACCGTAAGGACACCACCAGTTCTCTGGCCTACAGAACCTACTTTTCGGAACTGTGCCACAAATTCCCCACCTTTCAAGGCATCTTCACTGACGGTTCCAAGTCAGAGGACGGAGTCGCCGCATCTGCGTTCTGTCCCGCCTTTTCTGACCGGCCCTCAACAGAACACATCCTGTCTGACAGCTCGGTATACACCGCGGAACTGACTGCACTGGTCCTGGGGTTAAAAATGGTTCTCTCTTCCAAACAGAAGAGATTCATGATCTTTTCCGACTCCTTATCAGCCCTGGAGGCGATCGCCTGCAGGAATATCACTCATCCCAAACTGCTGGAATTTTATGAAACTTTTACTCTCGCAACGAAGAAAGGATACGAGGTTGTGTTGGCCTGGGTTCCCGGACATGTTGGCATTCGTGGTAACGAAAGGGCGGACCTGCTGGCCAGGAACGCTGTAAAGAAAGAATTGTCCAGATCCTTGGTACCCTATACAGACATGAAGCGGAAGGTCAATTCTTACGTTAAAGATCTTTGGCAAGAGAAATGGAACACCCAGATAGACAACAAGCTCTTCCAGATCCGTCCGGACCTGGGGGAGACCCTCCCTTCGGGGGTGAAGAACAGAAAGGAGGAATCTGTGCTGTGCAGACTGCGTACGGGGCACACTTTTTTTACTCATTCTTACTTGTTGAAGGGGGAGGAGGCCCCTCGATGCGTTCCCTGTGACGAGCCTCTCACCGTGAAACACGTGCTCCTTGACTGTTGGGATCTGCATGACGTTAGACGCAGACATTACACGGCGGTTTCTTTGAAGACTTTGTTTCGTGATGTCCCTCCGTGGGCGCTGATGGACTTCTTAAAAGAAGTGAACCTTTTTAACCAGATTTGAAGGTTTTAAACTATGGAAGTTTTTTTTTAAACTTTGGAGTGGAAAGTTTGAAGTGGTGACTCGTTTTAATTGGTTGTTTTTTTTAGCCTTGTAGTAGTAATTGACGCGGCGATAGCCTTGAGATGGCCTTAGTGGTCGGCGAGGCTCTAAGCACCATAATTTCATTTCATTTCATCGTTGGTCCTGGACTACGAGTGGAAAGTGCATGACGATCTGCACGGGAGTGACCACTTTCCTGTCGTCCTCCGCCCCACAGATGGAGAAGGTGACTCTCTGCCTGACCGCCTGTACTACGACAAAGCAGACTGGAGTTTTTTTACCACCAAGATAAGAGCGGAGCTGCAGGAAGAAACAGTATTGAAAAGCAAGGACCCTGCTGACGCTCTGACTCGGATCGTTTTAGATTGCGCCAAAGCAGCAGTCCCATCGTCTACCTCCAAGCCTCAGGTCCCTAGAACGCCCTGGTTCAACGCGGAATGTCGGGAGGCCCGCAAGTCTCGGAAGAGAGCGCAGCGACGCGTCTTTCGGAGACCGGAGTCCGATAGCGTTCGAACCCATCAACAGCTGAGGGCGAAAGCCAGGTATGTTTTTAAAAAGAGCCAGAGGAAGTCTTGGAGAGATTTCTGCTCTTCCTTAACCTCCAACACACCCAAGAAGAAAGTGTGGAGGGTTTTAAAAAGAATTAAGGGCAAAAACGCATGCCCGACCTTCCACCATCTTAAACTTTCAGACGCTCTGGTCACAGAGAAGAAAGCAGTTGCCAATTTGCTTGCCTCCACAATAGAACAGAACTCGAGATCTGCTAACAAATCTGCTCGCTTTCTTAAAACCAAAAACCTGTCAGAAAAAACACCATGTAACTTCTTTTCCGACAACACAGAGAATTACAACCTTCCTTTCACAATGAACGAACTTAAATCTGCCCTTCAGACCTGTACGGATTCCTGTCCAGGAATGGACGAAGTCCATTATAAACTCCTAAAGCACCTTCCCCAAACCTGTCTGGACACCCTGCTTAAAGTTTATAACCACATCTGGGTCACAGGTTTCTTTCCACCCTCCTGGCGGAAAGCCCTCATAATCGCACTGCCGAAACCAGGAAAAGACCCCTCGAACCCCTCCAACTACCGCCCAATTGCACTGACCAGCTGCGTCTGCAAACTGATGGAGAAGATGGTCAACGGTAGACTGATGTGGAAACTAGAGACCGACGGCCTTCTGGCGAAGGAACAATGCGGTTTCCGCAAGCATCACTCTACCGTTGACCATCTGGTTCGTCTGGAAACCACGATAAGAAATGCTTTCGTCAACAAACAACATGTGGTGGCCATATTTTTTGACCTGGAGAAAGCTTACGATACCACGTGGAAATTTGGTATTCTTTCCGACTTGCACAAGCTCGGCTTCCGAGGACACCTGCCTCAGTTTATCCACAATTTTTTACAAGACAGACAATTCCAGGTGAGAGTCGGCACCACCCTGTCCGACATTCACGAGCAGGAGCTGGGTGTCCCGCAGGGGAGCATCCTGTCGCCGGCTCTGTTCAGCATCAAAATTAATGACATCGTTCAATCCGTTCAGAAAGGATCGGACAGCTCGCTGTTCGTGGATGATTTTGCCTTATATGCAACCGGCAGCACGTACGCCAGCATCCAGCGACGGCTTCAGCTCTGCGTCAACAAAATCCAGTGTTGGGCAGAGGAGAATGGCTTCACATTTTCGTCCTCCAAAACTGAATGCATCCACTTTCATAATTTTCGCCAATTCTATCAGGACCCTGAAATCCGTCTGGGAACATCCACCATCCCGGCGGTCAAGGAAGCCAGATTTCTAGGGGTCGTCTTCGATCAGAAGCTGAATTTTCTCAACCACATTAAACAGCTGAAAATATCTTGCCTAAAAGCCCTGAACATCATCCGAGTTGTGGCACACACGAACTGGGGTGCTGATAAGAGGACTCTCTTGCACCTCTACAGAGCCCTGGTCCGGTCCAAACTGGATTATGGAAGTGTTGTATACGGCTCGGCCAGACCGTCCTACCTGAAACTGTTGGACCCTGTACACCACCAAGGGCTCCGTCTCAGCTTAGGTGCTTTCCGCACCACCCCTGTGCACAGCCTGTACGCAGAGGCGGGGGAACCACCTCTTTCCAACCGCAGACTGAAGCTGACCCTGAACTATTATTTGAAATTGTTTTCGGAACCTACAAACCCTGCTTACGATGCTGTATTCAACAACCCTTTCGATAAGAAATTTACAGACAACCCAAACTGCATACCTCCTCTCGGACTCCGCATTCAGCCGCACTTGGAAAATGCCGATCTGGATGTCAGTGGCATCTCAGATTTCTCTAAGTTCCCTGACAGCCCCCCGTGGACCTTTACAACACCTGAGGTCCGATTCGATCTGGCCTCGTACCGTAAGGACACCACCAGTTCTCTGGCCTACAGAACCTACTTTTCGGAACTGTGCCACAAATTCCCCACCTTTCAAGGCATCTTCACTGACGGTTCCAAGTCAGAGGACGGAGTCGCCGCATCTGCGTTCTGTCCCGCCTTTCCTGACCGGCCCTCAACGGAACACATCCTGTCTGACAGCTCGGTATACACCGCGGAACTGACCGCACTGGTCCTGGGGTTAAAAATGGTTCTCTCTTCCAAACAGAAGAGATTCATGATCTTTTCCGACTCCTTATCAGCCCTGGAGGCGATCGCCTGCAGGAATATCACTCATCCCAAACTGCTGGAATTTTATGAAACTTTTACTCTCGCAACGAAGAAAGGATACGAGGTTGTGTTGGCCTGGGTTCCCGGACATGTTGGCATTCGTGGTAACGAAAGGGCGGACCTGCTGGCCAGGAACGCTGTAAAGAAAGAATTGTCCAGATCCTTGGTACCCTATACAGACATGAAGCAGAAGGTCAATACTTACGTTAAGGATCTTTGGCAAGAGAAGTGGAACACCCAGATGGACAACAAGCTCTTCCAGATCCGTCCGGACCTGGGGGAGACCCTCCCTTCGGGGGTGAAGAACAGAAAGGAGGAATCTGTGCTGTGCAGACTGCGTACGGGGCACACTTTTTTTACTCATTCTTACTTGTTGAAGGGGGGGGAGGCCCCTCGATGCGTTCCCTGTGACGAGCCTCTCACCGTGAAACACGTGCTCCTTGACTGTTGGGATCTGCATGACGTTAGACGCAGACATTACACGGCGGTTTCTTTGAAGACTTTGTTTCGTGATGTCCCTCCGTGGGCGCTGATGGACTTCTTAAAAGAAGTGAACCTTTTTAACCAGATTTGAAGGTTTTAAACTATGGAAGTTTTTTTTTAACTTTGGAGTGGAAAGTTTGAAGTGGTGACTCGTTTTAATTGGTTGTTTTTTTTTAGCCTTGTAGCAGTAATTGACGCGGCGATAGCCTTGAGATGGCCTTAGTGGTCGGCGAGGCTCTAAGCACCATAATTTCATTTCATTTCATTTGCCTAGGGGGGTGGGGGTTGGGGGATCGGGAGGTAGGGAGTACAATTATACAGGCAGTCTGAAACACAAGTAATCACCGTGAAACATACATGTTTGCTTAAATTCAAAAGAGGGTTTAAGCAATTCCTGGAAAGTACAAATCTTTTCATTCACATTTGAATCGGCAACATGCATTGGAATGTGTGCGCACGCACCTACGCACACACATACACCGCATGGACATCAACATCATGTCATTTGTCTAAAACACGATTTCAAATTGGCAATGGCAACAATATACTTTTGAACAACTGTCACGCCGAACAGACACACACACACGCATGCACGCACACACGCACATGCACACAGTGCCTGTGGACAGACAAAAATGTCAAAATTATTCATGTATGTTCAAACATTTGCGTCAATTGCTTTCTGAGAGCAAACGATTTTGACAGAAATAAAGCGAGTGGTAAACTTAATCTTGAATCGGAAAGAAGCAAAGTTAATTTGAACGCGTTTGGACAGACATAGTATTTATCTGGAATGTACAATTCACGTATGGGATTATACTGGGCACACACCAAGATAAAATGTAATTCAGATTCTTCTGTTTCAGGACAAAATGGACAATTAACATTTTCTCTGTTCATCGAGTATCTTAAATGATGTGGTTTCAGCTGGGACACACCAAGTCTTACTATTTTTAAATGTTTCCTTAGAACATGATTTCTGACTGTATTTAGATATTTTGGAACGTCATGCAGTTGTCTAAATGAGGAATATAACTGAAATCTTTCTTTTGACAAAAGTGTGTAATCTAAATCTTGCAAATGGCAATCAATCAATCTCTGCTTAAAGATAGAAACAAAGGCTTTTACATCTTCCACACCTTCATTTTCCCAAACGAAACCAAAACCATATCTGTACAATGTATAACATACATTCGTTACTCAGTTCTTTCTACACTTACAACAAAGGACACAGAGCATTTTGTAGGATCTTTTAGGGATATGATTTTCATCCATCCTGGTGAGTTTTAACCAGTATCTAATACATTTTGTAAAGGTTTGAATGTGTAATGGGTATCTACCGGTTTCAGAGTACACTAGTGCACTTGGTGTCTTTATGCTGACATTCAGTAAGCATTTAATGTCGAGCAGGTGCACTCTTTCAATAACAGTGTGATTAGCTGTTAGGCCCCAAACTTCGGAGCCGTATGTCAAAATGGGTTGAATCTGGGCATCGAACATTTTGAAGAATAGTTTAGGATTATTCTCTCCAAGCGACCATAGAAATTTTAGAATACCAAAAACGCCCCTTTTAGCTTTCAAAGCCATATCTTCTAGACAGTATGAGAAAGTTAATCCTGTTGAAAAAAATACCCCTAGGTATTTAGATTCGTTCACGATTTCTAACTGCACACCTCCATAGAACCACTTTTCTCTGGCAGCTATATGCCCTCCATTTCGAAATATCACAATTTTAGATTTATCGTAGTTGACTGTGAGTTTGAGTCTGTCAGCAGTGTCCCTCAAGATGTTCAGCTGGTGCTTAAGACCTGTAACTGTACTAGAGATTAGGGCAACATCATCTGCGAATAACATGATGAGGATTTGTACGAGGTCAGGTGACAGGGTTATTCCATGTTTGCCTGATTGTGTAACATCATTTGCCAGCTTGTTGATAAGTAAAGAAAATAAAATTGGACTGCAATTATCTCCTTGTTTTAACCCACGAGGGCATTTAAATGCACCCGTAATATCATTGTTTGCTCAAACTCTAGCTTTAACTGTTTGGTACATACTCTGAATGGCTTTATACATCTTTCCATGAATACCATTTTTGCGAAGTACTAACCATAGATAGTTTCTGTCAACCGAGTTGAATGCTTTTTTGAAATCAATGAACGCAACACACAATTTTTGGCCAGAAGAAAGTTGTTTTTGCACAATAGATAATAGTGTAAATATATGGTCGACTGTACTAAAACTCTTCCTGAATCCTGCTTGTGACTCATTTAGTAAATTGTTTTCTTCCACCCATTTTGTCAGCCGATTATTTAGTACAAACGTGTATAATTTACTGCTTACATTTAATAGTGAGATACCTCTATAATTGTCTGGTAAATTTACATCACCTTTTTTATGCAGTGGTTGTATTATTGATTTGGACCAGCTTAGTGGGAATTTTCCAGAGTTGTAAAGTTTATTGAAAAGTTTTGTTAAGAATGACACAACTAAAGGTGATGAATATTTGTAAAATTTTCCCGTAAAACCATCTGGTCCTGCCACCTTTCCATTTCTTAAAGCTTTAATTGCATCTCTAACTTCTGTCTCTGTTATTTCAAGGTCAAGTTCCGAGATATCTATATCATTATTGAGCACACAAAAGTTTCTAAAAGTGTCATCTAGGTTATCATTCGCGTCATCGTTCCTACAATCAACATTAAAAACATTCTGAAAGTGTTCAAACCACTCTTTTTTAGAAATGGAACTATCCAACTTTTTGCCTGAAACCCGTGATTTTATAGTTCTCCAAAATTTCTTAGGATCATTTCTGTTTTTCTCCAGTGTTCCCAGAACGCGTTTTTTATCTTCCAGTTTCTTCATTTTAATACACCTTTTGTATTCTCTACGTTTGTCTATATATATACAATTGAGTGTTTCTGCTGCTTTTTTATCATTACAAATGTTAAATTTGCTCAGGGAATGTCTCAAGTCTGAACTTTTTTCTTTACATTCACCGTCAAACCACAGGCTATTTTTTGCTGTACCTTGTATAACTATTTTCTTCATACATTGGCTTGCAAAAGCAATACTTTTATTAAATGTTTCTAAAGCCATATCAATATCACTATCCAAAAAGCTCATGGCTCGGTCAAGGACGAGTAGAAAGTCATTTGATCCAATTGCCTGAACGAAATTGTTTGCTTTATCCGGATTCCACACATATCGTTCAATTACACATTTTTTGGCTTTGTAACGGACATTTGCCGATTGTCTTTTGGCACTGAATACAAGTTCTAAAGGCAAATGCTTTGATTCAACTTTAGGGATGATTCGTAAGTTTAAAGCACATTCAAAAATACATCTGGACATCAAAAAGTAGTCTATTACACTCGCACCATTATGCGCAATATATGCATATTCACCATGTTTATCACCCGCAGTAAGACCATTTAATATCAATAATGAGAACTGTTCACACAGTTTCAACAAATAACGGCCAAAGCCGTTTACGATACAGTCTTTGGAGTTCGGTTGGTATTTTCTTCCCGAGTCATATGCGTGGTCATCATCATCATCATACAAAACTGATTCAGGTAAAGAAAAGTCTTTTGGGTTTCTATTTCCAGCCCTTGCATTAAAATCACCCATAAGTATGAGGGGCAATTCACCATAATGTTCATAAATATCGAGAATAGAGTGTTCAAGTAAATATATACCGTTTTCAATTTCTGTTTCAAGATAATAAGTGCTTTGTGTTGGAGGTATGTACATACCTATCAGCGCACTCTCAGCCTGCAAACCCATGAGTTCTCTAGATAGTTTAAGAGCAACACAGTTATCACTCTCCACTGTAATACGTTTTACTAGACTGGAAAACACTTTTTTAACCATCAAGACAACACTGCCAGACAAACGTGACACAGGGCTATCAGACACACTCACTCCTGGTGAAATATGAATATCGTAGAAAGGGAAAAGATGTGAGGGAAAATCAACTGAAAAAGTTTCTGTTAGGAAAATTATGTCATAGTTAGATAAGAACGACCTAACATCAGGCTGATAGATAGTACCTATGCCTTCAGTGTTATAAGTCAGGAAAGAGATGTTTTGTTTCTTCATATCTCTCGCACTACCAGAACACGTATGAAACATGGGACCCATGACACAGGCAGGGCTGAGTCCCTAGGTATTAAGTGTGCCTTCCTTTGGATCAGTTCGTGTTGAACCGACACCAATACGTGGGAAGCACTCAGTCACATGCTGCTGTCTGGACTTTGTTCTACTGCGTGTCAGTCTGCCCTGGGTTTTAGGGGTCTCTGATATCATAGAACAGTTCTGTCGATGGGGTTTCACTTCATGTTGGGCTCTAGGGGGGCTCTGCTTGTCTCTGGTCTGACCTCCTTGGCGAGCTGGAGACTGACTTTCAGTCTGGTCAGCATCTGTACAAGAATTATCCAGCTGCTTCACAAATGTCTGGCTGTTGTCATGGGTATCAGTACTGGGCAAAGTGATAGGGGAAGAGTGTGCAGGAAAATCAGTTTGGGTTGGGGAACCTGCATTAGTTTTCTCAGTTGTGTGTTGAACAGTGTAGCTGGGTATGTCATAGGGACTGGGGGTACTCTGAAGTGGCGGAAAGCAATTCATGTCAGAAAGAGTGGAAAATCTCATGCAATGTCTGATATGGTTATGTTCAGTTGTCAACCAGAAATGAAACAGATCTTCCAGCCATTTAAATTTGTAATTGATTATTATGATGAAAATAATAATAATGATAATAATAATGATAATTATTATTATTTGTGCTTAAATTTCAGATAGATGTAAAAATGATAATAGATGGTATTGGTGCAAACTCCCCATATAATGGGTTTTAAGCGCCTCACATGAGACCCTTGTAAGTCTTTAATCTTGTTTTTAAATGAGCATTTTAAAAAAAATTACTTTGGTTCACCTTTTTCTTTCTTGTAAAGATATACTGACTTATCTTTGTTGTATTCACTTGGTACTGTTTTTATTTGTTTCATCGTTTATGTCAGAAAAAGAACACAGAGAAAGAGTGGAAAATCTCATGCAATGTCTGATATGGTTATGTTCAGTTGTCAACCAGAAATGAAACAGATCTTCAGCCATTTAAATTTGTAATTGATTATTATGATGAAAATAATAATAATGATAATAATAATGATAATTATTATTATTTTTGCTTAAATTTCAGATAGATGTAAAAATGATAATAGATGGTATTGGTGCAAACTCCCCGTATAATGGGTTTTAAGCGCCTCACATGAAATAAGACATATACAGTAGTGCATAATGACATACCTCTGCACATTAAAAAAAACAACACATATATGTGTATCTATACACAAGACAATACTACAAATTGCAGATATGAACGCACACACACACGCACACGTGCATGCGCAAACACACACACACACACACACACACACACACACACAAGACAAAAAATGCTTGCACACACGCAAAAACCTATACCCACGAACACACACACACAACATGATGACTTTAGTAGAAGGTAAAGTGGGGTGGGTAGGAGGAGGAAGAATGCAGACAGTAGAGCATAGCCAGTCAGTCTAGCTACTGGAATAAAGTCCAGTGCATATTTTTTAATGATGCTAATTTTAAGACCACCTTGTTAGACATGTCAGTAAATATGTAGAACATGTTTGCAGAGGTGTGAGCTTCCTTTAGTATCAGATACCCTCCTGCTTCCTGCTTTTATTTCAGAGACTGCAAAGGGAGAATTTGAGGGATGTTCAATCTACAGCAGAATCCACTGAATGGACAAGAAAAAAATTCTGAATTATTATTCATGTTAAGAAAATAAAGTCTGAAGAAGGGTGTCAAAGTTGGAGCAAGAAACATGTAAATTTGAGAAAGCTGACAAGACATTATCATCACAGTGTGTATTGACCTGACCAATTTTTGGCTCATTCGTGTAAAACAGTCTATATATAATAACCCTGATTTGGTTGGCTATGTGTCCGCATGTGTGTGTATGTATGTGTGTTTGTGTGTGTGTGTGTGTGTGTAGGCCCACGCATGTGCACGCTCACATGTGCATGCATGAATTCATGCATACGTGCATGTGTGTATATCTGTGATAAACTTTTAACAGATTCATTTTTTCTGGAAAATCTTTGTCAATGCCAAGTGTCGATTAAACATTGAAAAAAAAAGATTTCCTTTCATACCAATTATTGGTTGTAAATCTTCAGGATTATACAGTATTTCCGGATTGTGAATGTTATATTTCATTTAGTCTCTGTTTATTTCTTTTAGCCTGCAGACCAGTAAGATTTGCTTGTGTTCCTGGTGTGTTGCTGGATAATGTTTGTGTTGCCGGGATTAGCTTTTGGCTGTGGTTAAGACTGCGTGATATTCTACTTCTTGTCCATAGGTAAAGGAATAGAAAAATAAATTTGGGACAGAATGCACAGAATGACACTACACCATTGCATACAAATATTTTAAAGAGAGTAGTTATTTAACTAGTTTAACACGCTGAAAATTCCAGTCAGCTGCACTTATTGGTCTTTCCTTAAAATTTGGGCACTGTGGGAGTTGTATATATCTACTTTGTTATGAAATGTCTAGGCTGTAAAATCATAGTAAAGATGGGAAAAGGTTAAAATTTTTGACAGATATGAACATACAACTATTAGTTGTTTGTATATTAGTAAAATGTGGATCAGATGTGGCTAAACTGTGTAGCACAAACCAATACAACATCACAACAGTTATGTACAAATTAATTTTTCAATGGGAGCATAAAAATATAATTTGGTTCAACTTATGCAGTTTATACAATATCATCGTCTAATTGCTGCTGTAATTCAGTTGTTATCATGAAATGAAATAATCCTGAAATAGGTATGACCAAAACTTTGTTTTTTTAATCAGTTGGATGCAGAAAGCTGCGATAAAGAAAGCAGTTGAAACTTTTGATCTAGATCTGTATTATGTGAGAGAACCTGTCCGGAGAGATTATTTTGTGTGGTGCCTAAGTCTGTTCTGATTCCAAAGCTCCTGTGGCCTCTACTGATACATGGTATTAGCTGTAACACGGTCAAGTCACTTGAGGTAAAGATCAACAAGTACACACACAAATGGCTTGGTGTCTCACCTGGTCTCACTGACATGGCACTCTACTGTCGCCAAGCAAAGCTGAGGCTACCACTGAAGGTAGGGAAGGCAAGACTTCTCAGCATGTATGAAGACTCAGGAGACAGTATTGTGAGATTCAACCAACCCAAGCTGAAGACTGGCAGAAAATGGAAAGTCAGGGAGGCAGTCAGTGCAGCCAAAGAAAGTCTCAAGACGAAGGAAATGATAGGACACACCCAAACCAACAGACAGGGCCTGGGATCGACAAAGATGGAATGGTGGTATAAGGCAAAGGGGAAAGCAAAAAGAGACATGATCATACAGGAGATGAAGAAAGAAGATCATGATAAAAGAGTCCAGAGGGCAGTCCAGCAAGGCTAGCAGGGGCAGTGGATAACATGGGAAAATGCACTCCAAAGGATCCTCAGCTGGAGGGACATGTGGAACATGGCCCATCTGAGGATCAGCTTTATCCTCAGAGCTGTGTACAACCTCGTTCCCTCGAATACAAACTAGGTGAAATTGGGGAAAGCAGAGGATCCTGTGTGCCCACTCTGCTATGGCAAACAAACAATGGAACATGTCCTCAGCTCATGCAAATTGGCGTTAAGCCAAGGATGGTACACATGGAGGCACAACTCAAGTACTAAAAGAAATTGTACATGTGATGAGCACTGTCTTCAGAGCACCCACACCACCAGAATTTCCAGTAGAGTTCCTCTCTGCAGAAGGCAATAAAGTCTGGCCAGGAATAACTGTAACATCCAAAGCATGGAAACATGGGCTGTTGGATTGTGCCGAAGATTGGGAATGCACAGTTGACCTGCAATGGGGAAAGAAACACCTGAAATCATCAACAAGAGCGGCATGAGACCTGACATGGTACTCCACTTCAAGTCAAGGAAACAAGCAATTCTGATTGAGCTCACTGTGCCATACGAAAGCAGAATGGAGGAAACCCACTTCTGCAAGACCGAGAAGTATGCTAGTCTAGCCAGCAGCCTGAGAGAATCTGGCTTCCTAGCCAATTTCCTCGCCATGGAGATTTGTGCAAGAGGGTTTGTGAGCGCATCTGCCTACAGCCTCGTGAAACAGCTGTCAGATTTCTGGCAGAGAGAGGACAAGGGCTCTCAAGGCAATGGCAGAAGCAGCAGAAAAGAGTTCCAGCTTGATCTAGTCAAGGAGGAATGAAAGTAAACTTCATAGGGATTGAAATTTTCCCACTCAAACTAGGCGTACGATGGCTCAGTGGTTAAAACATCTGCTAGAAAAGTGACTCAGTCCTGGAGTGGTGACCACCCTGAAGGCGTGGGTTTGAACCTGCTGAGGACCAGGAAAAAAGAGAAAAGAAAAAAGGTGGCTCTTCTTCTGAAACCCAAATGCTTAGGATCCCCCCTGCTCGAACCAAAACGTATGGCCAATGCAGTTTTTCATTCCAAGCCCCCTTTCTTTGGAATCAACTTTCTCGGCCTCTCTGTCACTTATCTTCACTGCAATCATTCAAATCCAGTCTGAAGACCCACCGTTTCCCCTCCTGATTAATTCTCAACAGCTCATCTGTTTCCAGTATGAACTAAAATGACTATTTGTCAGTGAGTGAGTTTTGATAGTTTCAGAATTTGTTGGTAGTATTTTTGATTGTGTACCATTGACGATTGTGTCACTTGTGTGTGTGCATGTGTGTGTGCTTGTGTGCATTGTGTGGGGGTGGGTGGGGTGTGGGATGAATGAATAGTTTTCAGTGATGTTTGGTATCTTGTGCTCAATTTTTACGTTATATTTACATATGTGTACTATTTGTAAACGCCTAGGGTTTATTTTCAAGATTAGTCGTAAATGCTCACAATAATAATAGTAATACTAATATAAGGGCATCCAGGAGTCATGACCTGGGTGTTGTCCAGCCCCCTTAGAATAAGGAGTTGAGGGCCGAAACACTTGACTGAGTGGGTTTCTTCTCTGAAGACCTTGTACTGTCCAGCTCTCCTTGGAGTTTCTTATCATTATATCTGAAAATATGTTTGGTGATTATTTTACAACTTACAAAGCTGGAAAGTCATGATGAATAGTGGGAAATTTTAAAACTTTGATGGATTTATGTTATGATTGTAAAGCAATGAAATGCTCATCAATGTGGGCTTCTATTGCTAGAATTGATAAGTTTCCAGTACACAGCTTTTGGTTTGATATACACTCATTTCAGATGGTGAGCTAAAAGTATGATTTAGATTGCTAGGTCCATATATATGTAAGTACTGGTTCCCCCCAGCCCCTGCACCCACTCCCATCTCCTTCCTCCCCACCACCCACAATTTTAGTTTCGTTCTTGTAGTTTTTAAATCAGCAGGAATCACATGTGAGCCATGAAAGCTTTACATCATATTCAACAGCTGTATCCACAATGACACAGTCATATGCACATGAAGCTCATGAGAAGGTCAAGTGCTGATATTTACTTTTTTTCATTGTGAAATGTGAAATTAACCTCTGAAATTAACCAACACACAGTCCCTTAAGAATAAGTCAACATGTGAACAAATGAACTGGGTCCTAAACCAGGAAGAAAAATCAGTGCAGCAGCCATTTGAAATGGATAGGTCAAATGAAAGAAAACAAACCTGCCATCTTGGCAAGTTGAAGTTTCATGTTTAATGCGGAAATGAAAGAAAACTGAAAATGTAACTTAGATCACTGTTATTTGAAACTGTAGGGTAATAGAATAGTGTACTTGTCAGGGACCAGAAAATATACTTGTTTTCAGCAAATGTTTGTATTACAGTTCACGTTAACAATGAAATTTTAACATAGTAGAAAAATGTTCAAAAAGCCAAATTTTGCTTGCATAAAATGGTAGTGTTTAGAAAATATATATATTTATCTTTTATTGGACAACTCTGTATTTGCAAGAGTAAATATCTCTGTTCATTTGACTTTTGATTTTGTGATCCATTTTCGAAAATAGTTTCATCGGTCATGGATTTGTGAGACATTTGAGAGTTAGGGTTTGCTCTATGGATACTTTTGCTGCAGTTAGTGTGAAACATTTGTTTTACAGTAAATTGTCACAGGCAACAGTTATAGATTCATATAGTGACCTCCAAACAGTATAATCATTGACAAAAGAGGAGTTATAAATTTCTTGTACTCTCATTTCATATCAAAGATAGGAAGAATATACTCTGTGTCAGTCATGAAATACAAGAGGTTGGTAAGAAATCATTATTTTGCATGTTTTTGAGTGACACTTATATTTTCTAAATGGTTCACTTTTGTTTTTACCCCATGCATGTTGTTTGTATTCTGATGAGATTCTTCACATCGAAATACATATTTACCATATATATATATGTGGATTTCTTGACATTAGGTTTATTCAGTTCTGAAAAAAAGAAAAATGTAGATTGTCATGTATCCCTTTTATGTATGTGGTTGTCTTGACATTTGATTTATTTATTACTGGGAAAAGAAACAAAATGGATATTTTTGTTTCAACTCAGAAAAGGGAAAACATAAACATGTATATATGTATTTTTAGTTTCAATTCTGAAAAGGAAAAATATATGGCTATTTTCTGCAGTCCTGTTACCAGGGCAGCCTTCCCAACGACGAGCTGCCAACATGTCACGCCGCAAGTTTGCTGCTGGCACCTTCAGTGATCACATGGCTCTGCTCAGAGCTTTCCAGGCAAGAGCAGTTTTTCTTCCCCTTATCAGGCAGGCTGTATGGATTTCCTCTCCTTGAGTGTCAGCAGCTGTGTATTTTTGACTCATGGGAGTATACATAGTTTATGTAAAAACCCTGTTTCAGTTGTTCATTTGTGTGTGTGTGTCGGGGTGGGAGGAGGGGGGGGTCAGTCCTGTGGTAAACTTTTATCCTGGAATTTTCTCAGTATAAGCAAGTGGTAGAGGGAGATACTGCTTTTGGGTTAAAATAATGATTTTGGTATTGTATAGTTTTGTACACTTAACAGAACTATCTCCCTTTCCACTAGACCTCAGATGGTGGTTTTGACACTTGTCACAGTGTTTCCCAAAATGCACTGTTGTGTGTCCTCAATGTACAAAAATCTTAAAAGGACCCCCAGTTTTCAGAACTGTACGTCCCAGGGATGCACATGATTCTCCTGACAAGTTTTAACTTCTCGGTCAATCTTTGAGGCTGTTGACTTGGCAGTAACACTGTAAATGAAGAGCAGACGATGCCAAGTGTTTGGATTTGCATCCCTTGATTTTTGCACTTGCATCGGATAACTTTTCGTAGACCTGCCTTGGATGATTCAACCGTAGTTTTCTATAATTTAACTCTTTCCGGATGAAGGAATGCTCACGCATTCCTACACAAAACGTATTCGGTTTCGGACGAAGGAATGGAATAGCATTCTCCGAAAGTAAAATTCCATCATGCGCTGTACACGTGATTTTGTGATTAGCCAAGCAGAGTGCGCTATTCTGGGTCACTCCACAATCGAACAGTATGATTGGTTAGTCTGGGATGTGTGGCCTGTCTCGCACACACGCTGACAAAGTCACTGACCGGTCGTCTGCTCGCGTGCCAGCCTGTTAGCAAAGCGGCCTCTTCTCAGAATGTTGTGAAGCGAACAAGGCAGTGACGGCAATGTTTTAGGGTTGCCGAAGTACTTGAAATGCTACAAACTGAAGGGTCGGACATTGAAGAGGTGGATGATGACAAAGAAGAAGCGAATTTAATGCAGAAAGCGAGCATGGGTATGGTGATTCAGGGTGAAAAATTGGCAGTATTTTCTACATATGGCAAAACTGTAAAAATAAGATGAGAAATTTCTTTTTTTTTTATATATATGTAATAGCTCAACACGTAATAAACCAGTTCTGAAAGTTTCATTTTCTTACACAGTATTTTGTATTTTTTGTAATTTTTTTCCAAACCCTTACAAATGGGCCGTCTGTGGGGAAAAGCAAGGGAGAAAACTTGTCGTCCCGAGTGAGTTAAGCCCCCACACTACAGCGCTTGCCGACTGCGAAACCAAACACACACATACACACACGCGTGCGCAACATCAAAAGGCTAATAAGCGCCACACACATTCGTCATTGAAGATAAGGTTTCATTGCATTTGCCATCAGCGGTTTTTTGGTTTCAGTTAGTATTCATTATTTAGATAAGGGACCTATAGCTGAAGTACTGAAGATTTGTCTGCTTTACCTGTATGCAGTATGCTTTGTTTGAATGCGCGCGGGGGTTCTGTCTCAGTCTCATTTCGACTTCAATACATTTCACTATCGCTATTGTTTTTGATCACACACACACACACATTTTTACCATCAGTGACACACGTACACACAGCCACTGACACAGATTGACACACAGATGATGATACAAATGCCGGTACATGCCCATTGTTTGTGTACAAGAATGTGTACACACCAGCTGCCATGGCTAAGTGGTTAGTGTCGCAGACTGACAGCTGGCAGGATGTGGGTTCGAATCCCAGCGGAGGTGGGTTTTTTGGTCCGTGGCTGGCTCTTACCCAGAGTTGAGTGTGCTGTGGGCTTAAATGGGGAGACTGGAACCACGCAGTTGAGTGTCATCCACTTCAAGGATGCGTCTATGGGTGTGCTGCTCTAATTACCTGACCAACACTGCAAGTGTCTGTATCTCTTGGACCTGGTTAACGCCAGGATATCATTATATCAGGAAGCATAGAGCACAGCCTTGTCACGCAAGCCCAAACCAAAATGGACCTCCATAGCACCATCGTCATCCTCCTCCTCCTCCTCCATCATCATCAATATAAACAAAAAACAGTCTCAAAGTCTGTGGTCTTTCATGCCCTGCTCTCATGGTGATGTCAATTTCAATACCCCTCCACTTCCGTGCTTGGGGTAAGTCTTGTCAATGTCTTCAGTTTCGGCAGATTCATGGGGGGCTGTTGTTTGAGGGACATGGTGGTGGTCTCCACTCTGGGAGGGATGCTCACTCAGTCTGGCTCCGCAACTAAGCCATTATTGTCGTTTAGTCTACCAAAACTAATTTTTCAATGGAAATCGCTGCAATATAATTTTTTTTCTTCTCAAAAGTTAGAATAAAGTCACCTATAACAAGAAAAGTACCCTAGGATGCACAAAAATTTGGTGTGTGGTCATAATTAACAAATTGAGTTTTCGAACGCTGTGTTTTGCTAAAATACTGACTGCTCTGGTACGCCATACAACTCACTGCAAGCGCGCCAGCCACAGTCGAGGTAATGAGGTGTTGACACGGCGTGTGAACGTCAGCGTCCGCTACCCAGAAAAGCGTAGTTGTTATCTTGGCATTGCAATTGCCGCGATATACCGACAGGCGTACACTCACTGGTAACCGACCCTGAAAAACTATGGTCGACCAAGAAATTCAAAATCCTGTGGAATCGGCAGATCTCCCCAAAGAAGAAAACTGGTAAGAGTAACGTGCTTTCTTGAATGTTTTCATTCTTTTACACAAACGAAATATGACACAGCTCGCCATGTAACACATTAATTTTATGTAATTATATTTTGATATCTCGATAAGGTAATTATGACGAAATTGTTAAAGTTAGTAGGAGTGCTTTAACCATGTTTCATTTATAATGTTCGTTGTTGGAGTCCTGGGTTTATTTTATTTATCAGCTTGGATATGGAAATGTGATAAAAGCTGATTATTTTTCCTTGCAAGCTTTTAAAACTGTGATTATTATTTTTGCTAATGGATGCATGTATGTGTGTGTGTGTGTGTGTGTGTGTATGTGAGATAAACATAAGGTCAATATCACTGAACAAGTAAAAGGACAAAAAGATGTTCTATACTCTGTGTATTACAGGTGAAAGAGCAGCAAAGTACATCATGTGCTAAGAATTCCATGACAGTAGTCATAATAGTCAGAAAAATTAGGTGAGACTGGATCTAAGATTGTCAGTCGGTACAGCGCACAGTATGGTGACATTTTAAAGTGAGCAGGACAGAGATTACGAACAAAAGGCTGGTTTGTCTTTACAAATGCGAAAACAATTATGACATACCCAGAGACGAAACAAAACGCCTGTACAGATGGCCATCCAGACGATCAGCCTGCCTATGATCCAAGGATCCACTGTCTCTTTTGTGGTGTCCTTGCTAATGTCCACAATCAGAGAAAAATACATAAAGCCTTCCCAGCAAAAACCAAACCACAAGAAGGATTTCAGGTAGCTATTCTAGGTGTCTCCAAAGATCGAGATGACAACACGGCAAAAACAGTATCTGACAGAATTTGGTAAGCAAGTAGGGAGGACCTTTTTGCAAGAGATGCTGTGTACCATGATGCCCACAGTGCCAGCGTCAAAACACAGGAACATTCCTGCTTGATTTACCGACGCAAAAAACCCAAACCGTCCCCGTCCTTTGAGGATTCTTAAGAGGCCAGTTTGCACACTATCTTCAAAATATGTCAACATTTGGGGGTAAGTAATGATGAACAAGCCACGTTGTCTGATCTTGTATCCAAAATGCGGGAGTTTTGCGGGGATAGAGTTGATGCATACACTACAAAGCACGTATAAAAGAACAAACTTCCTGAACACGTTGAGGCAGATATTTTGATATTAAGATGAGGCAAAAATACCAAAATAGTAACCCTCAGAACAGCTTATTGGAAGATCCTCAACCTGTAGTTTGACATCCCCCAGACAGAAGATTCAGTGGCAAAAATTTTCGGAATCGAAACAGCAGCAAAACTTAACAGAAGTGATATAGAATAGAGGTTTTGCCACCAATTAAGTGTATCCAGGATCACAAAACTTGAAGTCTATTACAGGGAACATGAATTTAGCCCTCCGTCATTGTTTCTTGTGGCTATGGAACTGATCCATCCACAAAAGACATGGCCCATTTTGTCGGTCAGGGCGTGTTGAAGGCAGAAAACATCTTTCAGGAAGCTGCTGAAGTGTATTCCAAACAGTGGAAGGGGTGGTGTCTGCAGGCGAGATTGTCATCATCTTGTACAATGGAAAGTGGGTCTAATCACCCAGCTTTGTACAGGTCCACTCTGCCACCAGCCAGTGACGCCAGCAAATATCACAATATGTGGTCATATCTTCATGTACCGCAATGGGTGCACTGTGACTGCAACCTGAACCCAGAGGGCAAGGGATGGCATGAAAATGACAACCATCTTGAGCCTTTCATGGCTGACCCGCCACCTGCTCCAGACACACTTCTTTAAGTAATTGGATACAGCTGCCAGTCACACTATGATTCAAGGTGGTGGAGCTGCAAGAAACATGGACTGGCCTGCTCTATTACATATGGAAACTGCCACAGTGTTACTTATGGAAATTCTCCTGTGATTATCTTTGGAGGAAGTGACAGAAGAAAAACAGGGCAAACTGATCTTATGCTCACTGGTGACTGACACAGAAATAAGCCTTTTATTGTTGTGATTTATGTTATGAATATGATTTGATGACAGATTTGAACGTAAGTTTTCAAGACTTTTCCAATGAGGTGCAACTTCTGCATGTTCCCTCAATAAAATTTGTAAAGTTGGTCATTTGTACAAGGTATCATGTAATGTGACCTAATTTTCAGCTAGTGGGACAGTAACCTGTGGGTCCTAGGGTTGATTTTCAGATTCTACAAACCATGTAGAGTAATATTCAGCAAACAAAAATATATTACAGCAAACTCTCCTGTGATATCTTTGGAGGAGCTGTTTCCAGAAGAATTTGTAAAGTATGTCATTTGTACAAGGTATCGCGTAATGTGACCCAACTTTCAGCCAGTAGGACAGTGACTTGTGCGTCCTATTGTTGATTTTCAGATTCCATAAACCATGTAGAGTAATATTCAGCAAAAGGAAAATATTTTGGTGTCCTATACTGTACCATGTCAAACTGATGCAAACTAGGCCTATCGGTTTGCTCTGCTTTGCCAAATTTCATGCGGCTAACAGTGAAAAGTTGAGCTGTCTTGCCTGGTCCACTCTTAGTCAGTCAGACACCTCTAAAAGCTATAAGTGCTGAAGCATTCCTTTGGCCAAGGCTCTCCACGCCATCTTGTCAGGTTTACGCTCTGTCGCGTCTTACGCTTTTTTTTTTTGGCTATTAAGCGTATTCATTTGGCCTTATTTTGCTGCATGTGGCTTGTGTTTATTGTATTCTTACATTCTGTGTACTCGATTCGACTCTTGCTCCCTCGATTCGTTCGTTTTTCTCTACCTCTAAGTCGATCCTGTCTTTCCTTTCTCTGTTGGGGATTGGACTTTCGCTGGGTGCCTAAGCGCAGGTACCATGCCTCATATGCCATCCCACGAAGGCAGGAATCATGAGGCTGGGATTGAGACTCGGCAAGAGACTCTCCCAGGCCCGGAGCTCATGATTCCTCCCGATACGGACCGTGGCAAGGCGTCTTTAGACACTGATCGTGGAGGCGACTCTCGTACCAGTAAAACGGTCATGAAGGGGTACGAGCGTCGCCTCCCGAGGTGTCACAGCGTGAGGCAGGGAGAGGGGGGAGTGGCAAGTCCTCTCTTGGCAGTGGGGACTTGCAGCTTGGCGCGAACTCCCAAGGGGAGGCCACGCCCGGCCATTACCCGGGCCCCCACTTGGAGACGGCCCTCAGGGGCCCCATTGCTGGGATGGACCGCAGGGCAGCCCTCTCCTCTACTGGAATGTTAGAGAGGCGGAGAACGGCATCACGCCGCACCAGCACAGTATTGAAGTGAAGGCTGGTAGCTGTGTCTGCAGCTGCCGTGAGACCAGATGCTACCCTATTGCCAAAAGTGTTTAACCTCTGGTCGGTGAAGAGGCCCGGTGGGACAGAGGAAGGAGACCCCGTGTCCTGATTAACCGGACACTGTTCCCACAGCTCAATGGCCCTGTGGAGGAATGCGTCGAAGAAGGTATAAGCCGTGGAAACCACAAGGAGGCAGCGGCGGGCCAATCTGTCCCACTCTGCTAATGTTTTAAAGGATAGAGTAGCTGAAGTGGGGAAGGTGGTGCGCTGTGAGACCAACATCCTGTCCTGCGCGGAGGGCTCTGCTTCCCTGTAGGCAGGGTGGTCCTGTGTGTACCAGGACCACACCCCTCCCTTCGCCAGACTCCAACAGCGTCCTGGGTTGAGTGTGGACACTACAGCCCAGCTATTCCCTTTCGTCCCTTTTCCCTTGTTTCCCTTTTCCCAGCCCAGATGCGTCCCTTGAGCCTTCCCGAACATCACCCTTTCATCCATCTCCTCAGGCTTTCTTTTGTAAGCACCCGTGTTGACACATGCGTCTTCTCTTGAGATTGTTTACTCTGACAGCCGATCAGTTTGCACAATTTTCTGTCTACTTTCAGGAGCAGCCAGCAGCTGCGCATATCTTGGATTTCTTTGTTTTAGACGTGGGTCCCGGCATCTTGGAAATATTTATAAAATACTGTGTAAGATTGTGTATGAACGAATAACTTGCTGATAGAAAATTTAATTCTGAGTTTGTCACGAACATAAACAACTGGTGGAATGTTGCATTGTGGGTTAGTGATCCACCCAAAGCAGAATCGGAACAGCGCCGGAGTAGAGCCTGAAGTGCTTGCTCCATTCTGAAGCTGTGCCTAAAGCACATACTCAGCTTTTTGTAGTAAATTTCTTTCATTTGTGGAAATTGTTGGATATTCGTTGTGTTTTCAAAGGCAGGAATCGCTTGTATGGTTATGTAGAGCAATCTGATGTGATGTTCTTCATGTAAATGAGGCTTCAACCTTTCCGTCGATATATCACATGTCTGGTTTCATGTTCCTGTACTCCATGTTGTCAAGGACAGAAACCTGATTTGCGTCAAAATTGAACAAAATATACACATTGATGATTCAGCAAGCAATCTTTATTGGCATTTATTTCATTGTTAATGAGATCTTTACACTAAAAAAACAAACAAACCAACTTTTGCATATGTTAGAAGAGATGTTCAAGAATCAGAATCCATCAAAACCCTAAATCATGAAAAATCTTATTCTTGGTCACTTTTGTCCACCCTCAAATCTTTTATGACAGGTCACAAGTTGAAATTAAAAATGATGAAAGCTCTCCTCATTCACACACAGATCATTTTCAATTCATTCAAAGCCATCTACCATTCATGTTGGAAACTGTCATGTTGTTCTCAATCACTAACATTTGCAGATCTGCCTATGCCACTCATTATCAGATCAGTTCCATTCATCACATCCTAACAACTGCAGCAGCTAATACACTAGTTTGTGCTTTTGTCTTGTCTAGGCTATATTAAGGCAATGCTCTTCTTGCTGGCTGTCCTAAGCGATACTTGGATAGGTTGCAAAAGGTACAGAATTCAGCTGCAAGGCTTATCCTCAAAAGCGAAGAATCAAGACTATGTCATGCCTCTACTTAGAACCTTACGCTGACTCCCTGTTGAAGCGCGCTTACATTATAAATTATTTCTCTTTTGAAACAATTTCTTTTCTGATTCATCACCAGACTATATTTCCAACCTTTTTTCTGTCTACTCACCTTCTTGGCCACTTCTTTCATCCACAGATCAGCTAATTCTATGTATACCAAAGATGTGCACAAAGGTATTTGGAGAACATGCTGTTTCTTTCACTGCACCCAGGCAATAGAACTCATTGCCACTTAACATTCGCCACATCAGATGAAAACCAATGTTTAAAAAAAGTCATGAAAGTCATATTTATTTCAACAGTACAACAAACAATGAACGCCTCTCTCTTCATTTGACACATGCACACATGTATGTATCCTATCATACTGAGACCATTGTTTTATTGTCATTAATCTTTTTTATTCATGTTGTTTCCTATTCATAATTCATTTGATTTCTTGTGCTTTCCCTGCTGTGATCATGAATAATGATGTGCATGATAAATATTGTTTGTATATGCATTGTGTAGGCTGAGTGGGGAAGCGTAATTGAATAATTGCTTCATATGCTTTATGGTGTATATCTCTCTCATCTCATCTATCCCATGACCCGTGGGTGGGTCGTTGGGGCACCATGGATGACTGCCTGGTCAGCTCGCGCCACCTGCCTCGGTCCTCAGCGGCCCTTTGAGTTGTGGCAAATGGCAGGCCCGTCCACTCTTTGATGTTGTCCTCCCACCGCTTTCTCTGTCTGCCTCTCTTCCTCCTTCCTTGTACGGTACCCTGCAGGATGATCTTGGCTAGGCCATCTGATCGTGTGACGTGTCCATACCAGCGGAGCTTGCGTTCCTTCACTGTGGTTAGCAGGTCTTTGAATGGGCCAATGGCGTTTTGAACTCTTCTTTTCACTTCCTCATTTGTGATGTGGTCTTTGTATGTAATGTTCAGGTGTATATAAAAATCAGTAAATTTTATGTGGAGCATCTTTGATGTTTAATTTTACCCTTGCAGATGAAGTTTATGTTATGTATGCAATGTGTAGTTATCTCACTTTTACTTTTGCTTATCTCTATGGATTCTCTGTATTGTTTTTAGCTTTTAGGTAGATTTTTAGTGGTGTGTGTGTGTGTGTGTGTATATACGAGTATATATATATGTGTGTGTGTGTGTGTGTGTGTGTGTGTGTGTGTGTGTGTGTGTGTGTGTGTGTGTGTGTGTGATGTATCATTTTGTGTGTGTGTGTGTAATATGTGGGAGGTGAATAATTTTATCTCATTTCTATTATTTTTCAAATGTTAGATATCCGTTTTTGTTGTTGCTTTTTTTTTTGTTGTTTTGTTTTTTGTTTGTTTTTGTAAAGCACAGTGAGCCTGCTCTTAAACACGCTTTATAAGCCTTCACATTATTGTTATTATGATCCACCCATTGAGTGATTTGATAAATTCAGTGGAAATCATATGTGAATCATGAAGGCCTTTCCTATCTTGTTTTACTCTGTATTCTTGCATGATTGTTGATTTTGATATTTTGTTTATGGCCATATATTTCAACAAGGCCAAGATTTATGTTGGTCAAGCCAGAATATTTCCTTCTTCTGTTTCCTGGCTTCCCAGTCATTGTCTGCCTAAATGTCCTTGGTCAACTCCATCAGCTACTCTTCCTTGCTCTGCCTTTTTTTTTTGCCTTCTTCCTCCTTAAGTCTTATGCCCCTGAGGTACAGTGAAGGAAATGGGTTCTATCTTCATTGCCATCCAGTCATGGATCACAAATGTTTTTCCTGTTCCCTGACACTTCCCTTGTATCACAATTATGTTTGTCCTATCCCTTTACACTTCTCTTGTATCACAGTTGTGTTTGTCCCATCATTTGACACTGCCCTTACATCACATTGATGTTTGTCCCATCCTCACTTGCACTTCACTTGCACCACAGTCAGGTTTGTCCCATCCGCTGAGACTTCCTTTGCATCATAGTAATGTTTGTCCAATCCCCAGACAGTTCCTTTGCATCATAGTAATGTTTGTCCCATCTCAAGACAGTTCCGTTGCATCATAGTAATGTTTGTCCTATCCCCAGATGCTTCCTTTGCATCATAGTAATGTTTGTCCCATCCCCAGATGCTTCCTTTGCATCATCGTAATGTTTGTTCCATCCCAACACACTTCCTTTGCATCATAGCAATGTTTGTCCCATCCCCTGAAACTTCCTCTGCATCATAGTAATGTTTGTCCCATCCCCTGAAACTTCCTTTGCATCATAGCAGTGTTTGTCCCATCCCCTGACACTTCCTTTGCATCATAGCAATGTTTATCCCACCCCCTGACACTTCCTTTGCATCATAGCAATGTCCTGTCCTACCCCCAGACACTTCCTTTGCATCATAGCAATGTTTGTCCCATCCCCTGACACTCCCTTGCAGTACAGTGATGCTTTTTCCATCCCATGACTTTTCCTTGTATCTCTGTGATGTTTGTTTCACCCCGTTACACTTCCCTTGCAGTACAGTGATATTTTTTCCATCCCCTGACTTTTCCCTTGTATCTCAGTGGTGCTTTTTCCATCCCCTGACTTTTCCCTTGTATCTCTGTGATGTTTGTTTCATCCCCTTACACTTCCCTTGCAGTAAAGTGATGCTTTTTCCATCCCATGACTTTTCCCTTGTATCTCAGTGGTGCTTTTTCCATCCCCTGACTTTTCCCTTGTATCTCTGTGATGTTTGTTTCATCCCCTTACACTTCCCTTGCAGTACAGTGATGCTTTTTCCATCCCCTGACTTTTCCCTTGTATCTCCGTGATGTTTGTTTCATCCCCTTACACTTCCCTTGCAGTACAGTGATGCTTTTTCCATCCCCTGACTTTTCTCTTGTATCTTAGTGGTGCTTTTTCCATCCCCTGACTTTTCCCATGTATCTCAGTGATGTTTGTTCCATCCCCTGACACTCCCTTGCAGTACAGTGATGCTTTTTCCCTCCCCTGACTTTTCCCTTCTATCTCAGTGATGTTTGTCCTATCCCCGTACACTTCCCTTGCAGTACAGTGATGTCTGTTCCATCCCCTGACACTGCTTTTGTATCACAGTGGTTTTTGTTCCATTCTCTGACACTGCTCTTGTATTTCAGTGGTGTTTGTACGATCTATTGACACTGTCCTTGCATCACAGTAATGTTTGTCCCATCCCCTGACTCTTATCTTGTATCACAGCGATATTTGTCCCTTCCTCTGACTCTGCCGTTGCATCATAGAGATGTCCCTTCCCCTGACACTTTGTTCTGTTTGTCTCTATTCTACCCAGGCTTTCTGCTGTTGTTCAGAAATGCCTTCATGTTTATGCATGTAATGCATTTTTATATTTGATGTGATCCTCATGTTTCAGATGTGGCAGAAAGCAAGGACAGAAGGCTGGGAAAAGTCCTTCTGTGATAAAAACTTCCTGTCAGCAGCATGCATGGAAATGGTGGTGGGAATGAGGTCTGTAAACTCGGTAGTAATAATAAGTGTACCTGTTCTTTTTTTCTTTCTTTTCATTTTCTTGGGGTGAGGATGGGGGGGTGACGGGTCTTCCAACCTCCTATCCCCACCCCCACAACCCCCCACTTTTTTTGGACACTGGGTCCTCTATCCTGCTTTTTTCCCCCATTTTCTGTTTTTCTTCCATTGAATGCAGTGACAGTAGCCCATTGAAGATATTTAAGGCTAGTTGCACAACTCTTCTCAGTTCTGGTGGGATTGGGTGTGGCTCACGAGTCCAGTGCATGAACCACAAGGGCAGTGGGGACATTTGAAAGATGCAGCAATTGGGATCTGGGCTTCTGTCTCCCTCAGATGTCTGGCGTTGGTGATTCTGCTTCGGTGGTCATCCTTGAAGCTGCTGACTGCTCCACTTGTGGCTGTACAACAGCCAGTTTTGTCATTGGCCTGAGCTTCAAGCTGCTTGTGAGGTATGCCACACTGCTGTAGGTGTTCTTTGATGCAGTCCTTAAAGCGCTTCCTTGGGCATCCTTGGGGTCTCTGGTCCTTTGAGAGGACACAGTGGAGAAGTTGACGTGGCATGCTGAATTCATCCATCTGAAGTCCATCGAAGCTGGGCCTTAAAGATCAGCACTTTGATGCCTGTGAACCTGGATCTCTTCAATACCTCCAGCAGATGCCCATGGTATACTGCAGTGAGCGCATGTGGAATTTCTCAAGCTTTGGATGTGTTTCCTATACAGGGTCCACATGTCCATAGAGCAGACTGGAGAGTACAATAGCTTTGTACAGTTTTAGCTTTGTTGGCAGCTTGATTTTGTGGTGGTTCAGCATGCATGCTTAGAGTCATCCTAGTACTTGATGGGCCTTGCTGATTCTTGTTGAGATCTCCTTATGTAGGGAGCCATCAGAGGAAATGACACTACCTAGGTATTTAAAGGAGTCCATTATGTTCAACTGTGTGTTGTCAATCTGTACATTTGGATGTGGTGCTTTTGAGCCTGGCGCTGGTTGGTGATTGACCAGTCTTGCTGAGACTGATTGTTAAACCAAAGGACTGGGCTGCTTCTGCATATTTAGTCACAGTTAACTGAAGGTTGGACACCTTGTGAGCCATGAAGGCACAATCATCTGCAAAGAGTGCTTCCATGATCAGCTGTTCGACTGTCGTGGTCTTAGCAGTCAGTCTTCAGATTGAAGAGAGATTCATCCAGATGGTACTTAGATAAATACCACAGTTTAGGTCTTTTAGAGAGTGGCTTTAAGCAGCTACAGAAGAGGTTGAACAGTATGGTGGTGTCTTCCTTCACTCCACATGAGATGTCGAAGGGTGCAGAGGGGTCACCATTGCCAAGCACTATACCAGTCATGCCATCAAGGAAGAGGCTGATGATCCTGGTAAATTTCACTGGGCAGATGAGTTTTGCAAATATGATCCTCAAAGCCTCTCGATTGACTGTGTCAGAGGCCTTTATCAGGTCAATGAACACTACATAAAGGTCCATTCTCTGTTAAATACAATTTTTGCTCGACCTGTCTCACTGGGAAGACCATATTGTCAGTACTGCCACCAGGTCTGAAACCACAATGTGCTTCATGCAAGTTTTATTCAGAGATGCAGCTGGTCATCTGGTTCAGGATAACTCTAATAATGATATGTAGCATCTAATGAAATGATTTTGTTCTAAGTTGTTTACAGTACAGTAATTACAGTAAGAACTTCATCCATCAAAACATGCAGGTTGCTCCAGCTAAGTAAGCAAATATAATGAGAATCAGAAGAAGTAGAAAAAGAAGCTTCTTTATACAACACCTAATCAAATTATGTTGCTCCATGCACTACAATAGTTCCAGTAGAAATATCATCCATCAAAACATGCTGGTGGGTCCAACCAACTGAGAAAACATGACGAACTGTGACAAGACATTGGATCATAAGTACATACTAAGCTCAATGTCAATAGTAAACTACTTATATATCATACATTAAAAACATACATCTATGCATGCACACATATTCTGCAACTGCTACTACTACTACTACTACAACTATTACTACTTCTAATAGCTTATCCATAGATCGCCCCCTTCATGCAAAACATGCCTAACCACACTGCACAATGTAGAAATTGATGTGCAAAACATGCATTCAAACACCATAATGACAACTTCCATTCATATAGCCTCTTACAGACATCAAACCAAACACCAACAATAATCTTTGCATGGACACACACACCGTCCTGCACAAAAACACCCAGAATACATACCAACAAGAGGCAAAGCCTTGAAGACTCACTTGTGTTTCGCGCTTTATCCAGTAAAGGAATCATGAGGAGAGAAAAAAGAGATTTGAAAAATCGTTGAAAAATGCTCTGTATTAAATATGATACATTATAAAATAAGGTTGGGATAAAAAATAAAAATTTAAAAAAAAAGGCATGCAAGCAGGATCGTACCATGCATGTTCAGTTCCAAAGCAAGCAGACGAATCCCAGTTGCTGTCATTCGTGCGATTAATAGATGTGATTGCAGTGGACGTAATGACACCGTTTACATCATGTTTTTTGTGTGTTTTATTATATCTCAATTATTCTTTTATTTTGGCGGTAAAGGATACATTGCCATTGCTTCAAACACATCGCAGCACATGGTAGGTCTCTAGATCTGCACAAACCAGTCTACAAAGCGCTGAAAGAAACGATTGATTTAATTTTTCTGTTATGTTCATTCCAGTTAATTCAGTGCCCACTTAAGAATATTTATATACAGTATGCACGTCAATGGTGTAATTAGTATCACTGTATGTGTTCTGTCCAGAATTTATATTTCTTTCCTTATAATTGTGAACAAGAAAAACGAGGTCATGTCATCTTCAAACACAACCTACCTTCAAAGTAACTCAGTGGGAAGTGGTTTTTAGAATTTTTGGATTTCAGAACGAAGCTCAATGAAATAAACTGTTAATGATTCAGAAATACGGCTTAATTCGGGAGACTTACAACCTGTTATTAGTATGACTGTGGAGATTTTTTTTTCATACCATGTTTAAGCCAAACTTGGTATTGGCAAAGTATTTTCAGAGAAAATGGCAATGTTAAAGTTTACCACGGACACACACACACGCGTGCGCACACACACACGCACACACACACACACAGACAACGGTGCACCAGGTTATAACATAGACTCACTTTATTTACGCAAGTGAGTAAAAAATCACAACACCCAAATGATGCAATCTCACATCACAACACCCAATACCAACAGCCCAACCACAACACCCAAAATTCAGTCCCACTCTCCTTCCCTCCCATCCACTTCAACAACACACACAAAAAACAGAAACAAGCTCATACCCGCACTGTTGCAGGCATCATATCAATTAACCAGTTGAGTGCCTATAAAACGTCAGCTGTTGTCCTGCAAAAAGTGTTGCCATAGTGCCTGTAAGACATCCACTGATGTCCTGCATATGTTCCGATTTTTCGTTCATTGGAGTTTGGTTCAGTGCACATAAACATACTCTGAACAGTTAGTTTGGTGTGTCTGTATTATGAAAATACTATTTAAATGAGCATACATCTGATGGAAGACCCCTTTCTTCTCAATAATGGTTTGTTAACTAGACCACATGGAATGCACAAAGAAAGGGGGTTGCATCATGTGCAGAAAAAGATGTTGAAAATTTTGTCCAGTAAATAAAGTGATCACAGTCAGCTGATTTACACAAATTTTCAAGCTGTGCTTGTGATTATATACACGTATATCGGTAGTGAAGGATCTCTCTTTTCTGATGATTGGTTTGAACACAAAGGTGAATGACAACAGAGCGATTAATCTGACAATCCATTTGATGCTAATTCAGTCCATCTGTCACAATCAGACAGCATTTTTGAGCAGGTGACTATGACTGACAGAATACATGCAGCGAGTGTTGGAAGAGGGGGAGGAGAGGGAGAGGAGTGATGTAAGACGATAGGTCAAATGCCAGCCAGAGGGTGTGGAAGTGGGCGTGGCAGTTGGACGTCAGTGCACTCACATTTCAATGCATACTGCAGGAAATAGATAACCACCAATGCTCCACAATTTTCATGAAATACAGGGTTGAAAGTGCACTGGACGTGAAACTTGTGCTTTTAGTTTTAACGCTTTTGTCACTGAAACAGATAGTTGACTTGCTTGAAGAGGAGGCTAGCCAGATGTATAGCAGACACTCTAATTGACCCAGGTGCGAGCTGGAGGGATTAAGTGTCATCAAAGAATTTCACCCTGTAACTGGGGAAAGCTCTCAGCAGTCAAAAAGCTTGCCTGTTCAGTTTCTGAGAACATGATTAACTCTTTATATTGACTACCCACGTTTGTCATTGTTTGGACTGTTATTCACTTACATGTCTACATGAGTTGTGATTTGTTTTTATAAACTTATAGCCTGTTTTAATTTCTTCTACAGGTATTAATTTGACAATAGGCATGCTATTTTCAGCTGCATTTTTCAGTATATTCCAGGAATGCATCAAGACTGACGTGCATGAAGATCAAGTCAACATTGGAGAAAGAACCTTCACAAAACTTTGCTTTGCAGATTATCCAGGTGGCTTGGCAAGTAATGAGCAAGAACTCACCCAGCTCATTAGAAGACTTGATGAAATATCTAAAGATATGGCAAGGAAATCAGCACAGAAAAGACCAAGTTGAAGTTCAGCAAAAAAACAACAACAAAAAACTGCCATCAGTGCTGATAAACTGTCCAGGGACAGAAGCTGGGAACTGTTCAACAGCTCACCTGTCTGGGATCCAGCAATTGCATTGAAGGATCCAAACCAGATATAATCTCAAGGTTAGCTAAGACAACATCAGCACTGTCAAGACTGAAACCATTATGGACAGACAGCAATATCTCCATGAAACACAAAATCAGGCCCTTGCATGCACTGGTATAATACATCTTCCAGTATGCATGTGAGACATGGACCTTCATGGCAGATGTAGAAAGAAGAGTTCATGCCATGGAAATGAGCTCATCACAAGATACTAAACATCAGATACACTGATCACAACACCAATGAACAAATGGGCTAAACCATCAAGCAGGACATTGGACTTCATGAAGATATGCTGTCATCACTTAAAAAAACAAAACAACTAAGCTGGTATGTCCATGTAACAAGATCCAATGGCCTTGATAAACAATCCTCCAAGGAACTGTGAAGGGATGGAGACAGAGGGGAAGACAAAAAAACGCTGGACTGATATCATTGCAGAATGGACAGGAAAACAAATTGCAGAGACTCAGACTGACACACATGCAACATACCTGGAGGAATGTTGTGAACAGTTCTTTCGTGTGGCGCCCCAAAGGCTTTTCACAGAGTTGAGAAAGAAGAATAACAGGACATGCATGAATTTGAAATATTTTCAGAAGAAGACAGTAATCTAAGAGATGTGCTATGAAAGGGTTAGATTGATTCCACAAGAAGTTTTTATATGTTAATTGGTATATTCTTCAACTTCAAGCATCAGTTGATTCTAAGACATTAAGTGTGTTTCATTTAACCAGTTGAGTGCTTATAAGACGTCAGGTGATGTCCTGAAAAAAGTGTTGCTATAGTGCCTATAAGATGTCCACTGACGTCCTACATGTATTTTGATTTTTCCATCATTGGAGTTTGGTAAAATGAACATACACAGACACTGAATGGTTAGTTTAATGTGTCTGGATTATAAACATCACTCAGTCACTCATTCCCTCGAACGCCACACTGAATGGGTAGTTTAATGTGTCTGGATTATAAACATCACTCAGTCACTCATTCCCTCGACCGCTGGGGTCGTTGGGGGGACATGAGGAAGATGTCATAGCTCGCCACGCCGTTCTGTTGGCAGCTGTCATGAGGAGATCTGACATCGTCATTTTGGTCCATTCCTTGACGTTGTCAGACCAGCTTTTTTTCTGCCGCCCCTGTCTGCGCCCTCCCTCTACAGTCCCTTGCAGGATGGTTTTGGAGAGGGTGTTATGTCGTATGACGTGACCAAACCATGCCATCTTCCGTCGTTTGACAGTCGCCAGCAGTGGTTCTTGGGGTCCAACAAGGTTGCTGACCAGGTTCCACACATAGTCGTTGGTCTTGTGCTCCTTGTAGGAGATGTGTAGTAGTCTCCTCATGCACTTGGTTTCGAATGCTTGGATTCTTCTTTCTGTTTCTGCCATCAGTGTCCATGTCTCACATCCATATAAGAGGATGGAGACCACCAGTGACTTGTAGAGCAGGAACTTTGTGTGGAATCTGATGTTACTCTTCCATACCCTGTTCAGTCTGGCCATCGCTGCCATTGCAGAATTAATCCTATTTCGGATTTCTGCTGTGCAGGTGCCGTCTTTGGACAGGGTTGCTCCCAGGTATTTGAAGCTGGTCACTTCTTCCAAGGGCTCACCATTCATGGTTATGTTGGCACTGATGTTAGTTGTGCTGTTGACCATGACCTTTGACTTCTCTGTGCTGACCTCCATGCTGTAAGCACTTGCTCTTGTAGTGAGTCTGTTTGTTAGATCCTGGAGCTCAGTGTTAGTGCCCCCCATGAGGTCGATGTCGTCTGCGAATAGCAGATTGCAGACTGACCTACCGCCAATGGTGATGGAGGTGTGGTGGTCTTCAAGGGCCTCCTGCATGATTCTCTCCAGAAAGATGTTGAAAAGTATTGGGGATAATAGGCATCCTTGCCTGACTCCGACTGTGGTCCAAAACATACTATTTTAGAAAGCATTCGTTCGGTGGAAGACCCCTTTTTTGTCAATGATAATTTGCTAACTGGACCACTTAGAGCCTGCATGTAAAGAGATTTTGTTGCACATGCCAAACAGGTGTCAAACATTTCATCAATTGAAGACAGTGGTCCAGTCAGTGGATTTACACAAATTTGCAAGCTGTGCTGATGATTATGTATGAGTATAATGATGAGAGATGGATCTGTCTTCTCTTATGATTTGTTTGAACTTGAAGGTGATGTCAACGACAGTGACAAAACTGACAGTAATAACCTACTCTTTCTTCAGTCCATCAATCCAGTCAGACATAATTTCTTAGCAAGTGACCTTGACTGACAGTGATTTGAGAAGAGGTGGAGGAGTGACAGAGGAGTGGTGTAAGACAGTAGGTCGAAGGCCAGACAGAAGTTGTGGTTAGTGGGCATGGTTCAGCTGTCATTTTATGGTCTTTTCACAGTGATCAGCTGCAGGGGATGGCAACAGCCAATCATCCACAATTTTCTTGGAATCTAGGGTTGACAGATGATAGATGGGAAACACATGATTTTTTTTTTTTTTTAACTTTTTCATGCTTTTTGTCACTGATCAGTAGACCAATTTATTTATAAGAGGAGACAAACTGGATGACAGGAGACACTTTGTTGGAACAGTTAAACCAGGCTGAAAGGAATATCACCAAAGCACTCTCTGTTGTGATTATTATCATGAACTTGTTAGCTGTTTTATTTTCATTTCCAGGTATATATCAGACAATAAGCATGCTATTTACAGGAGTATTTTGTTTGTTTTCTTTCTTGGTGTCATTCTGTGGAGGTAGAAGTAGACTTTTTGATGCATAGAGATTATTGTCTTCACTTTGAAATGCCTGAATAATTATCTAAATTAATTTTTTTTTTTTTTTTTTTTTTTCTAAAAAGCCAAGGTTTTTCTAGAATCCACATATATTTTCGTTCACAAAAAACGTTTGTTCTATGTCTCATATGGTTTTTGTGCAAGAATTTTGAAAAAATTATTACCCCAGATTCCTAAAAATCGACTGGCAGGGGAAAAGCTTGTTTCTTTCTTGTTTTTTAATATATATTTTTTAAATAAAATTCTCTGGCACTGAACTGGTTATAAGGTTTCAATGACAGATGTATAATGTGGTTGCCCAGGACCTTAATCAAGTTTGTTGTTAAGAACACAGTTGAAATCACCAGTGATCACAAGATCTTTATCACTATATTAAGTGAAAAACTCACCCATTTTCAAAGGAAGAGTATCTTTTCTTTCGGGTTTTTTGCTGAATACACATTTACCACTGCCATGCTGTTATCTCCCCTTGCTACAGAAATGTCAAAAATTATATTGTTTGATGTATTTACATTAAACTCACCATAAAAATACTTTGAAAATAGAACAGTTTATCGTTTGCTTCTTCTTGTATTTTAATTGTTTATAATTCTCCCTCCCCATTCTGTTGTTTTTCGTCATATTTCAATTTCAGCTTCCATAACTTGTGTTTCTTATTAAAAAAAAAAAAATGATACTATTTTATTTTAAAATTGTTTATAGAGTTCTTGATATAAGTTTATTGAAAACTTATTTCTCAATAATAACAATTAGGGATGCAATGCAAAATTTATCCATGATAAACAATAATACATATTTTAACCCCTAGGCTGCCTGCATGACGAGATAACTCGTCATGGCAAGCATGTATGCTTCGCTGCCTGCATGACGAGATAACTCGTCATCGAAATATTCTGATTTTTCCCTGCTTTGCATTCAGTTCGTTGACAAAAATGCTGGTAGCTTTAGCTTGGGGAATCTTTCTGGATTCTATTCATAGCTAGAAACACCATCTGCGTCATAAGGCAGTCCTTTATTTGAACGTTTTGGTTGGGTTACTGGCCGCAGTCTTTGCCTGGCTCCTCTCCTCGCTCGCTCAACAAAATGTCGGACTGACTCCGTGCTCAAGACATGCGCTCGTGGCGAACTAAATCAACCAAGATTACTTTCTTTAGCTAATGCTCAGAAAGAATTGGAGCATAAATTCGAAGGAGAAGACAGTGGTGAACATTTATAGGACGATTTGATAGAAAATAAAGGGAGCAATCAAGAGAGTGGCCAAGATACAACTATCAGTGAGTGATGCAGGCTGTTCAACTCTAGCAGACGAATTTTTAGCAGGGCACCGTATGAGCTATTTTCTTGGCACTCAGCCAACGCGGTCTGATGAAGTGACGGTGTGAGAGGGGTGAAGAGGAGGGGGGTAGAGACTGAGGGGGCGTGGCCTCACATCCATATTATCACTTGCAGAAGTCACAATGCATCTATTTCTTTTTCAGTTTTTTTATATTGTGGTTGTTCTAGTATGATTTTGTGTGTGCAGATATCCATTTGTCCAGAAAATGATATTTTTGTGCAAATTACCAGACTAATGTTTGTAATGAACAAGTTGAAAATGTGACAAAAAAGAAAACACTGATTTCAAAACAACAGCATGTCACTTAAAATGCATAAAATGGGAAAACATCATGTGTTTTGTATTCTTTATTCATTTCCCTTTCAGAAAATATATACTTTTATGGGTCTTTCTCCAATAACAAAGAGCACAGAATTTTTTGAAAATTTATACCCGTTTTTTGTGAAAAAACCCTGGCAAATAGATTTCACTTAAATCTTATTTTCCTGGCAGCGAAAGGGTTAAAGTATTAACTCACTCGCTGCCGTTGTCAGCATATGCGGATGTCGTCGGACAAAGCTTTCGATGCCAATGTCCGCATATGCGGATTTGGATTTTGAAAAGTCACGCTGTTGGAGTGACGTGTCGGATACGAAACTCAAAAGCAGAACTGATTCTTAAGTTACCTCCGCCAACTTTTCATTCACACACACAGCGTGTCTGCAGTGACATGCTCATTAGCAGACGACAACGAAGCACACCCTCGGTCAGCTCTGCAAGTTGTTTGACAAGATCGCGTCGCGTCGAAGTGTTCGACACGGTAGGAGAGGTCAAATGCAACACAGCATTGAAGCTACTTTGGAAATGATCCAAACTGAAGGCTCCGATGTTGAAGGAGATAATGTTGGTTCGTCAGACAGTGATTTTGAACCATATCCCGATGAACTAGAAAAAGATTCGGCCGCTGAAGAGGGTGTTTACAGTGGAGAGGAAAGCGAGTGCTGACCATGTGCCAGCTGACCGACACTAACAACGAAATCACTGAGGAAACGAACGACTTTGCTGGTGTTTTTACCAGTGATTGGACTGAAAATGGTGAGTGTATGTATTATATATATATATATATATATATATGTGTGTGTGTGAAAGAAAACAATGTCACATGCTCAGGTGTACAACTCTGTGTGTGTGTGTGTGTGTGTGTGTGTGTGTGTGTGTGTGTGATTGCATGCATATGTTTACTTATTTTCTGTTTTACTTGTTCATTTGTAGAACAAGGTGCTGTAGAAATGACAGTAATAGTACTAATACTGATGATACTGTCATTATTGTTTTGTAAAATTGTAAAAAAATAAATAAAATAAAAAAATCTAAAGTGGTTTTCTTTGACTACATGTAAAAAAAAACTTAACACATTATGCTTCCATTCACATATATATTTAGAATAAACAAGGGAATAAACAAACAAATAATTTAAACAACAATAAGAAGAAAGAGTCAGACCTGCATGATCATTTGTGTGTGTGTATGGTTGCAGGGCATGTTGCTGTGCTGAAGTGGCAGGACAAAACACCAGTTCATGTGCTGACAACAGTCATGCTGCCAACTACCATGATCAGTGTGACAACACGACACCGTCCTGAAAGACAGAAGCCAGCTGCAGTACAAGACTACATCACCAACATGGCTGAAGTGGATATGGGTGACCAGCTACTGCAAGTGCAAGGTCTGTGAAGACCTGTTCAAGCGCCACAACACACCAAAACACCAAACTGCCAACTGGTGTCCAAAATGTGGAGTTCCACTGTGTGTGAAGCTGTGCCCAGGACTCAACATCACCTGCCATGAGCTTTTTCACTCCAGACAAGACTATTGTCAGTGATAATACATCAGGTTTTTGTGTGCAGTGAACTCCCTTTTTTATGTAGAGACAATATTTTCTTTTGTGTGCGTGATTTTCAACTTTCTCCACCATCTGTTCATACCTCATTGCATGTATTAGGTCTTCAGTTCCTCAAATAGTGTTAGGATGTGATGTGGAGCATTTGTAAGCTGTTCAAGGACACTTGGTATACCTTTCTTATGGGTGCAAAAATGCTACAAAATACACAAAAAATTAATACTGTGATCAACAACAAGATGGTGAGCAAATAATTTAATTTTTTGCATAAATATGGAGCAACATTCACTGAATATACATACTAAATTTTAATTCTCTGGGTGTTTATTTGGGGGGTTTTTGAGAATTTTTTTCCCATCCTATACAAACCCTGGGATTTCAGGGATTCGCAAGGGCAAAAACTCTTGGCATGGAGTGAGTTAAAGTTTATGACTATTCAGTCGCAATCCATTCTCTCAGTCCATGTTACTAAAGCCAGATCATTTCTGGTAGAAGATGGAGACAATGGGGCTGTAAGCTCACGATTTCTTGCAATCCCTTGATTTCTCTCACTTCAAGAGAAATCGAGGGATTGTGAGAAATTGTGGTCATTCCCCCCCTCACCCCCACAATTTCTCACAGTAGGTTAGTATTTTTATCAAAAATATTTCCTTTAACATCCGAGTTGGTTTCTTGTCTTTTCCAAATGCAAGTCTTAAAGAAAAATGAGAGAGATAAAAAGAAAAGAGAAAAGGGGGGACGACAACAATGATGATCATGATAATGACTGTGGGGTTTCGAGAAATCATGTGCTTACAGTGTTTTTCTTCACCTGTGTCTGATGGAGAATAAAAGGATTGGTACTGGCTACCAGTATGGAAGTGTCCATCAGCGTCAGTCCTTTCTCAGGGATTTCTGTCCATGCGTCCCAGGTAGCAGGGTAGAATCTCTCCACAGGCTTTTGGTATGCTGTACTCCCAGCTGTCAGGTCAGGTCATTAGATCTGCTACTGGTAACCTGTAATCCAGTACAACCTGTTCAGGGTCGGGGTGCCGGCGACTAAACCGGCACTCCCACCGCTCCCTTCCGGGACTGGTGAGGCGGGTGGCTAGACACCCATATGGAATTAAAAACGAGATCCATAAAAGGGCGTCGGCTCAGGAGAGCCACCGACGGCCATCTAGCTCCACTGTGCTGTGTGCATGCCACACGCAGTTGGCCCCCGGGGTGTGTCTACCCATGCATGTGAAGTCTGGATCCGGCAGAATCTGTGGAAGAAACCTGTCAGTTCAACGGAGAGGAAGGCGGTTACAGCAACGTACTGTGGAGTGCAGAGAGCAAGATGAGACACCGAAAGGATATCTTGGTCATCCTCTGCATCCATGCTAATCCTCCAGTCATCTCGACTTAGTCTTGCCACTGGAAATTGGTGAACCTGGACGAGAGAGTGAGGTTGACGTTGCGCAACTCCTCTTCACTTTAAACAAACTCATCGCGCAAGTCATCAGTCATCCTTAATGACCTTTCATCCTTCATCCTTTCATCACCCCCAAGTCCTGTGGTGACAGGTGAGCGACAAAACGACAGGTGTGGGTACACTGGCAGTCACAGCTGCAGAACTGCATGCAGGCAGCTCAGGCCATAGGGTCGTTCTTCATCGACAGGAGCAGCGATGGAGCTTGGCAGCCGTCTGAGCATCTGAGCAGCCCTCTTTAGGAATGCACTGCTCACCTCCCTGGCATGAGGAAGGGGCTAGAAAAGGTGCCCTAAAAATTGCCTGCTCCATATCACCCTGGCCAGCATACCGAGGCTGGTGGGGACCCTACATCAGCGGTTGAAACAAAGAGAAAGAAAAGAAAAAAACAAGGATTGTTCCTCTCACCATTGGTGCTTGGAACATAAGGACTCTCCTGGACAGAGATAACGTGGACAGACCCCAAAGGAGAACGGCACTAGTTGCATCCGAACTCGCCAGATACATCATTGACATAGCAGCCTTGAGTGAGACTCTTGCAGACGAAGGCGAGCTCAATAAACGGGGATCTGGTTACACCTTCTTCTGGAGTGGATGAGGAAGCGAAGAGCAACGTGAGGCTGGTGTTGGTTTTGCAGTAAAAATAGCACTTGTCAGCAAGCTATCTGGAATCCCAAAGGGAGTCAACGATAGGCTTATGACCATGAAACTCCCACTGGCATCTGGCCAGAAGCACTTCACCATTGTCAGTGCCTACACCCCAACCATGACCAACCCGGATGAAGTGAAGGCGAAGTTCTACGAGAACCTTCACTCTGTCATTGCTGCTATCCCGAAAGCAGACAAGCTCA